>NC_073388.1:4459293-4771793 GCF_028641065.1 Leucoraja erinaceus
GACAATTTTTTTTGCCGCCGCTGGATTTTCGAAACGTACCAAATTCTTTTGGCCACCCTGATGCGGCACCAGCAGTCGCTGAAAAAAAATGGCCACGTAGAACAGGCCCTTAACTGAACTAAAATCTTGGTGCTGGTTGATTTGATATCTGCAGGATGGGAGTAGTGATATCAGAGGACCATGTTGCGCAGGCTATGCTACGGAGGCAATTGAGAACTATGTCCTTGGCTATTGTGGGCTCCATGTTATTCTCCATTGAAATCTGCTGACTAATCTGATCAATGTTGGTCATCAGGAAATGGGAGCTGACTGTGCTGGTGGGTGAGGCATATTTAGTCATGTTATCCTCTAGGTACTGCTTGTACAGTTCCGTGATCTTTTGCTCCATGTAATTGTTGAGTACCGAGTTGGATAATGGTTCCGTCTGAAGGACGATGCTTCGGTCCCCCTGGTGGAAGGTATCTGTATCTGAGCGAGGGCATCGGAGGCCTTCGCAGCTACAGGCGGAGCCTGCTGGGCAGATGCAGGTCTTGTTGGCCTGCAGAAAGGGCCAGTTGCTGCTCTCACCTTCAAGGTCCAGAGAAGTCGTCAGGCTGGTGGCAGTGCTGGGGGTCTGGCTGTCACCGGCCATCTGGATGTCCGTGTAACTCTGGCACGTGGTCGACCACGACTGGTAGAGGTCCACCTCCGTCTCCGCCCATGCGGAGATCCTTGGTATCTCCAACACCTCGGATGTCTTCCTATTAAAGGAGGTCACCCTGCCTCTGACGTCAACTGCTTCCCCCCGGTGGTGAGCCGCCGCCGGCTCGCCCATCTGACCCCTGGCGCTGCCCGTGTTCCCAGGCCGGCCTTGCGCCTTGTCTTCGGCGGCGCCACGGCCCAGCTCCTCGTCTTCCGCACAGTCGGGAAAGTAGGTGAGCTCTTCCCAGGAGCCGCTGCTGCTGCTGCTGCTCGCTGGAGACCTGCCGGAGTTTGCACGGCCATCGGGCCCCGCGCGCTCACCCCAATCGTAACCGTAGCCGATCCTCGTGAGGCATCCCTCGGCCAACATGGCGGGCGCTACTGAAAACACAAGGTTGCTCGTTAGTCCAATGCAAATGAACGGTGAAGCAGGCAGACAGGCATTAAGTGTGGGACGGTGGGCACAAATGCTGGAGAAACTCAGCGGCTGAGGCTGCGTCTATGGAGCGAAGGAATAGGTGACGTTTCGAGTCCTGCACCTATTGTCTATTGTCTATTGGTACAGTTAAACTAAACCTCATTGTCACCTTCCCCAGGCAAGATCATCTCTGACCCCTCTCACCCTGGCCACAAACTCTTTGAATCACTTCCCTCTGGAAGGCGACTCCGGACTGTCAGCCATGATCATATTGAATGGCGGTGCAGGCTCGAAGGGCCGAATGGCCTACTCCTGCACTAATTTCTTAGTTTCTATGTTTCTGCCACAGCCAGACATAAAAACAGTTTTTATCCACGAGTAGTAGCTCTACTCAACTGCCAAAAATCTGTAGCCTCCCTTTGATCTGGTATTTTGTGGGTCCACATGCTTGATCAATGGTGTTTTATCATGAATGTTTTATTATTATTAATGTTTAGTGTTTTCTGAGTCATTCGTAACTGTCACTGTATGTCATGTTGTTACTTGTGGGCGGAGCACTAATGCAAATTCCTTGTATGGGAATACTTGGCCAATAAACTTAGTTACTTACTTACTTACTCAGCTAACAATGAACCATTCTACATTTCCCTTGCTCATCTTCCCCTTTGATCTCCCATTCATAAAACCTAACCCTTCCACATTTCTAGACTTCCTCTCCCACACCCGCAGTCTGAAGAAGGTTCTCGACCTGAAACGTCACCCATCCCTTCTCTGCAGGGACGCTCGGGTAAGGGGGGAGTTCCCCTGGCCACGGGTACCATGTAATCCCGTGCTACCTGCTCCGAGGTCGGATAGTCGGCGACTAATCCGTCTCCCCCCACCTGGTTTGCCAGGTGAGGAGGGGGCTGTGGACCCCCAGCAGGACCAAAAACAAGACCTGTTAAAGGACGGATGAGCTCCTAGTGAGCCAACGGCCGTCCACGCTTCAGTAGAAGTTGCGATCGCTGTCGTACACGGCATTGTAAGGAACGATGAAAAACATGAAACGTAATTCTTCCCTCTCCTTGCTTCTCAACAGAGAAGTTGTGAATGAAAATAAAATGTTTTTAAAGAGATGCTGCCTGACCCGCTGAGTCACTCCAGCTTTTTGTGTCTATCTTCCATGTCGGTTCAGGGCAGGTAATGAATTGAGTTCAGTTCAGTTTAGTTTATTGTCACGTGTACCGGGATACAGTGAAAAGCTTCTGTTGCGTGCTATCCAGTCAGTGGAAAGACAATACGTGATTACAATCGAGCCGTCCACACTGTACAGATACATGATAAGGGAATAATGTTTAGTGCAAGGTAAAGCCAGCAAAGTCCGATCAAGGATAGTCCGAGGGGCACCAATGAGGTAGATAGTAGTTCAGGACCGCTCTCTGGTTGTGGGTAGCATGGAGTGAACTAAGGGGAGGCACTCAATTTGTGAAAGACCACTGGTCAGAGAGAGGTCAGAAGGTCACAAGACAGGGGAAGGTCACAAGGCAGAGGTCATAGAAACATAGAAACATAGAAACATAGAAATTTGGTGCAGGAGTAGGCCATTCGGCCCTTCGAGCCTGCACCGCCATTCAATATGATCATGGCTGATCATCCAACTCAGTATCCCGTACCTGCCTTCTCTCCATACCCCCTGATCCCCTTAGCCACAAGGGCCACATCTAACTCCCTCTTAAATATAGCCAATGAACTGGCCTCTGTGGCAGAGAATTCCAGAGATTCACCACTCTCTGTGTGAAAAATGTTCTTCTCATCTCGGTTTTAAAGGATTTCCCCCTTATCCTTAAGCTGTCATAGGTCAGGAGATCATGGCTGGGTTTAAAAGACATTGTGTAGGGCAGAAACGTCGCCTATTTCCTTTGCTCCATAGATGCTGCCTCACCCAGCTGAGTTTCTCCAGCATTTCCGTCTCCCTTGTGCGGGGCAGGGTGCAGTTTGAGATTACGGTTTTGTTTTAGTTGTCGAGATACAGCGTGGAAAAAGGCCCTTTGGCCCACCGAGCCCGTGCCGACCAATGTTCACCCCAACACTAGTCCTATCCTACACACCAAGGATGCTTTACAGAAGCCAATCAAGCTACAATCCTGTACGTCTTTGGAGTGTGTGGGGGGGGGGGGCGGGGAACCGAAGATCACGGGGAAAACCCATGCGGAGAACGTGCAAACTCCGTACAGACAGCACCCGTAGTCTGGATCGAACCCGAGCCTCTGGTGCCGTAAGGCAGCAACTCTACTGCTGCGCCACCGTGCCGCCCCTATTGGGTAGCGGTAGATAAACGCAGCATTGTTCCTGCGAGACTGGACTAGTCAAATGAAGTCAAGTCAATTTCATTTCTATAGCACATTTAAAAAACAACTCTCATTGACCAAAGTGCTTTACATTGGTGGAGCTACTAACGTTATACAACATTGGTTCATAGATTAAGTACATACGTAAATACATACATATAGCCCTCCCTCAAGAGGACGTCAAGAAAGGCTTTTAGAGGCAGAAGGTGCATGGCTGCCAAGCTCTGAGCTGTTAGCCCAGTTGACTTCACCAACACATGCACCTCTGGAGAGTGGATCAGAAGCTGGCTCTTAACACAGTGACCGCAGCTGGTAGTGTTGCTGCCTCACAGCGTCAGGGGCCCCAGGCTCGATCCTGACCTGCGGCAGGGTGGGTGTGGAGTTTGCACGTTCTCCCTGCGGCTGTGTACGTCGCCTCCCACTTCCAAAAGACACGCAGGGTCGTCAGCTAAATGGCCCGTGTTAACTCGCCCCTCGATGTGTAGGGAGTAGATATGAAAGTGGGATAACATCGAACTAGTGTGTGCACAGGGCCATCGATGGATTAGATGGGCCAAAGGGCCTGTTTCCCTGCTGTATCTCTCCAAACTAAAAACACTGAATACGTTGACGCTATCATCATAGAAACATAGAAAATAGGAGCAGGAGTAGAGGCCATTCGGCCCTTCGAGCCTGCACCATTCGCCATTCAATATGATCATGGCTGATCATCCAACTCAGTATCCTGTACCTGCCTTCGCTCCATACCCCCTGATCCCTTTAGCCACAAGGGCCACATCTAACTCCCTCTTAAATATAGCCAATGAACTGTGGCCTCAACTACCCTCTGTGGCAGAGAATTTCAGAGATTCACCACTCTCTGTGTGAAAAAAGTTTTTCTCATCTCGGTCCTAAAAGATCTCCCCCTTATCCTTAAACTGTGACCCCTTGTTCTGGACTTCCCCCAACATCGGGAACAATCTTCCTGCATCTAGCCTGTCCAACCCCTTAAGAATTTTGTACGTTTCTATAAGATCCCCCCTCAATCTTCTAAATTCTAGCGAGTACAAGCCGAGTCTATCTAGTCTTTCTTCATATGAAAGTCCTGACATCCTATCTGAAGCGGTTGGGGGGGGGGGGGGGGGGTTATAGTTAGAATTATACCTAAAAGGTACAAATAAATCGTTAAAACACATTGCACTTACTTGGTTTAAGTTGATGTGTAATTTGAATTTGAGTTCCACTCTTTCCTGAAGGAGCAACATTAAAATTTAGATCTCATTGCAAATGTCATTCTTGGTCCCAGGAGATTTATTAACAAACAACTCCTTCCTCTGTGAAATGAAAGTTCAGACAAGTAAATCCAAAGACACTCTTGTCCACTTGGCACTCTACAAAATGTCCTCGCTGTTTGGTAAGCCGCGCCCAAACGAATAAAGACCATAAGCCGGTTGCAAATTTATAGTGATTCAGAACGAAAATGACGTTTTTGCCTTAACTTCCCCATATTTTGCAAGCATCCAGTGTTCCAGCCGCTGAGCTGTTAACCCCTCAGATCCGAGATAGTTTTCATAGCGTCACACATCGAGGAAACAGACCCCTTCAGACCAACTTGCCCACACCGGCCAACATGTCCCATCTGCACTAGTCCCACCTGCCTGCGTTTGGCCCATATCCCTCCAAACCTGTCCAATCCATGCACCTGTGCAAATGTTTCTTAAACATTGCGATAGTCCCTGCCTCGCTACCTCCTCCGGCAGCTTGTTCCATGCACCTACCACCCTTTGTGTGAAAAAAGTACCCCTTAGATTCCTGTTAAATATTTCCCCCTTCACCTTAGATCCTTGATTAGTACGGGTGTCAGAGGTTAATGGGGAGAAGGCAGGAGAATGGGGTTAGGAGAGAGAGAGATAAATCAGCCATGATTGAATGGCGGAGTAGACTTGATGGGCCGAATGGCCTAACTCTTCTCCTGTCGCTTATGAACTTATGAGCCGATGAAATAATGAACTTAAATCTATGTCTTCTGGTTCTCAGTTCCCCTTCTCTGATCAGAATGTTGTACACCTCTGTAAGATTGTATTGTATTGTATTGTATTCAAATTTATTGTCATTGTCTCAATTTGAGACAACAAAATGAATTTCCCTTACAGGCAGTATCATTAAAAAAAAAACAAAAAAAAAAAAATAATAATAAATAAATAATAAAACATATTAAAAATAAAATTAAAATTGAATTAAAAAAAAGCACAAACACAGAAAGTCCACGACACAACATAACATAAATGGCACCCAGGTGAGGAAGGCACCATAGTCCAGCCAGCCTCCCCTCCGTGTTCATCCGTGGTCGGGGCCTTCCGAGCACCCGCAGTCGCCGCCCCGGGTGGCCCGATGTTCAGGCCCTCACGCCGGGCTGGTGGAACGCTGACGCCGAACCCCGGCGGTGAGCATCCTCCTCCTCAGCGGCCCGGACCTCCCGATCAGCCGCCTCCCGCTGCCGGAGTCTGCAGCTCCTGAGTCCGCAGGCCGAGCCGGGCAGAGTCGCAGGACCCCGCGCTGTCCATCAGCGCCGCCCGCGTTGGGAGCTCCGCAAACCGCAGCTCCAGGATGTCGGTGCAGCAGGTCCAGCACTCCGGGCTCCAGACGGCGACCCCCGGTAAGGCATCGCTAGCCCCGCGATGTTTCAGCGCTGTCCCGCCGCTGCTGGAGCTCCGGTCGATCCCGGCAGGAAAGGCCACGCCAATCCAGGTAGGTCGGCCGCTGTGGGGGGAGGGGGGGGGGGGGGGCGAGGACGCGACTCGAATAATAGTCGTGTCCTCACCAGGAAGCGGCTGAAGGACGGTATCCCCCGCACCGTGCCCTCTTCCCCCACATAAAAACACCAAAAAAACACAAAAAAACACACTTTTACATAACTAAATAAACAAAAAAACAAAAAGATACCGGGCTGTAGGTGGAGGCTGCTGACACCAGCGGCTCCGGAAGTACAACCGGAAGATCATCCCTTTCATCCTCCTATGCTCCAAGGAATGGAGCCCCAGCCTGTTCAAGATGTATCATAAAGTGTCTTTAAGTCCCCTCATGTTCTAGAGAAGAATATAGAACTTGACCTGATTTTGTCAATTTAACCAAAAATAATTTTAAAAAATTCCCTTAAGCACTATTTAAAAACTACTTTTTAATTTATTGATACTTGTTGGTGATGTACTTGTTGATATTAAACATTAATGGCATAAATCATGCATTTTCTTTCAAGAATGCAGCTTTCAATATATAAGTTAAGAAAGTAGATTATTGGCCAAGTATTCACATACAAGGAATTTGCCTTGGTGCTCCGCCCACGTAACAACATGACATATAGTGACAGTGACGTATATTTATTGATTTAAGGGCGGTATGGTGGAGTTGCTGCCTCATAACGCCAGAGACCCGGGTTCCATCCCGACTACGGGTGCTGTCTGTATGCACGTTCTCACCGTGACCTGCGTGGGTTTTCTCCGGGTGCTCCGGTTTCCTCCCACACTCCAAGGACGTGCAGGTTTGTCGGTTAATTGGCTTGAAGTAAGTTGTGAAATCGTCCGTGGTGTGTAGGATAGTGCTCGTGTACGGGGCGATCGCTGGTCGGCGCGGAAACGGTGGGCCGGCCGAAGGGCCTGAGTTTCTGCGCTGTATCTCCGAGGTCTGTCTGCAATCGTTAGTTAAGGAATGTAAACTTTCTCTCGAATCCACCCCCGGGAGCACAGAATTTGCAGAAAAATCGGTGAGAAAGACCAAGAACCAAAACTAAAGAGTATCCCCTTTAATGGAAGGCTTCCTATATTCCCCACCCTCGTGACATCTGTAACATTATGACAGGCCAGAAACTCATTGATCACTTGCACAATCTAAATAAGGGACAGACATCGAGGAAATATCGAAGGTAGACACAAAATGCTGGAGTTAAAACCATATCCCACGACTAGAGGTGAGTGCTCAACTCGACTCAATTGCACTGAAAACCACAGACAAAGGCAGAAACCTTGGTGTAGTTATGGACTCGGATTTGAATTTTAACAGCCATATAAAGACCATTACCAGATCTGCCTATTATCATCTAAAAAAGATTGCAAGAATCAAGGGATTTCTGTCCAAAGAAGACACTGAAAAACTTGTTCATGCATATATTTTTAGTAGGTTAGATTATTGTAATGGCATCTTTACAGGTCTCAATAAAAAATCAATTAAACTACTGCGGCTTATCCAAAATGCCGCTGCCAGAGTCTTGGCCAACACCAAGAAAATGGACCACATTACACCTGTCCTTAAATCTTTGCACTGGCTTCCTGTGTGTAAGAGGATAGATTTTAAAATTCTGTTGCTGACCTACAAAGCACTGAATGGTCTAGGTCCAAAATACATCTCTGACCTACTTGTTGTATATAAGGCGCCTGGACTCCTCAGGTCTTCAGGGACAGGTTTACTCTGTGTTCCCAGGGTCAGAACTAAAAGGGCTGAAGCAGCATTCGATTTTTATGCTCCACACCTGTGGAACAAGCTCCCTGAACACCTGAGGTGTGCACGGACTGTAAGCGCATTTAAATCAGGCCTAAAAACACTGTTGTTTACTATAGCTTGTCCATAACCCGACATGCAGGTAATCTTAAATCCGTCTCATTTTAACCCTTTTATGTGCTTTTTTAAATTGTTTTATTGTTTCATTGACCCTTAAAAAAAAAATTAAAAAAAAAAAAAAAATTGATTGTTTTGCAATTTTTAATTATTGACTATTTTGTTTTTTCTTTCCTGTAAAGCACCTTGAATTGCTGTTTGCACGAATGGTGCAGTACAAATAAACTTGCCTTGCCTTGCCTACGAGTTCATTCCAAGAGCTCTCCCGAGTTTAAAAAATATCAAACTCGTGGTAAGCACGGAGAATGAACGTAGCGGGTACGTCGGAGCTCGGGGACGTCTCTTAGCGGCTCGTAACGCTAACGGCAGGTACTCGGGGAAGACTCGCTAACGGCAGGTAAGCACGGGAAGACTCGTGAAGGTTTTTCAACATGTTGAAAAATGTCCACGAGAGCCCCGAGTACCAACGAGTGGCCATTACTATCTAACAAATGGTGGCCGACTAGGAAAAGGGGAGATGCAGCGAGACCTGGGTGTCATGGTACACCAGTCATTGAAAGTAGGCATGCAGGTGCAGCAGGCAGTGAAGAAAGCGAATGGTATGTTAGCTTTCAAAGCAAAAGGATTTGAGTATAGGAGCAGAGAGGTTCTACTGCAGTTGTACAGGGTCTTGGTGAGACCACACCTGGAGTATTGCGTACAGTTTTGGTCTCCAAATCTGAGGAAGGACATTATTGCCATAGAGGGAGTGCAGAGAAGGTTCACCAGACTGATTCCTGGGATGTCAGGACTGTCTTATGAAGAAAGACTGGATAGACTTGGTTTATACTCTCTAGAATTTAGGAGATTGAGAGGGGATCTTATAGAAACTTACAAAATTCTTAAGGGGTTGGACAGGCTAGATGCAGGAAGATTGCTCCCGATAGAATGTAGGCAGAGACAGTAAGGCTAGTGGGAGAACTGGGAAGGGGTAGGGGATGGAGAGAGGGCTATCTGAAGTTAGAGAAGTCAGTCTGAAGAAGGGTTTCGGCCCGAAACGTTGCCTATTTCCTTCGCTCCATAGATGCTGCCTCACCCGCTGAGTTTCTCCAGCATTTTGGTCTACCTTAGAAAAGTCAATGTTCGTACAACCATGTGATAGATGGGACTGGTGCAGATAGAAACATAGAAACATAGAAATTAGGTGCAGGAGTAGGCCATTCGGCCCTTCGAGCCTGCACCGCCATTCAATATGATCATGGCTGATCATCCAACTCAGTATCCCGTACCTGCCTTCTCTCCATACCCCCTGATCCCCTTAGCCACAAGGGCCACATCTAACTCCCTCTTAAATATAGCCAATGAACTGGCCTCAACTACCCTCTGTGGCAGAGAGTTCCAGAGATTCACCACTCTCTGTGTGAAAAAAGTTTTCTCATCTCGGTTTTAAAGGATTTCCCCCTTATCCTTAAAATGTGACCCCTTGTCCTGGACTTCCCTAACATCGGGAACAATCTTCCTGCATCTAGCCTGTCCAACCCCTTAAGAATTTTGTAAGTTTCTATAAGATCCCCGCTCAATCTCCTAAATTCTAGAGAGTATAAACCAAGTCTATCCAGTCTTTCTTCATAAGACAGTCCTGACATCCCAGGAATCAGTCTGGTGAACCGTCTCTGCACTCCCTCTATGGCAATAATGTCCTTCCTCAGATTTGGAGACCAAAACTGTACGCAATTCTTCCTGCATCTTCCTGCATCTAGCCTGTCCAACCCCTTAAGAATTTTGTAAGTTTCTATAAGACGGGACATGTTGGTGGACATGAGCAAGTTGGGCCGAGGGGGCAGTTTCCACGCTGCATGACTCTTTACTGCGTGTCAATGTTGATGCAATCAGTCTGAAAGCAGGAACTGTACAGAGTGGGAACAGGCATACTTTGCATAAGATCTGTTTACTGCTGTGTTCCACATTATGTCGCACTTCCTCTTAACTTACATGAGCTTGTAAATTCCCCGTCCATATCCCCACATGCCCTTCCACCGCACCTCTTCCCCTTGCACTCAGAGGATGCCATTTATAACCTATGTAGTTTACTTTAGAGATACAGTGCACAAACCGGCCCTTCGGCCCATCGAGTCCATGCCGACCAGCCATCTCCTGTCCCATTTCTTTCATCCGGATTTTGCTACTTGTACCAAAATCTTCATATAGGACAAGCAGGACACGTTTAGAAGGATACGGGGACAAGCGCAGACAGGTGGAACCAGTGTTGATGGGGCATGTTGGGCGGCATGGGCACGTTGGGCCGAAGGGCCTGTCTTCCACGCTGTCTGACCGGCAACCTGCACACCTGTGGATTGCGGGAGGAAACCGGAGCTCCTGGAGGAACCCACCCACCTGGTCACACACACACACACACACACACACACACACACACACACACACACACACGCACACACACACACACACACACACACACACACACACACACACACACACACACACACACACACACACACACACACACACACACACACACACACACACACACACACACACACACACACACACACACACACACACACACACACACACACACACACACACACACACACACACACACACACACACACACACACACACACACACACACACACACACACACACACACACACACACACACACACACACACACACACACACACACACACACACACACACGCACGCACACACACACACACACACACACACACACACACACACACACACACACACACACACACACACACACACACACACACACACACACACACACACACACACACACACACACACACACACACACACACACACACACACACACACACACACACACACACACACACACACACACACACACACACACACACACACACACACACACACACACACACACGCACACACACACACACACACACACACACACACACGCACACACACACACACACACACGCACACACACACACACACACACACACTCTCACTCACACTCATACAAACACACACTCACACACACACACACACGCACACTCACACACACACACACACACACACGCACACACACACACACACACATACGTACACACACACACACACACACACACACACACACACACACACACACACACACACACACACACACACACACACACACACACACACACACACACACACACACACACACACACACACACACCCACTCACACACTCACACACACACACACACACTCTCCCACACCCCCACACTCATACCCACACACACACTCTCCCACTCACACTCATACCCACACACACACAACACACACACACATACACATGCACACACACATACACTCCCACTCACAGTCACACACACACTCCCACTCACAGTCACGCACACACACTCCCACTCACACTCATTCACACGCACATGCCCCCACACACCCACACATACAACACACACACACTCTCCCACTCACACGCGCACGTGCTCACACACAAGCACGCACGCACACACACGCACATACAACTCACGAGGTAAGGATGGAACCTGGGTCTCAGGCACTGTGAGGCAGCAACTCTACCGTGTGTGCGAACACAACATGCCCATTGCGTAAGTCAGGTAGTCAGTCCCTGTGTATAAAATGATGAGCGGGATAGATCGAGTAGACAATCAGAGTGAAAAGCTTTTGTTAGTTGTTGTTGCCAATTTTTGTTTGACTTTTACTGTTGGCAACCGGCAAGTCGGGCAGCATCTGTGTCCATTAGACTGAAGCAAGGTCCTGACCTGAACCATTGTCTCAGATTCAGATTCAATTTTAATTGTCATTGTCAGTGTACAGTACAGAGACAACGAAATGCATCTGTAGCATTCACTCCCACAGACACTGCCTGAACCAGTGAAATCCTTCAGCAGTTCAGTTTTTGCTTGATATTCCAACACATGGAGTCTCTCGCGTCTCGATTGTAATCATGTATTGTCTTTCCGCTGACTGGTTAGCATGCAACAAAAAGCTTTTCACTGTACCTTGGTATATGTGACAATAAACTAAACTGAACTAAATTGAACGGCACTAAACTGCATCTCATCCTCCATTACGTGTTCTAATTTCACTTTGAACTCAATAACATCTATTTCCCGTTTGTTTTTACTACTTCCACATTCTTATTTGGCCCGCTTCATTTCTCCAAACTCAATTCTAATCCGATTAGTAGATGATTATCTAAAGACCCTGCCCCACATCACGACCTAATTCACGACCTCTGCCGAGTTTGTCCTTGACTCATACTCGCAGCATGGTTGTCACAAGGTCCTAGGAGGTGGTAGGAGGTGGTAGGTAGGTCGTAGGTAGGTTGTAGCAGGCCGTGATGCTAGGTACTCGTGGCATCAAGTAGGTCGGGGCGTTTTTCTAGCCTGATGAAAAATGGCCACGAGTAAAAAAGGTTGTGAATTAGGTGGTGAAAGTGGGACTGGCCCTTAAGACTTGTGCAGTGTAGGCATGTTAAAGTCGCAAAAGAAACGCTAGAAATTAAAAAATAAAAACATTACGGTCAGGCAGCATCCGTGGAGAGAGGCATGGTGGCGCAGCGGTAGAGTTGCAGCCCGGGTTCCAACCTAACTACGGCTGCTGTCTGTACGGAGTCCGCATGTTCTTCCCATGACTGTGTGGGTTTTCTTCGGGATCTCCGGCTTCCTCCCACATCCCAATGATGTACAGCTTTTGTAGGTTCATTGACCTGGTCAAATTGTAAATTGTAACTTTAGAGATACAGCGTGGAAACAGGCCCTTCGGCCCACCGTGTCCGCACCGTCCAGCGATCCCCGCACACTAACACCATCCTACACGAGGGGCAATGTTTACATTTTGTACCTTTACCAATTAATCTACAAACCTGTACGTCTTTGAAGTGTTTGGAGGAAACCGGAGACGATGATCGACTTCAGGCAGCGAAGTTCTCGAAGAAAACCCACGCAGGTCATGGGGAGAACGTGCAAACTCCGTACTGACAGCACCCGTAGCCCGGGTTAGGCAGTAACGCTACCGCTGCGCAATCTTCTAGAATATAGGGGATCTAATAGAAACATATAAAATTCTTACGGGATTGGACAGGCTAGATGCAGCAAAATTGTTCCCGATGTTGGGGAAGTCCGGAACCAGGGGTCACAGCTTAAGAATAAGGGGTCGGCCATTTAGGACTGAGATAAGGAAAAACTTCTTCACCCAGAGTTGTGAATCGGTGGGATTCTCTGCCACAGAAGGCGGTGGAGGCCGGTTCACTGGATGTTTTCAAGAGAGAGTTGGATATTGGTCTTAGGGCTAACGGAATCTAGGGATATGGGGAAAAAGCAGGAACGGGGTACTGATTTTAGATGATCAGCCATGATCATATTGAATGGCGGTGTTGGCTCGAAGGGCCAAATGGCCTACTCCTGCACCTATTTTCTATGTTTCTATGTTTCTATGTTTCTATGCTACCGTACCACTCAGTGTGTGTAGGATAGTGTTAGTGTGCGGGGATCGCTGGTCGGCGCGGACTCAGTGGGCTGAAGGGCCTGTTTCCCCGCTGTATCTCTAAACTAAACTAACCAAGAGTTACTGTCTTGCGTTAATGACCTTTTATCAGTAACACCTATTTATCTGGCTGTGGCTGTGCCAAACTTTATTAATATCTTGTCATATATTGATGTTGTCACATTTTTATTGAGCGGTGATTCTATTCGCAATAGAGTTTTGTCATCTCGGACTTAGCACACCGATAGGCACATGTACTGTATATGCAGGGAAAGGTTGAAGTTGCCATCATGTTCAGCACAGACATTGTGGGCCCTGTTCCTGTGCTGTAATGGTCCATATTCTTGTTTCACTTCACTAAATTTCATATTTCCGTGCATGGTCTTTTTTTATCTTCTGCAATGGCTGTGGTCGCTTAAATCTGTCTTTGCGAAATGTATCTGATACAGTGTGAAGAAAGGTCTCGCCCCATACTCTCAGCATATGACAGTCCCGCCATCCCGGGAATTAACCTGGTGAACCTACGCTGCACTCCCTCAATAGCAAGAATTTCCCTCCTCAAATTAGGGGACCAAAACTGCACACAATACTCCAGGTGTGGTCTCACTAGGGCTCTGTACAACTGCAGAAGGACCTCTTTGCTCCTATACTCAACTCCTCTTGTTATAAAGGCCAACATGCCATTCGCTTTCTTCACTGCCTGCTGTACCTGCATGCTTAGTTTCATAGACTGATGTACAAGGACCCCCCGATCCCGTTGTACTTCCCCTTTTAATTAGTTAGTTAGTTAGTTAGTTAGTTAGTTAGTTAGTTAGTTAGTTAGTTAGTTAGTTAGTTAGTTAGTTAGTTAGTTAGTTAGTTAGTTAGTTAGTTAGTTAGTTAGTTAGTTAGTTAGTTAGTTAGTTAGTTAGTTAGGGCTAGTTAGTTAGTTAGTTAGTTAGTTAGTTAGTTAGTTAGTTAGTTAGTTAGATTTAGCTCACGAAGGGCTGAATGGCCTACTGCTTCTATTTTCTATGTTTCGACGTCTATGTTTCTAAGACGTCTCCTAACCATTTTCTCTGGAGATGCTGCCTGACCTGCTGAGCCACTCCAGTGGCTTGTATCCAACTTTGTGCAAATTTCATGGGGTTTTTTTTTCCAGTCAGAAGCATAGAACCATCAGGTAGAAGCAAAGAACTGCAGATGCTGGTTTAATTGACAGGGTCCTGAACTAGAGAGTTAATATTCAGGGGGACAGCATCAAACCGCAAGTTAGAGGAAGTTTTACAAAGTCGATGAATGGGTCTCCAGTGAGGTAGATGGTAGATAGACACAGAGTGCTGGAGTAACTCAGCGGGCCAGGCAGCATCTCTGGAGAACATGGATCCTATCTCTCCAAAGTTGTTTCCTGACCCACAGAGTTACATGAATTCATAATTGGAGCAGAATTAGGCCATTCGGCCCATCAAGCCCACTCCGCTATTCAATCATGGCTGATCTATCTTTCCATCTCAACCCCATTCTCCTGCCTTCTCCCCATAATCCCTGACACCCGCACTAATCAAGAATCTATCTATCACTGTCTTAAAAATATTCATTGATGTCCTCCACAGCCTTCTGTGGCAATGAATTCCACAGATTCACCACCCTCTGACTAAAGAAATTCCTCCTCCTCTCTTTCCTAAAGGAACGTCCTTTAATTCTGAAGCTGTAGCTATAGAGGCTATAGACTCTCCCACTAGTGGAAACATAGAAACATAGAAAATAGGTGCAGGAGTAGGCCATTCGGCCCATCGAGCCTGCACCGCCATTCATTGTGATCATGGCTGAGTCATCCACAAACAGTACCGCGTTCTTGCCTTTGCCACATATCCCTTGACTCCGCTATCTTTAAGAGCTCAACCTAACTCTCTTGAAAGCATCCAGAGAATTGGCCTCCACTTCCTCCTGAGGCAGAGAATTCCACAGACTCACGACTCTGGGTGAAAAAGTGTTTCCTCATCTCCGTTCTAAACCCTGTGGAATTCTCTGCCTCAGAGTGCGGTGGAGGCCGGTTCTCTGGATATTTTCAAGAGAGAGCTAGATGGGGCTCTTAAAGATAGCGGAGTCAGGGGATATGGGGAGAAGGCAAGGAACGGGGTACTGATTGGGGATGATCAGCCATGATCACATTGAATGGCGGTGCTGGCTCGAAGGGCCGAATGGCCCACTCCTGCACATATTGTCTATTGTCTAATGCCTAAATGGTCTACCCCTTATCCTTAAACTGTGGCCCCTGGTTCTGGACTCCCCCAACATCAGTCCAGGCCTTTCTCTATTCGGCAAGTTACTCCACCACTTTATATAAAATCATTACATTTGTAGCTGAAAGGGAGACTATCTTGTCTGTAGTGGCTGAAAGATCTATTGATCGATTCCTGTTTCTCCTGAATGTTGCCTTTGCCCTTGTAAATATTTCAGTGGCAAATGGCCCCCCAGTTCCTCTTTAGAAGCCATTTTTGAACACTTCCGCTAGAAACCTCCTGACCTTGAGAACTAACAATGCCTGCCTGCCTGCCTGCCCTTGTGACATTTTGAAACGGTGAAGTGCGACAAATGGAGCTAAGAAATCCATTTAAACTAAAAAAAAAAAGTCGGAGTAAAAGTGCATTACTTAAATGACTAATAATTGTACAAAAACTAAAGCTACCAAAACAGAGGAGAGGGAGGCAATGGAGAAGCTATCAGTTCCCAGCAAACCTTTTCAAACACTCTAATTGACTGAGAAATATTTTCTATTGAGGCTGTACAATATTTCTCGCTTTCAGCAAAAATCAGTGCCCCAAATATTAGTTTATATTTTGTCTTGACAAAAAACCATCAGACAGACTCTATAGTTTGACTCTTTTTTCAGGCTGAATTTTTCACTCAGTATTATCCAACTTTTTATTTTGTTGTATCATATTGGTATTGTCACTTCTCCAATTGCAAAACATGGCCTTGATTCAGTTCTGTTTCATTTTCTTGCTTTTTGACTTCCATTTCAATTCCCCCTCCCTCTTTGTTTTCAATATTTTCTTTTCCCTTTTCTAATGCTAGCCAGACATTTTTTAAAGTCACTTTTAAAGTAACTTTTCCAGAACTTGCTTCCACCTTCACCCTCGTTGTCTCGTCAGAGCAGGAAGCCCCATCTAAGCTCATCCCATCTGATGTTTAGTTTAAGAAGGAACTGCAGATGCTGGAAAAACCGATGGTAGATAAAAATGCTGGAGAAACTCAGCGGGAGAGGTGGCATCTAAGGAACGATGGAAAAGGTGATGTTTCCTTAAGGGTCTCAACCCAGAACGCCACTTTTTCCTTCGCTCCATAGATGCTGCCTCACCCACTGAGTTTCTCCAGCATTTTTATCTACCTTTGATGTTTAGTTTCGTTAAGAGATACAGCGCAGAAACAGGCCCTTCGGCCCACCGAGTCCGTGCCGACCAGCGATCTCCGCACACTAACACTCCCCTACACACACTAACGCTCCCCTACACACACTAGAGAACAATTTCCACACACACCGAGCCAATTAACCTACAAACCTGCACGTCTTTGGGGTGTGGGAGGAAACCGAAGATCTCGGAGAAACCCCATGCAGGTCACGGGGAGAACGTACAAACTCCGTACAGACGGCACACGTAGTCGGGGTCGAACCCAGGTCTCCGGCGCTGCGAGCGCTTTAAGGCGGCGACTCTACCGCTGTACGCGCCACCGTGCCCGCCCCAAATGTTGTCAGGCTGGGAGGAGCGCAGAAATGATTCACCAGGACCCGAGCTATCAGAAGAGTTTGAGCAGGCTGGGACTCTATTCCTTGGAACGCAGGAGGATGAGGGGTGATCTCACAGAGATGTAGAGGATCACGGGTGGAATAGGGGCAAGAGTCAGGAGTGTTTTATTGTCATGTGTCCCAGATAGAACAATGAAATTCTTACTTGCTGCAGCACAACAGGACGTGTATTCATAATAAATAATATGATAAACGAGAGAGAGAGAGAAAAAGGTTCAGTGTGTATATATACACATACACACATACGCAAAAACAAACAATAACAATGCAATAATAATAATAATAATAATAGTCTACTGTAGTCCAGAGTTTATGAGGTTGTAGTGTTTAATAGCCTGATGGCTGTACCTGAACCTGGACGTTACAGTTTTCAGGCTCCTGTACCTTCTTCCCGATGGCAGTGGTGAGATGAGTGTGTGGCCAGGATGGTGTGGGTCTTCGATGATCTTCATTGACATTGAAACATATAAGATTGCTAAGGGCTTGGACTCGCTAGAGGCAGGAAACATGTTCCAGATGTTGGGGAATTCAGAACCAGGGGCCACAGTTTAAGAATAAGGAGTAAGCCATTTAAAACGGAGACAAGGAAACACTTTTTACTCACAGAGAGTGGTGAGTCTGTGGAATTCCCTGCCCCACAGGGCGATGGAGGCCGGTTCTCTGGATACTTTCAAGAGAGAGCTAGATAGGGCTCTTAAAAATAGCGGAGTCAGTGGATATGGGGAGAAGGCAGGAACGGGGTACTGATTGGGGATGATCAGCCATGATCACATTGAATGGCGGCACGGGCTCGAAGGACCGAATGGCCTCTACTCCTGCACCTATTGTCTATTGTTCTATTGTCTAATATCTTGGCTGCCTTTTTGAGGCAGCGACTGCGATAGATCCCTTCGACGGTGGGGAGGTCAGAGCCGGTGATGGACTGGGCAGTGGTCACAACTTTTTGTAGTCTTTTCCGCTCCTGGACGTTCAAGTTGCCGAACCAGGCCACGATGCAACCGGTCAGCATGCTCTCTACCGTGCACCTGTAGAAGTTCAGGAGACTCCTCCTTGACATGCCGAATCTCCGTAATCTTCTCAGGAAGTAGATTGGGTGAATACACATAGTCTTGTACCCAGAGTAGGGGAATCGAGAACCAGAGCGCATAGGTCTAAAGTGGGAGAGGAAAGATTTAATAGGAATTTATGGGCAACATTTTTATACAGAGGGTGGTGGGAGTATGGAACGCGCTGCCGGAGGAGGTAGTTGTGGCAGGGACCAACACAATGTTTAAGAAACATTTAGACAGGTACGTGGATAGGACAGGTTGAGAGGAATTTGGGCCAAATGCAGGCAAGTGGGACTAGTGCAGCTGGGACATGTTGGCCAGTATGGGCAAGTTGGGCCGAAGGGCCCGTTCCCACCCTGCGTGACTCTATGACATTCCCAACTTTGTGCAATAGTTTCCCGTAAGATTAATGGCATGGCTGATCATCCCCAATCAGTACCCCGTTCCTGCCTTCTCCCCATATCCCCTTACTCCGCTATCTGTAAGAGTCCTATCTAGCTCTTTCTTGAAAGTATCCAGAGAACCGGCCTCCACCGCCCTCTGAGGCAGAGAATTCCACAGACTCACAACTCTCTTGTATGAAAAAGTGTTTCCTCATCTCCATTCTAAATGGCTTACCCCTTATTCTTAAACAGCGGCCCCTGGTTCTGGACTCCCCCAACATCGGGAAAATGGTTCCTGCCTCTAGAGTGTCCAAATGCTTAATAATCTTATATGTTTCAATAAGATCCCCTCTTATCCTACTAAACTCCAGAGTGTACAAGCCCAGCCGCTCCATTCTCTCAGCATATGACAGTCCCACCATCCCGGGATGGGTCGGGTTGAGACTATTCCTTCCACCCAGAGATGCTGCCTGTCCCGCTGAGTTACTCCGGCATTAAGTGTCTCACTAATGCTGTTTACACCCCATTACTAACATTGCCATTCCGACTCCTTCACTTGCCTGACAGATTTTTTCAAATGCATGTTGATATAAATGACCATATTTCTGTGCCTTTTGAATTGCAGAATTGCAGACACACAAAACGCTATTCAACCCGCTAGATATGCCTTTAGCTCCTGTTTCATTTATCCAGTTCCTTCATGAAATGTTGTTATTGATTTTCCTTCCACTACCCACTGTGCGTTCTGCAGTGCAAACTTCACAGGGCCAGAGATCTGTATGGTTTCACAATGCTGTTCTTTTTGTCGTTATGCAATTGAAACTATCTTCTCTTCCAGAGGCAAATTCAACAGTGGCCATTGCCAGTTTAGTTTGCTGTGGTGGAGTGATGGAGAGGTACATTGTGGAAGCAGGCCCTTCTGCCCAACACCAGCAGTGAGCCAGCATTTACCATCTACACTAGTCCCACCTGCCCATACATTCTAGCCATAGAGGGAGTACAGAGAAGGTTCACCAGACTGATTCCTGGGATGTCAGGACTTTCATTTGAAGAAAGACTGGATAGACTCGGCTTGTACTTGCTAGAATTTAGAAGATTGAGGGGGGATCTGATAGAAACTTACAAAATTCTTAAGGGGTTGGACAGGCTAGATGCAGGAAGATTGTTCCCGATGTTGGGGAAGTCCAGAACAAGGGGTCACAGTTTAAGGATAAATCTTTTACGACCGAGATGAGAAAAACATTTTTCACACAGAGAGTGGTGAATCTCTGGAATTATCTGCCACAGAATGTAGTTGAGGCCAGTTCATTGGCTATATTTAAGAGGGAGTTAGATGTGGCCCTTGTGGCTAAAGGGATCAGGGGGTATGGAGAGAAGGCAGGTACAGGATACTGAGTTGGATGATCAGCCATGATTATATTGAATGGCGGTGCAGGCTCGAAGGGCAGAATGGCCTACTCCTGCACCTATTTTCTATGTTTCTATGTTTCTATGTAAACCTATCCTATTCATGTGCCTATTTTCATAAATGTTGGGCTAGTCCCAGCCTCAACTGCCCCCTTTACTTTAGTTTAGTTTAGTTTAGTGATACAGCGTGGAAACAGGCCCTTCGGCCCACCGAGTCCGTGCTGACCAGCCTACACCCACTAGGGAGATTTTTTACATTTTACCAAGCAAATAAACCTACAAACCTGCACGTCTTTGGAGTGTGGAAGGAAACCGAAGATCTCAGAGAAAACCCACGCACGTCACGGGGGGAACGTACAAACTCCGTACAGACAGCACCCGTAGTCGGGATGGAACCGTTGTCTCTGGCGCTGTGAGGCAGCAACTCTACCGCTGCGCCACCGTGCCGCCCAAACTCAGCTTAAACCTACGTCCTCTGGTTCTCGAATCCCTTAAGATCCCTGTCCCACTTAGGCGATTTTTTAGACGACTACAGGTGACTTGGCTCTCACCAGCATGGTTGCCGGGGTGTCGCCTGTATGGTCGTGAGTCGTCTCCTCAAGTCGCCCAAAGAATCGTAGTGTTTGTCTGGTCGCCGCTGGATTTTGACATGTCCAAAACTTTACGGAGTCAGTTGGCTTTTCGTAGGTTGTTGCCAGGGTGACGTTGGTTGGCGCCGATGGTGACTTCGGTGAATTCCATTGGCGACTACCTACGCCAACCGGCGACAGGTACCGGCGACTGAATTGTCTTCAGTTGTCGCCAACACGGTCGTTGCTTGTCGGAGCTTGTCGCGGGTGGACGGAGGTTGTCGTAGGTGTGGTCGTAGGTGGACGATCTAATGGGTCGCCGGTTTGCCGTAGCTTGACGGCGACTAGGTGGTAGGTTGTCGTAGACATTGTCGTGGGGGGGGGGGTCCAGTCGCCAATTTTACAATGACCTGCTACGATTGTGACATTCGCCGCAGTCACCGAAAAATTCGCCAAGTGGGACAGGCCCTTCACCTGGAGTAAAAGGCTCCGTGCATTAACCTAATCTCTTCCTGCCAAGATCTTATACACATAGAAACATAGAAACATAGAAATTAGGTGCAGGAGTAGGCCATTCGGCCCTTCGAGCCTGCACCGCCATTCAATATAATCATGGCTGATCATCCAACTCAGTATCCCGTACCTGCCTTCTCTCCATACCCCCTGATCCGCTTAGCCACAAGGGCCACATCTAACTCCCTCTTAAATATAGCCAATGAACTGGCCTCAACTACCCTCTGTGGCAGAGAGTTCCAGAGATTCACCACTCTCTGTGTGAAAAAAGTTATTCTCATCTCGGTTTTAAAGGATTCCCCCCTTATCCTTAAACTGTGACCCCTTGTCCTGGACTTCCCTAACATCGGAACAATCTTCCTGCATCTAGCCTGTCCAACCCCTTAAGAATTTTGTAAGTTTCTATAAGATCCCCTCTCAATCTCCTAAATTCTAGAGAGTATAAACCAAGTCTATCCAGTCTTTCTTCATAAGACAGTCCTGACATCCCAGGAATCAGTCTGGTGAACCGTCTCTGCACTCCCTCTATGGCAATAATGTCCTTCCTCAGATTTGGAGACCAAAACTGTACGCAATACTCCAGGTGTGGTCTCACCAAGACCCTGTACAACTGCAGTAGAACCTCCCTGCTCCTATACTCAAATCCTTTTGCAATGAAAGCTAACATACCATTCGCTTTCTATAACCTCTATAAGACCACCCTTCATCCTTCTGCACTCTTGATTTGACCCTTAAACATGGGCCGTCCATTTCCCTCTGAAGATGTGGCTTGACCCACTGAGTTCTTCCAGCGCTTTTTCTCCTGCCCATAAGTATGTCCACATAGTCCACATTTATAGGATTCCCTGCAACCGAGGGCAGTGGAGGCCAAACACAAGATGGATTTAAGAGAGAGTTGGATAGAGTTCTAGGGGCTAGTGGAATCAAAGGATATGGGGAGAAGGCAGGCACGGGTTATTGATTGGGGACAATCAGCCATGATCACAATGAATGGCGGTGCTGGCTCGAAGGGCCGAATGGCCACCTCCGGCACCTAATTTCTATGTTTTCTATGTTTTCTAAGTATCACAGATCTACGAATGTCTAGAGGTATCTAGTCAACAAAATCAACCTCATAGGTAGACAAAAATGCTGGAGAAATAGGTGACATTTCGGGTCGAGGCCCTTCATCAGTCTGAAGAAGGGTCTCGACCCGAAACGTCACCTATTCCTTCGCTCCATAGATGCTGCCTGTCCCGTTGAGTTTCTCCAGCATTTTTGTCTACCTTCGATTTTTCCATCATCTGCAGTTCTTTCTCAAACAAAATCTAACTCATGGTCACTGCCTCTAACGATCAGAAGCAAAAGGCCCACATATAGAACAGTACAGAACAGGAAAAGGTCCTTCGGCCCACAATGTCTGTGCCGAACATGATGCCGAGATCAACTCTTATCAACCTGTACGTAATCAGTATCCCTGCATACACATGTGCTTATCTAAAGTCCTCTTAAACACCTCCACCACCATCCCCTGCAGCGAGTTCCTGGCACCCACCGCCCTCTGTGTAAAATATACTACCACTGTACATTTCTTTTAAACATGGCCCCTCTCATCTTAAAGCTACACCCCCTAATGTCTGATAATGTTGGCTTGTACTGGCTTGAATTTGTAAGATTGAGGGGGGATCTTATAGAAACTTATAAAATTCTTAAGGGGTTGGACAGGCTAGATGCAGGAAGATTATTCCCGATGTTGGGGAAGTCCAGAACAAGGGGTCACAGTTTAAGGATAAGGGGAAAATCTTTTATGACCAAGATGAGAAAAACATTTTTCACACAGAGAGTGGTGAATCTCTGGAACTCTCTGCCACAGAAGGTAGTCAAGGCCACAGTTCATTGGCTATATTTAAGAGGGAGTTAGATGTGGCCCTTGTGGCTAAAGGGATCAGGGAGAGAAGGCAAGTACAGGATACTGAGTTGGATGATCAGCCATGATGATATTGAATGGCGGTTCAGGCTCGAAGGGCCGAATGGCCTACTCCTGCACCTATTTTCTATGTTTCTATAATATTCATCCTGGAAAAAAAGGTTCTGGCTGTCGACCCTGTCTATGCCTCTCATAATCTTATAGACCTCATGCAATCATCATCGTTGAAAACATTAGCGGCGCAGTGGTGCTGGATTCCGACAGGAATTCCCTCGCGATGATGTGTACGACTGTGATCGCAACATCTACTGAAGTTTAGATGGCCATTGGATCGCTAGGAGCTCACCCGCCCTTTGGCAGGTCTTGTTTTTGGCCCTCACCTGGCAAACCTGGTTTAGTGCCGACTATCCAACCACAGAGCAGGGGTGACATGGTACCCGTGGCGGGGGGGGGGAGGAACTCCCCTCCCACCTGACAGGGTGCAACCTCAGCCTAGAGCTAACACTCCCTAATCCAGGCATTATTTTGGTAAACCTCCTCTGCAATATTTCCAAAGCCACCACATCCTGCAATGGAGTGACCACAACTGTATGCAATCCTCCAAACATGACCTGACCTTCCTGAGAAGGTTACGGGGATTCGGCATGTCAAAGAGGGTTCTCCTGAACTTCTACAGGTGCACGGGAGAGAGCATTCTGACCGGTTGCATCGTGGCCTGGTTCGGCAACTTGAACGTCCAGGAGCGGAAAAGACTACAAAAAGTTGTGACCACTGCCCAGTCCATCACCTGCTCTGACCTCCCCACCGTCGAAGGGATCTATCGCAGTCGCTGCCTCAAAAAGGCAACCAACATCATCAAGGACCCACACCATCCTGGCCACATACTTATCTCACCACTGCCATCGGGAAGAAGGTACAGGAGCCTGAAGACTGTAACATCCAGGTTCAGGAATAGCTCCTTCCCCACGCTACTAAACACGCCAACCTCATATAGGCCCTGAACTACAATAGACTATTATTATTATTATTATTATTATTATTATTATTAATAAAAACACTCTTGACTTGACTCTCTCTCTCTCTAACCAACGTCCTATAGAATTGCATCATGACTTCTTGTCCAATGTCCCCTTTTTTGTTTGTGTTGCTACTTTCAGGGAATAATGGATATAAAATTAGAAAATGCTCGGTAACACGAGGTGGTGAGGCCACACTGGGGGCTTCAGCGAGAGGGGGGCGGTCACGGTGGCGCAGCGGTAGAGTCGCTGCCTTACAGAGCTTGCAGCGCCGGAGACCCGGGTTCGATCCCGACTACGGGTGCTGTCTGTGCAGAGTTTGCACGTTCTCCCCGTGACCTGCGTGGATTTTCTCCGAGACCTTGGGTTTCCTCCCACACTCCAAAGACGTACAGGCTTGTAGGTTAATTGGCTTGGTAAATGTAACAAATTGTCCCTAGTGTGTGTGTGTGTAGGATAGTGTTAGTGTGCGGGGATCGCTGGTGTGCGTGGAGCCGGTGGGCCGAAGGGCCTGTTTCCCTGCTGTATCTCTAAACTAAACTAAACAAAGGAGGATTCGGCATGGGGGGGGGGTGCAACGAGGACAAAGGGGGTCCTGGCGTGGGGGAGGGGGAAGGGGGGAGGGGGAATGAAGAAGGGATGAGTACTTTCTGTAACTTTGTCAGTGCCTTTGTGTCGACTCTTTTGTCGAACGGGAACATTATGGGGCTTTGGAAAGGGTGCAGAGGTGGTTTACCAGAATTTTCATAACTTCACAAGTCACAGTAGCAGGGCTAACCCATTCGACCCATCGAGTCGACCTCGCCATCCAATCTTGGCTGATATACCTTTGTGTGCCCAGGCTAAGGATTTCAGATCACCTAGAGTAGGTACATGTATCATCGTCAATACTCAGAGCATAGAAATAAGGAGCTGCAGGTGCTGGTTTGAAAAAAAGACACAAAGTGCTGGAGTAACTCAAGTGAGGCAGCATCTCGGGAGAACATGGACAGGTGACGTTTTGGGTCGGGACCCTTCTTCAGACACACTCAGATATAGTCCGCAGCTCAGCTCACATCTGAAGGAATAGAGTCAACATTTCATGTTAAAGAACCCTTGTCTAAACTAACATGAAAACCTATTCTATGTCGCTCTTCTGGGTGAGACGCTAACTGCATTTCGTTGTCTCTGTACTGTACACTGCACAATGACAATAATATTGAATCTGAATCTGAATCTGAATCTCTGTTTCACATCCCACAGATGCAGCCTGATTTTCAGGCATTTTCAGTTTTAATTTCACATTTAGTTTGGTTTACACTTCAGTTTAGAGATACAGCACAGAAACAGGCCCTTCGGCCCACCGGGTCCGTACTGGCCAGCAATCCCCAAACACTAACACCATCCTGCACACACTAGGGACAATTGTCCATTTACCAAGCCAATTAACCTACAAACCAGTGGAGTGGAGGATTTGGAGTGTTGGTGGACACCGGATCACCCAGAGAAAACCCACACGGGTCACGGGCAAACTCCGTACAGACAGCACCCACAGTCAGGATCGAACCTGGGTCTCTGGCGCTGTGAGGCAGCAACTCTACCGCTGTGCCACCGTGCCGGACCTAATATCTTCTACCATCTGCAGTTTTTCTTGTGATTTTCAAGGTTAATTTTAAAAGAGAAAATTCACCAATAGAGTTCAATGCTTTGTAGGCTTTGTTAATGTTCCAACACTGAAAATGGACAAATTCCATAAAGGAATACATTCAGAAAAAAAATCATAGCTTTGGTATAAATACTGCACTCTGATCACTTTGTCTAGACATTGACTTCAATGGAATGAATGGTGTTGAGGGAGTATTGTCAGATGAAGCTCTGACAGCATTTGTCAATGATCATCAACTTTGAGTGCAGTTCAGGCCAGCCCATTACAAGAAGGTAACGGAGGATTTGAGAGCGGTGCAGAGAATATTCATGTCGTTGGAGCAGAATCCAGCCATTCAGCCCATCGAGTGCTGCTACGGTAGAGTTGCTGCCTTACAGACAGCACCCGTAGACCCCAGTCCGATCCCGACTACGGGTGCTGTCTGCACGGAGTTTGCACGTTCTCCCCGTGACCTGCGTGGGTCTTCTCCGAGATCTTCGGTTTCCTCCCCCACTCCAAAGACGTACAGGTTTATAGGTTAACTGGCTTGGGATAAATGTAAATTATCCCCAGTGTGTGTAGGATAGTGTTGGTGTGTGCGGGGATAGCAGGGCGGTGCGGACTCGGTGGGCCGAAGGGCCTGTTTCCGCGCTGTATCACTAAACTAAACTAAATTAAACACGCTGAGTCACTCCAGCTTTTTTTGTCTATCTTCGGTTTAAACCAGCATCTGCAGTTCCTTCCTCCACCTCTCCATGACAACTTATGTAAAATTATTATACTATAGTCATATATAATTATAATGTTAAAAAAAAGTTATTGTATGAAAATAATGATATTGTAATGATAATTTATACATCAATTTAATTATTGTTAAATTATTATTACTATATTAATTAGCAATATAATTGTTTGTTAATTATTATATATGATTTTAATCATTGTTATATGACATATATTCTTAAGGGGTTGGACAGGCTAGATGCAGGAAGATTGTTCCCGATGTTGGGGAAGTCCAGAACAAGGGGTCACACAGTTTAAGGATAAGGGGAAATCTTTTAGGACCGAGATGAGAAAAACATTTTTCACACAGAGAGGGTGAATCTGTGGAATTCTCTGCCACAGAAGGTAGTTGAGGCCACAGTTCATTGGCTATATTTAAGAGGGAGTTAGATGTGGCCCTTGTGGTTAAAGGGATCAGGGGGTATGGAGAGTAGGCAAGTACAGGATACTGGGTTGGATGATCAGCCCATGATCATATTGAATGGCGGTGCAGGCTCGAAGGGCTGAATGGCTTACTCCTGCACCTATTTTCTATGTTTCTATTTATGTCTGACCTACACTAAACTGAACTAATTCTTTCAAGAGATCGAACCCATCCAGCATCGGGCCGTGCTCCCATTTAATTCCTGCTGTCGGGAAGAAGGTACAGGAGCCTGGAACAAGGGGGGGGGGGGGGGGGGGGGGGGGGGGGGGGGGGGGCTGGAGATGTCAGCCGCGAGGCGCAAGTGCCGGTGGGTGAGTGAGCCGGGCTAATGCCTCCCGCACCTATTTTCTATGTTTATATGTTTTTAAATGAAAATAATATTATTATTATCATTTAATTATTCATATATTTACTATAGTACATTATTATTATTTTCATATAAATAATATAACTATTTATAATCATATATATTCTAATATATCATCAATATTATATAAATTGGTGGAAAATAATAATATAGTGATTATAATTTAGTAATTATGTAATTTATTATTAAATCATTATTACAGTATTATTATTTGTGTACAATATTGTTATTCTTTATTATCATAATATATTATACAGATTATTGTATTATGAAACATGGAAACATAGACAATAGGTGCAGGAGTAGGCCATTCGGCCCTTCGAGCCAGCACCGCCATTCACTATGATCATGGCTGATCATCCAAAATCAGTACCCTGTTCCTCCTTTATCCCCCATATCCCTTGATTCCGTTAGCCCAAATCTAAATCTCTCTCGAAAATAAATCTCTCTTGAAAAAATCCAGTGAATTGGCCTCCACTGCCTTCTGTGGCAGGGAATTCCACAGATTCACAACTCTCTGGGTGAAAAAGCTTTTCCTCATCTCAGCCCTAAATGGCCTACCCTTTATTCTTAAACTGTGTGACCCCTGGTTCTGGACTCCCCCAACATCGGGAACATTTTTCCTGCATCTAGTCTGTCCAATCCCTTACTAAATTTTGTATGTTTCTTTAAGTTTGCCTTTCATCCTTCTAAATTCCAGTGAATACAAGCCCAGTCGAACCATTATTTCATCATAAGTCGGTCCTGCCATCCTGGGAATTTTACCTGGTGAACCTACGCTGCACTCCCTCAATAGCAAGAATGTCCTTCATCAAATTAGGTGACCAAAACTGCACACAATACCAGGTGTGGTCTCACCAGGGCCCTGTACAACTGCAGTAGGACCTCCTTGCTCCTAAACTCAATTAAATGTTTATATTATATGATAATATTAACAATAATACTGAATATATAACAATTATTTTATGCTGTGCTGATCATCTGGAGTTGACCATCCAGCCTATGAGACTGTCACTGGATTACATAACTCAGGAATGCAGAGAAATGTCCCCACCTACTGTAACACAACAGTACATCCACAAACTGAACACCCTGACATTGAAAGCTGCCAAACATGGAACCACAGGATTAGCCAGTGCACAAGCAGGCTCTTCGGCCCATCAGGTGTGTACCAACCACCTACCACTATGTTGAAGTCACAGAGTCATACTGAGCCCTTCAGTCCATGCTGACCAAGATGCCCGTTCTCAGCACGCCCCATTTACATGTGCTTGCCTCTTATCACCCTAAGCCTCAAGCTGGTGAGGTTGTGACTGCCTAATTTAGTTAAGAACCGGTGCAAATTGGCTCCTCGAGAAACTTTAAAACTCGAAATTCAAATTTTTGTCAGGTCTCGGGTTTGATCTAGTTTCTGTTTCTTATTATTTTTTAGTTTTAGAGTGTGCATTCTTGTTTTATTTTGGTGTCTCGCATCTCCTCTTGTTTCAGGTCCCATTTCCTGTCAGGTCGTTTACCCTCATGTGATTATTGGCGCCGCCCTGATGTGTTTCACCTGTGTCTCGTTATCCCCTGCTAGTCTGTATTTAAGCCCTTTGTGTTTTAGTTCTAATGGCCAGTTTGTTGTGTATGTTACTTGGTATCACCTCGTTCCAGCTCTAGAAATCTTGTGACCTCGACCATTGCCTGTTTTTCGACCTCTGTTTTTTGCCTGCTCCTAGATTGTACTGTTGCCTCTGTTTTGCTTACCTGTGTACTGACTTGGACCGATTAAACTCTGAAGACTGATCTGCCCTGTGTCTGAGCCTGCATTTGTGTCCTCCTCCTTGTTCAGTTCTGATAATTTTTAGACTTTTCCATTACATAAAGCTTAACAGTTTTTTTAATTTTAATATGTTTTTGGAGGTTAGTACTGGTTTGCAAAAAGCGATGCCCGGTCACTTTGTTTTAAGCCCAGCTTTCACGGAAGCCCTCCAGAGTCCTTGTGGATTTCCTCCCCAGGGACACGCGGGCTCAGGCATGGGACCAGTGGGCACGGGCGTGGGACACGTGGAAAGAAGCGTGGGACACTCGGGCACGCATGTGGGGCACGGATGTAGGCCCAGAAGAGGGGCAGGCGTACTGGGTTAGGTGGTGAACATTGGACAACATAGAACTAGTGTGAAAGGATGTGGAAAGGAACGGCAGATGCTGGTTTAATCCGAACATAGACACAAAGTGCTGGAGTAACTCAGCGGGTCAGGCAGCATCTCTGGAGAGAAGGAATGGATGACGTTTCGGGTCGAGACCTTTCTTCAGACTGGTGATCGATGGTCAGTATAGACTTGGTGAGCCGAAGGGCCTGATTCCATGCTGTGCCTTCTAATTTGATTGAAAGATGCAGCATGAAAACAGGCCCTTCGGCCCACCATGCTCGTCCTATGACCATCGATCACCCGCTCACACTAGTTCTATGTTATCCCGCTTTCTCACCCACTCCCTACACACCAGGGGCAATTTCCAGAGGGCCTGCAAACCCGCATGGCTTGGGATGTGGCAGGAAGTCGGAGCACCCAGAGGAAGCGCAAACGGTCATAGGGGCGAACGTGCAAACTCCACACAGACAGCACCCGAGGTCAGGATCGAACCCGAGTCTCTGGCGCTGTGAGGTAGCAGCTCTAGAAGCTGCACCAACGTGACGCCCACCAATATCATTTAACCTCTGTGGAATCCAATGACCTTCTTCTGCTTCTTGCGTAGGGCGTGCACAGCCTAAAGTTGTAGGGCAACTTAGAAACATAGAAATTAGGTGCAGGAGTAGGCCATTCGGCCCTTCGAGCCTGCACCGCCATTCAATATGATCATGGCTGATCATCCAACTCAGTATCCCGTACCTGCCTTCTCTCCATACCCCCTGATCCCTTTAGCCACAAGGGCCACATCTAACTCCCTCTTAAATATAGCCAATGAACTGGCCTCGACTACCCTCTGTGGCAGAGAGTTCCAGAGATTCACCACTCTCTGTGTGGAAAAAGTTCTTCTCATCTCGGTTTTAAAGGATTTCCCCCTTATCCTTAAGCTGTGACCCCTTGTCCTGGACTTATCCAACATCGGGAACAATCTTCCTGCAACCAACCCCTTAAGAATTTTGTAAGTTTCTATAAGATCCCCTCTCAATCTCCTAAATTCTAGAGAGTATAAACCAAGTCTATCCAGTCTTTCTTCATAAGACAGTCCTGACATCCCAGGAATCAGTCTGTTGAACCGTCTCTGCACTCCCTCTATGGCAATAATGTCCTTCCTCAGATTTGGAGACCAAAACTGTACGCAATATTCCAGGTGTGGTCTCACCAAGACCCTGTACAACTGCAGTAGAACCTCCCTGCTCCTATACTCAAATCAAACTTGTTCTATTTGATTGTGCACGCCAGGTTGATTGCATTCGTCGAAACAGGGCGGACCACGTGAAGGTTGCAATCTCCCACCCCAAATCCAACAATGACCAAGATGGAAACAAGAGAAGAGAAGAGATTCAAACACATTAGGTTGCAAGGACAATTACAAACGTTCCATAAGCATGAGTCTGCATCAAATGTAATATTTATTTTTAATTTTCATAAGCGTACACGATTGTAACACAGTAAGTACGAAAATCAGACACAATGATTGACTTTACAAGATTTATTTCCCTGGAGATTGGTCTAGAATACAACATCAAGCAACACGTTGCAAGATAGAGTGGTGGATGTGCAGAGGGTGAAAGTCCAGGGCCAGAGGTCACGGCCTCAGAATTAAAGGACGTTCCTTTAGGATGGGGATGAGGAATTTCTCTAGTCAGAGGGTGGTGAATCTGTGGAATTCATTGCCACAGACGGCTGTGGAGGCCAAGTCAATGGGTATTTTTTGGGGGGGAGGCTGGCTGGACTATGGTGCCATCCTCACCTTGGTGCCATTTATGTTATGTTGTGCTGTGGACTTTCTGTGTTTGTGCTTTTTTTTTTTTTTTTTCTTTTAATTCAATTTCAATTTTATTTTTAATATGTTTATTATTTATTTATTATTATTTATTTTTTATGAATTTTTTAATTATTTTTTTTTTAATGATACTGCCTATAAGGGAAATTCATTTCGTTGTCTCAAATTGAGACAATGACAATAAATTTGAATACAATACAATACAATTTTAGAAGGAGATTGATAGATCTTTGATTAGTGCGGGTGTCAGGGGTTATGGGGAGAAGGCAGGAGAATGGGGTTGAGAGGGAAAGATAGATCAGCCATGATTGAATGGCGGAGTAGACTTGATGGGCCGAATGGCCTAATTCTGCTTCTAGAACCTATAGGATTGGAGATGAGGAGGAATTCCTTCAGTCATAAGGTGGTGAATCTGTGGAATTCATTGGCACAGACTGTGGTGGAGGCCAAGTCAGTGGGTCAGTGTCCTTTAAAGAGATTGGCAGATTCTTCAGGGTGTCAGAGGTCGCGGGGAGAAGGCAGGAGAATGGTGCTGAGAGGAATGGAGCTGTACAAGTAATGAACAGAACAACATAGATGGATATAGATGGAATGATTGCACACAGTCTTTCACCCAGAGTAGGGGAATCAAGAACCAGGGGTCATAGGGGTTCAGGTGAGTGGGGAAAGATTTAATAGGAACCTGAGGGGCAACTTTTTCCACACAAAAGGTGGTGGTTGCGTGGAACGAGCTGCCAGAGGAGGTAGTTGAAGCAGGTAAAAGAACGATAAGGTGCCATTAAGAGGCATTTAGACATGTACATTGATAGGAAAGGTTTACAGCAAGGGTTCCCAACCTGGGGTAAATTTCGTAAATTTCGTAAATTTAGTGATGCTGGATTTGTACATATTTTTTCTCATTGACTGACTGTGTTTGGTTCTAGTATACCGGTATCTGTTCATCATTAATCATTCATAAATAAGTGAAATAACATTGTAATGTGCTATTAAAGTTGCCAGGGGAAAACGGGGCAAAAAAAAGTAGACAACTCCTGGTTTAAAGGCATATGGGCCACACGCGGACAGGTGGGACCAGTGTAGATGGGGCATCTTGGTCATGATAAAATGAGTGTTAGTTTTTCTTTGGTTCAGACTGTATTCTGGACTAGATAAAGGAATGTAACGAGCGCCTTTAAAATTGATCAATATTTTTGACAGACGATGATTAAGACTATATGATCGCCGGAGAAGAGCTCCGATCGCCGGCCTGCAGCCTATAACATCCTGAAGCCGCAGTCTCCGGTAGGAAAGTGCCGATTCGGGCACTCCAAGCCGCGGAGTGCGTTTGACCGTCCAGGCGTCAGAGTTTCGACCAACCCGACGAGAGGGCCTGTACATCGGGCCGTCCGTAGCGGCGAATACAGAGGGTTTATGGCCCCGACCACGAATGACCTAAGGAGGAAGCCTGGCTGAACTTTGTTGCCTTCTACCACAGTGAAGAATGCTGTGGTAGATGTTTGTGTTCAATTCTATTGTGTACTGTGTGTGTGTGTTCTTTTTAAGTGTATCGCTGCTGGCAAATTCATTTCACTGCACCTTCGGATGCATGTGACGAATAAAATTGACTCAGACGTTGACGGAACAGCAACGCAGTGCGATGAGTCAGCATGAAGACTGAGGCACAAACTCTTCATTGTGACGAGATTGAAGTGTGAAGAATATCAAACTGAGCAGAAAGCAAAAAACTGGGTTAAGAATTTTATCCAATCCATTACCTTTCTGGTAACAGCTGGTCTGCCCTCGTAAATAAGATCGGACGACCAGGTAGGAAAATAAGGCAATGAAAAATATTCATCAACATGGCTTGGTGGTTTGTGTTCGCCCAGTTGCTGGCTATTAAGGAAGAGAACTGGGATATTGTAACTAACTGAGAAGGCCATCCACAGACAGACAGACAGCCTCTCTGGAATTCTTCTCAGTGGCAAAGTATATCGGATGGTCTGTTTTTCTTTAATAACTTTGGAGCGCGGGAGACTGAACATCATACATCCCGTTTTGCAAGCGCTTCTGCCTCCTAAAAAAAAAAGAAAATAGACGGGATTAGATATCGATACTATCGAGTCGGTCCCAACACAGGCGACTATTTATGTGCTGGCCACGGAAGCAGGTCTACAATCTCACATCGCAGTCGCTCCACACTCTTAAACCTCAACTTCTGCAGCAACGATACTTACTTTAACTATGATATTGTCTTCTCATGTATCTGTACACTGTTAATGGCTCGATTGCAATCATGTACTGTCTTTCCGCTGACTGGTTAGCACGCAACAAAAAAGCTTTTCACTGTACCTCGGTACACGTGACAATAAACTAAACTGAACTGAAACTGAAACTTCACTGTACCTAGGCACATGTGACAATTAAGTATCATTGAATCATTGAAGTGGAATTCTCTGCCTCAGAGGGCGGTGGAGGCCGGTTCTCTGGATGCTTTCAAGAGAGAGCTAGATAGGGCTCTTAAAGATAGGGGATATGGGGAGAAGGCAGGAACGGGGTACTGATTGTGGATGATCAGCCATGATCACATTGAATGGCGGTGCTGGCTCGAAGGGCCGAATGGCCTACTCCTGCACCTATTGTCTATTGCATCTGGTCCATTTTGTTCAGTAAAAGATGCCTCATGTTTTGCAACTTTCCATTAAACGTTATGCCCTTATCATGTATCTGTACACTGTGAATGGCTCGATTGTAATCACGTGTCTTTCCGCTGACTGGTTAGCACACAACAAAAGCTTTTCACTGTACCTCAGTACACGTGACAATAAACTAAACTGAAACTTACTAAAGATACACATTTGGATTGTTTCTCAACGCATCCTTAGATTAGTTTAATTTAGTTTAGAGATAATGCATTAAAATAGGCACATCGTCCCACCCAGTCCACGCCGGCCATCGATCGCCCGTTCACACTAGTTCTAGGTATGTTGCAAAGCCTACCTGAAGCGTGGCTGAAAATCTGGCGCTGTGGGTGTGCGCGATTTTGGCGCCGTTTAGAGGGGGGCGGGTTTAAAACGCGATTTTCACTAGGCTGTTCCAATCGAAGATGTTCAGCCTAGTAAATCATTAACGAAAAATCGCTGAAAGACCGCGTCGCAAAAGGTATTATTAGTTTTTATGGCCTTGTATAATAGTTATAATAGTTTAAAAATCACTCTCTAAACCCACGACCTCACGCAACCACAGGACCGCATGGAGCTGTATACAGAAGGTATGTAGCTTATTTTTACATTAAAAAGGGCTTCTTAAGAACCCTTTATACAAAGTTTACTATTGCGAGTAGCTAATTTTGGGCTCTTTATATCCCGCAGTATTTTTCTGGGCATTTGAGGCACAAATCTACTGCAATGTGTTCTAAACCAGCGCGTTCACAGGAACCCACTAGAAAGCTGATTTAAATGGACTTTAATTTACAGCAATTGAACACTAAATTCCTTCCATTTGGCCTATAAATTAATGTAAATGAGATTTCAAAATCATGTTTTATTGTGAATTATTTATGAATATTATTTGGACACTTGGGCTATTTAAAAATGTTAATCATTTATTAAGAAATGGATAGATGTTTAGATCTAGTAATTGAAGTTTGAAATTTGCTACACTTGGGTAACTAACTAATTATATGTTTTAATTTCAGGTCATCCAAGTAAGATTATTTTATATTTGTTTCAGAATGGTTCAATCTACGATAACTGAAAATTTCATTCAGTTCTCTTAATTTTTAAGAAGGTTATGGGCTTTTGACTGTCCACGATCACAGCTTTTTTGTCTTGTCCATAGAAAATCAATAGGGAACAAGATGCTAATTTCCGAGTATGAAAATGGCCATAACTTTTTAAATACTTCAGATATGAAAGTGAATTAGGTGTCAAATTAAACTTCTTTTTATGCTTTATCTGATGGGATAAATTACAGACTTGATTTTTTAATCTCAAAATTTTGTAACATTGCTACTAGTTCTGTGTTATTCACATCCACTCCCGACACACTAGGGGGCAGTTTACAGAGGGCCAATTAACCTGCAAACCTGCACGTCTTTGGGACGTGGGAGGAAACCGGAGCACCCGGAGTAAACCCACGCGGCCACAAGGAGAACGTGTAAGCTCCACACAGACAGCACCACAAGTCGAAATCGAACCCGGGTCTCTGACACTGTGAGGCAGCAACTCTACCGCTGTGCCACCCTGCCGCACATATTTATCGAACAGTACAGCACAGGAACAGGCCCTTCGGCCCACAATCATTGTGCCGGACATGATGCCAAGTTAAACTGATCTTCTCTGCCAGCACATGGTATATATCCTTCCATCCCTCCATATCCATGTGTCTGTCTAAAAGCCTCTTAAACACCACTATCTTATCTGCCTCCACCACCAAATCTGGCAGCACATTCCAGCCACCCACCACCCTGTTTTTACAAAAAACAACCTCAATCATCTCCTTTAAGCATTGCCCCCTCACTTCAAAACTATGCCCTCTGGTTTATGACATTTCCCACCTCGGGATAAAGGTTCTGACTGTCTACCCTATCTAATTTTATCTGCTTCTCTCAGGCCTCCCTTCAGCCTCCAGCGTGCCAGAGGAAGCAGTCCTAGCTTCCCCGACCTTTTCTTGTGGCTAAAGATAGACACAAAAAGCTGGAGTGACTCAGCGGGACAGGAAGAAAGGCCTCGAGCCCAAACGTCACCCGTTCCTTCTCTCCACAGATGCCGCCTGTCCCGCTGAGTCACTCCAGCTTTTTGTGTCCATCTTTGGTTTAAACCAGCATCTGCAGTTCCAGAATAAGGGGTAAGCCATTTAGAACGGAGATGAGGAAACACTTTTTCACACAGAGAGTTGTGAGTCTGTGGAATTCTCTACCTCAGTGAATGGTGGAGGCCGGTTCTCTGGATACTTTCATGAGAGAGCTAGATAGGGCTCTTAAAGATAGCGAAGTCAGGGGATATGGGGAGAAGGCAGGAACGGGGTACTGATTGGGAATGATCAGCCATGATCGCATTGAATGGCGGTGCTGGCTCGAAGGGCCGAATGGCCTACTCCTGCACTTATTATCTATTGTCTTCCTTCACTTTCCTTGCAGCTAATACCCTAGTAATCCAGGCAGCTTTAAGTCATGAAAATGTGTCAGGGCTGGCTGAGGTATGAGGATCCTAAGCCAGTTCTTCTGGCTGTGGTGGAGCTAAATGCCTACCAGATGTGAGTTGGGTGTAGAACTCACATGGGCTGACATCATTCACAATGCAAAACACAGCGGAAACATTTGCAGCTCAAAATCAGGCAACACTTTTCTGACGGTGAACGCCCGCGGGCGGCACGGTGGAGTTGCTGCCTCACAGCGTCAGAGGCCCGGGTTCGATCCTGACTACGGTTTCTCTCCGTACGGAGTTTGTACGTTCTTCCCCGTGACCTGCGTGGGTTTTCCCCGGGTGCTCCGGTTTCCTCCCACACTCTAAAGACGTAAAGGTTTGCAGGTTAAATTTGGCTTCAGTAGAAATTGTAAATTGTTCCTTGTGTGTAGGATAGTGCTAGTGCACGGGGTGGTAGTTGGTCGGCGCGGACTCGATGGGCCAAAGGGCCTGTGCCTGCACTGTATCTCTAAAGTAAACGAAAACTAAGAACTAAAGGACTTTTGTCATAGAGGTTTACTAATACCTGGGACACTGTAAGAAAGACGATAGGTTTACAGTGAAAAGCTTCGAGGGGATTTGCATGCTGGGGTCCCAACAGATCGGATAATACCCGATATATATGTACAATCACAGCTTAAGGATAAGGGGGAAATCCTTTAAAACCGATGTACAAGACTTAGAGCAACTGGGGAAGGTACCACAGGTGTAGAGTATTGGCTATATTTAAGAGTTAGGAACTGCAGATTAGCTGGAAAATCGAAGGTAGACAAAAATGCTGGAGAAACTCAACGGTGGTGAGGCAGAAGGGCTATGGAGCGAAGGAAATAGGCGATGTTTCTATGTTTCGGGTCGAGACCCTTCTTCAGTACTTTACAGATCGGATAATACCATATAGTTACAATTCCCACTCTGCAATCTCCAACTGGGGAAGGTTCGCAAGAGTATTTTAGGTGCGTAAAAATCGAAGGTAGACAAAAATGCTTAGAGAGAGTGAAGAGGAGAATTAGGCCATTCTTCCCTTTATCTTAGTCAACTCTGCACCATTAAATCATGGCTGATCTATCTCCATCCCCATCCCTACTCCCCATTCAATCCTGCCTTCTTCCCATAACCCCCGGCAACTGTACTAATCAAGAATCTATCTCTCTCTGCCTTAAAAATATCCATTGACTTGGCCTCCACAAAGGATTCCACGGATTCACCCTAAAGAAATTCCCCCTCATCTCCTTCCTAAAGGAACGTCCTTTAATTCTGAGGCTGTGACCCTCTAGTCCTAGAATAGACTCTCCCACTAGTGGAAACATCCTCTCCACATCCACTCTATCCAAGCGCTTTCACTATTCTGTACTTTTCAATGAGCCCCCCCCCCATCCAGGTCTTCTAAACTCCAGCGGGTACAAGCCTGTGCCCAGCTTTCCACTGCACCTTGGTGCACGTGACAATAATCTAAACTCTACTAAAATAGGCACATTTACCATCCAGAGATTTTGTTTTAAAATTCAACACCATGTCTCCATTGCAGGTTTGCAGAGTTGTTATATTTGGCAGCATAACAGGAACTCTGGGTCATTAATCGTCTGTCTCCATGGCAACGCCCAGAGTGCAATGTGATCACACATTTTGACCCAGAATAGAATCTGCACAGTTCAATGCTCGTGGTGAAAATTCAACAAGGCGGGGGGGGGTTTGGAGATTCTGTTGTTTACAGAGGGCTGGCAAATTAATTTCCAAACTTCCAAAGTGCCGGCCGTGTTTTAACAAGCCAGCTAGCTTTTTCTGTTTTTAGTTTGGAGATACAGCGCAGAAAACAGGCCATTCGGCCCACCGGGTCCGCGCCGACCAGTGATCATCCACATACTAGCATTAACCTGCGCACTCTAGGGACAATTTACATGAGCACCAAGCCAATTAACCTGCAAACCTGCACGCCTTTGGAGTGTGGGAGGAAAACGGAAGGCCCCGGAGAAAACCCACGCGGGTCACGGGGAGAACGAGCAAACTCCGTACAGACAGCGCCCGTGGTCGGGATTGAACCCGGGTCTCTGGCAGTTGTGAGGCAGCAACTCTACCGCTGCCCTTTCTCTAGAGTGCTGTCCTCTATGTACTCCCACCACCCCACTGGGATGAGATCATATCAACACTTCACAACAGAACTGTTGACTCATGTAGGCCTCGTGCTAAGTTGTCCGTCTGGTGATGCAAGGGGACTGCAGAGTGGAACGAAATTCACCAACTGCCCACGCAACCAACTTGTAAGTAAACACTGTGTTTTGCTTCCAAAATCGCTCGCTGCGCGGAAACAGGCCGTTCGGCCCATTAACACCAACCTATGCTGGTTTCACTTGCTCAAGTAAGAATATGATATGCATATGATATTAAACACTCTTGACAGCTGGCGGGCAGACGGAACGAGCTGCCGGAGGGGTTACACGGATAGGACCGGTGCGGAGGGATAGGTGGCACGGTAGTCTAGACGCAGCCCGCGGCTGGTGCCTGGGTCAGCGCCGCTAATGTGTGCGGAGAGGACCCGCTGGCGATAGTTGAGAGGTCGCTGCGCCGGGCTCCGACCCACTGACGGACGAGGACGTACACGTGGAAGTGCCGAGGGAAGGAAATGGAGTGGGGGGAAACCGCCATTACGGTGGGGGGGGGGGGAGAACAAAGTGGCAACTGGCGCGGGGGTGCAGGGGGGGGGGAGATTTGTAACTTTAAAAAATTCCAGAAGTTTAGTCAAGCATGATTTCCCCTTCATAAATCCACGCTGACTTGGGCCGATCCTGCCACTGCTTTCCAAATGCGTTGCTGTTACTTATTTAATAATCAACTCAAGCATCTTCCCCACTAGTATGATGATACAAGTAGAGTTAGGCCATTCAGCCCATCGAGTCTACTCTGCCATTCAATCATGGCTGATCTATCTCTCCCTCCTAACCCCATTCTCCTGCCTTCTCCCCATAACCCACGACACCCCATCACAAGTGACAACAGCGCATCATTTATTCATTCCTATCAATAGACAATAGGTGCAGGAGTAGGCCATTCGGCCCTTCGAGCCAGCACCACCATTCAATGTGATGGTTGATCATCCCCAATCAGTACCCCGTTCCTGCCTTCTCCCCATATCCCCTGACTCCGCTATCTTTAAGAGCCCTATCCAGCTCTCTCTTGAAAGCATCCAGAGAACCGGCCTCCACCGAGAACAGAGAATCCACCACTCCACCATTCTCTGAGGGAGAGAATTTTTCACAGACTCACAACCTCCCTTCTGTGTGGAAAACATCGGGAACATGTTTCCTCCTCTAGCCCATTCTAATGGCAATTACCCCTATCTAGCTCTCTCTTGAAAGTATCCAGAACTGTGGCCCTCACAACCCCTGGTTGAAAAAAAGTGGTTACCAGTCCCCATGTCCGAGGGTCTCCCATGGGAACATGTTTCCTGCCTCTAGCGTGTCCAAACCCTTAATAATCTTATATGTTTCAATGAGTTCTCATCCTTCTAAACTCCAGAGTGTACAAGCCCAGCCGCTCCGTTCTCTCAGCATATGACAGTCCCGCCATCCCGGGAATTAACCTTGTAAACCTACGCTGCACTCCCTCAATAGCAAGAATGTCCTTCCTCAAATTAGGGGACCAAAACTGCACACAATACTCCAGGTGTGGTCTCACTAGGTCCCTGTACAACTGCAGAAGGACCTCTTTGCTCCTGTTGGTCAGCATGGTCAAGTTGGGCCGAAGGGCCTGTTTCCGTGCTCTGTGAGTCTCTTGACCCACAAGTATCAAGTTGAAGACTGGGTAGAGTTGCGTTCTGACCTTTGAACCGGGTGGAGCCGTCAGCCCCAGGAATGCATAGACAGCGTTGTTCTCTCGGGCGTCGAAAAATGCCTCAAAGTTCTGGAAAGAGAGAAGGTGGAATGAGAGCATTGCAGAACAGCAGACCAAGGTTTCACACACAGCGGTAGAGTTGCTGCCTTACTGCGCCAGAGATCCCGGTTCGATCCTGACTACGGGTCCCCGTGACTGCGTGGATTTTCTCCGGGACCTTGGGTTTCCTCCCACACTCCAAGGACGTGCAGGTTTGTAGGTTAATTGGCTTGGTGTACTGTAGGTGTAAATTGTCCCGAGTGTGTGTAGGATAGTGTTTCAGTGTGTGGGGATCGCTGGTCAGCGCATCGGACTCGATGGGCCGAAGGGTCTGTTTCCGTGCTGTGTCTCTGACCTACACTAAACTGAACCAGCTCCTTCGAGAGATCCAACCCATCCCGCATCGGGCCGTGCTCTCATTTCATTCCTGCTGTCGGGAGGAAGGTTCAGGAGCCTGAAACTGGGGGGGGGGGGGAGATGGCTGGGTGAGGAGAGGAGACAATAGACAATAGGTGCAGGAGGAGGCCATTCGCCCCTTCGAGCCAGCACCGCCATTCAATGTGATCATGGCTGATCATCCCCAATCAGTACCACGTTCCTGCCTTCTCCCCATATCCCCTGACTCCGCTATTTTTAAGAGCCCTATCTAGCTCTCTCTTGAAAGTATCCAGAGAACCGGGGGAAACAGGCCCTTCGGCCCACGGAGACCGTGCCAACCAGTGATCACCCTGTCCCATAATGCCATCCTACACACACTGGGGACAATTTACAATTTTTATCAATTAGCTTACAAACCCCTACGTTTTTGGAGGAAACCGGAGCACCTGGAGAAAACCCACGCAGGTCACAGGGAGAACGTACAAACTCCGTACAGACAGCACCCGTAGTGAGGATCGATCCAGAGTCTCTGGCGCGGTGAGGCGGCAACTCTACCGCAGCGCCACTGTGGCGCCCACCGAGAAATAGCCGCCTGACTTCTTGATTAGTGGCCGAATCGGTGGCCGATTAGGAAAAGGGGAGATGAAACGAGACCTGGGTGTCATGGTACACCAGTCAATGAAAGTAGGCATGCAGGTGCAGCAGGCAGTGAAGAAAGCCAATGGTATGTTAGCATTCATAACAAAAGGATTTGAGTATAGGAGCAGGGAGGTTCTACTGCAGTTGTCCAGGGTCTTGGTGAGACCACCCCTGGAGTATTGCGTACAGTTTTGGTCTCCTAATCTGAGGAAAGACATTCTTGCCATAGAGGGAGTACAGAGAAGGTTCACCAGACTGATTCCTGGGATGTCAGGACTTTCATATGAAGAAAAACTGGATAGACTCGGCTTGTACTCGCTAGAATTTAGAAGATTGAGGGGGGATCTTATAGAAACTTATAAAATTCTTAAGGGGTTGGGCAGGCTAGATGCAGGAAGATTGTTCCCGATGTTGGGGAAGTCCAGAACAAGGGGTCACAGTTTAAGGATAAGGGGAAAATCTTTTAGGACCGAGATGAGAAAAAACATTTTTCACACAGAGAGTGGTGAATCTGTGGAACTCTCTGCCACAGAAGGTAGTTGAGGCCAGTTCATTGGCTATATTTAAGAGGGAGTTAGATGTTGCCCTTGTGGCTAAAGGGATCAGGGGGTATGGAGAGAAGGCAGGGATGGGATACTGAGTTGGATGATCAGCCATGATCATATTGAATGGCGGTGCAGGCTTGAAGGGCCGAATGGCCTACTCCTGCACCTATTTTCTATGTTTCTATGTTTCTAGTATGGGTGTCAGAGGTTTATGGGGAGAGGGCAGGAGAATGGGGTTAGGAGGGAGAGTTAGTTCAGGAATGATTGACTGACAGATTAGACTTGACGGGCCGAATGGCCTAATGCTGCTCCTATCATGTATGAGCGTACCGATTAACCCTCCCCCCCTCCCCCACACACAAACACATTCGTTCCATATTGAGGACAGAGATGCGAGTCCACCCTACCCCACAGTAGTGATCGTTGTTGAAGATCTGGGGTGGGAGTGGGACTCCACTCACAGGCCGGCACTTCTCCGGAACATTCTCCCTCATGAACATCCTGTTGCCGTCGCTAACGGCGATGTCACATCGTTCAAAGTCGATCTTGTTGGCCTGGAGATAGTCGACCACCTCCTGTTGTTGCTTCTTGATCTGTAGGTGAGACCAGTCCACCCATTAGGTGTGTGTTTGACTCATTTTTACCGCTGACTGGTTAGTACGCAACAAAAGCTTTTCACTGCACCCGTAGTCGGGATCGAACCCGGGTCTCCGGCGCTGCAAGCGCTGTCAGGCAGCAACTCTACCGATGTCCGGAGAGAGGGAGATGCATAGATAAGGAAGTGTGAGGTGTGAAAATTGGACAAAGGGAATGGAGATCTAGAAAAATGTAGAATAGATTGTTGTTAGCTGGGAAAAGGTGACAACAAAGCAAACAGAGATAAAATGTAATCGGAGGCAGTCGGGCTGGTGGGAGAACTGGGAAGGGAGAGGGAAGAAGAGAGGGTTTAAAGCAAGGGCTACATGAAGTTAGGTGTAAGCTGCCCAAGCAAAATATGAGGTGATGTTCCTCCAATACCTCCAGAATTACCGCACACTAACACTATCCACACTAGGAACAATTTACACCTACACCATGCCAATAACCCACGTGGTCACGGGGAGAACGTGCAAACTCCGTACAGGCAGCACCCGTAGTCGGGATCAAACCCGGGTCTCCGGCGCTGCAAGGCAGCAACTCTACCGCTGGGCCACCGTGACTGTTAATAATGAAAACACTTCACATGGTTTGCTGACTATTGAACCAAATATCACTCGGTAACGCGATCAACTCCAGGCAACTCTAATGAAACACAGTTCAAGTTTGTAATCGTGTACAATCTGTTGTAACAGCATTTATATGGAAACTCAGCTTTCTCACCCAGAACACATAATCAATGAAAGTGGCTCAGAGGGTCGGGCAGCCTCTCTGGAGAGCATGGATGGGCGACGTTTTGGGTCGGGACCCTTCTTCAGACCGATGGAGGGAATTGACGGAGGATCAACCTGAAGAAGGGCAGCACGGTGGCGCAGCGGTAGAGTTGCTATTGTACAGCGCCTGGTTCAATCCTGACCGCGGGTACAGTCTGTACCATTCTCCCTGTGTCTACCTTGGGTTTTCCTATGCTCTGGTATGCAACTCTAATCCAAAGACGTGCAGGTGAATTAAACCGCTGAGGTAAAAATGTACCAGTGTAAACAGTGTAGAATTATAAAAGGTACGGGGTGATCGCTGATCGCAGGAAAAATGTTCTGTATCTGGGCGAAAGCCTGCCAAGGGGACTCAAGGCTTCTGAAGAAAGGGGAGGTCAAATTCGCCCATTCCCTGTCCCACTTAGGAAACCTGAACGGAAACCTCCACCACTTTGCGCCCTACCAATAATCCTTTCCAGTATGCAACTTCCCGGAATAGTTCAAGGTTTTGCCGTGAGGCCTTGTAATAGTACCAGTGTAAACATATAAAACTGATAAAAGGACTGGGACAAGCTACAGGCAGGAATAATGTTGGGTGTTGGGCGAGTCCCAGAGGTTTCTGTTCACAGTTTAGAATAAAGGGGACGGGGCATAAGACTGAGGTGAGAAAAAACTTTTTCACCCAGAGAGTTGTGGATTTGTGGAATTCCCTGCCACAGAGGGCAGTGGAGGCCAAGTCACTGGATGGATTTAAGAGAGAGTTAGATAGAGCTCTAGTGGCTGTGGAGTCAAGGGATTTGGGGAGAAGGCAGGCACGGGTTATTGATAGGGGACGATCAGCCATGATCGCAATGGATGGCGGTGCTGGCTCGAAGGGCTGAATGGCCTCCTCCTGCACCTATTTTCTATGTTTCTATGTTTATGTAGAAACCGTTTTCCCATCCAGAACTTCCAATCAACGCAAATTAAATTTATCTTTGGCCCTAGTTTATTGTCACATGTACCGGGATACAGCGAGAAGCTTTTGTTGTGTGTTAACCTGTCAGCGGAAAGGCTGTACATGATTACAATCCAGCCGTCCACAGTGTACAGATACACGATAAAGGGAATATTGTGAATAGCGTCTTTTTTTTCCCAACAGGTGCAGGAGTAGGCCATTCGGCCCTTCGAGCCAGCACCGCCATTCAATGTGATCACAGCTGATCATCCCCAATCAGTACCCCGTTCCTGCCTTCTCCCCATATCCCCTGACTCCGCTATCTTCAAGAATCCTATCTAGCTCTCTCTTGAAAGCATCCAGAGAACCGGCCTCCACCGTCCTCTGAGGCAGAGAATTCCACAGACTTACCACTCTCTGTGTGAAAAAGTTTTTCCTCATCTCCTTTCTAAATGGCTTACCCCTTATTCTTATCCCGTGGCCCCTGGTTCTGGACTCCCCCAACATCGGGAACATGTTTCCTGCCTCTAGCGTGTCCAAACCCTTAATAATCTTATATGTTTCAATATGATTCCCTATCTAGCTCTCTCTTGAAAGTATCCAGAGTACCGACCTCCACCACCTTCCGAGGCAGAGAATTCCACTCACAACCCTGTGTGTGAAAAAGTGCAAGTTAAAGCCAGTAAAGTCCGATCAAAGATAGTCCGAGGGTCTCCCATGAGGACTGGTTGGTTGTTAGTAGGATGACTTATTGTCAGTCAGTAAGTACAGTACAACTAGTGTCTGCATCTTGCTCCAATTTAGTTCAAAACAGAAGTCCCGTCTTTGCTATAAATGGGAAGGCATGTTGCTTCTCCAGTGAGCGAGGGCCAACCAGACACCGACCAAATTTGGTAGCAGTAAGGGCTGATGTCAAATTCAGGCATAATTCAATGACGAATTAACCAAGTCACAGAACATAGGCCAGTACAGGAGCCAAACACAGAGTGCTGGCGTAACTCAGCGGGTCAGGCAGCATCTCCGGAGAACATGGAGAGGTGACGTTTCTGGTCAGGACTCTTTTTCAGATGGTCTGCAGAAGGGTCCTGACCCGAAATGTCATCTATTGCATTTTCTCCAGAGACGCTGCCTGACCCGCTGAGTTACTCCAGCACCTTGTGTCTGTCCTTGGCAGGTCAACGCCACTGTGGCACCTGCCTCCACCACCACCACCACTACCCCCGGCAGCACGTTCCAGGCACCCACCACCCTCTGTGTGAAAATCCTGCCCCGCACACCATTAAACTTACCCCTCTCTCACCTTATAGCTGCGCCCTCTAGTGTTGGGACACTTCCACTACAGGAAAAAGGTTCTGACTGTCCACCTTATCGATGCCTCTCATAAATAGATATACACAGTGTGCTCAGACTAAGTCACCAGCAATTAGGAACACACCCCTAGATCCAGGACAGGTGTTTAAAGTGGGAGGGGAAAGATTTAATAGGAAGCTGAGGAGCAACTTTTCACACAGAGGATGGTATTCCACCAGGTGGCGCTGCGAGCCGGCAGCCTCGCCAGCAGCGTGTTCGGCCTTTCCACGTTTTTTGTTTTTTATTGTGACTAAATGTGTGTTTTCGTGTGGGGGGGGGGGACCGTTTTCAGTCACTTACCTCGACTGAGTAGCGACTTTTGTCTCTGTTGCATCTCCCCCCCCCCCTCACGGCCTAACAACTGGATTGGTGCGGCCTTTCTCGGAGACGGGCCCAGCGCATCAGCAGCAGGCGCGGCGAACTTACCATCACGGGGCGGGGCGATCCCTTGCTGGGGATCACCAGAAGAAGTGCTCCCACCACCGGCCTGCGGACTACATCATCGTGAAGCCGCCGCCTGCGGAGCTTCTAGCCGCAGGCGCGGCGTGGACTTTTCCAAAACTTCGACGGAGAACCGATTTTTTTTCCCGTAGCGTATCTCCGTCCGCACTGTGCCGTAACATCGAGGAGTTGGCGGCCATTGCTGGCGGCCGATCTTGAGAGCTCCACCGAGATCGCCTGCGGACTCACCATCGCGGATCCCGTGATCCCTTTGCCAGGGATCGACCTCGTAGCTCCGGCCGCGGGAGTCTGGGTCAATTTAACATCACGGAGCCGACTTCGGGAACTCCACGCGGCAGGAGCTTCCATCGCCCCGACGGGTTCGACTGCCCCGACGCGGGAGAATAAAGAGGAAGATGATCGGAATGTTTTGCTTTCCATCACAGTGGGGAATGTGGGGAATCCACTGTGGTGGATGTTTATGTTAACTTTTATGTAGATGTGTGTCTTGTTGCTTTTTTTCCCCCGTATGGCTCTGTGGTAATTTGCATATCACTGTACCTTAATTGGTACACGTGACAATAAAAGACCTTTGAAAGCACATCAAAATATTATTCAGGAATTTTCTCCGGTGATCCGGTTTCCTCACTTATCCCAAGGACGTGCAGGTTTGACGGCTAATAGGCTGGCCGTGAAATTGCCCCAGGGCAGTGCGATAAAATAGAACTCGTGTGTAGGAAGGAACTGCAGATGCTGGTTTAAACCAAAGATAGACACAAAAAGCTGGAGTAACTCAGCGGGATGGGCAGCATCTCCGGAGAGAAAGAATGGGTAACGTTTCGTGTCAAGACCCTTCTTCAGACCAAAGATTCTACAGCGAGCAGATAGATCACTCAATGAAGAAGATGATGTACGGCCATGGGCAGATTCGTGGGTAGTTTTCGGCCCCATTTCCGTAACCGGCTTCCGTCTCCGCACCAAAGATCCCGTAGCGGACAGAGCAAAGATACTAGTGCGGAGACGGGAGCCGTTTACGGAAACATCCTCGTAAAAATAAAAGTTCTTTGGTAAAAATCTTCTCCTCATTTTCAGAATTATAATTTATTAACACAAACTGTTCCCCCGCAACGTTGATTACACTGCGGGTCGGGTCGGTCCCGGTTACTGAAATGGATGAAAAAAAGGCCCACGTTCCGCTCCGTTGCGTACTACACATCAGCCCATTGCATTTAGCAGGAGTGGTCTATCTTGATCCGCTATAGGATCTTTGCTTCAGACTGGTCAGGGATAAGGCAAACGAGAGATATAGACGGTGATGTAGAGAGATAAAGAACAATGAATGAAAGGTATGCAAACAAGTAACGATGATAAAAAGGAACTGGCCATTGTTAGCTGTTTGTTGGATGAAAACAAGAAGCTGGTGCGAGTTGGGTGGGGGAGGGTGGAGAGAGAGGGAATGCAATATTCATGCCACTGGGCTCACAACTAGTGTGAATGGGTGACCGCTGATCGGCACGGACTCAGTGGGCCAAAGGGCCTGCTTCTATGCTGCATGTTGCCCGGTGGCTCAGCGGCAGAATTGCTGCCTTACAGAGCTTATAGCGCCAGGGACCCGGGTTCGATCCTGACTCTGGGTGCTGTCTGTGTGGAGTTTGTACGTTCTCCCCGTGACCACGTGGGTTTTCTCCGAGATCTTTGGTTTCCTCCCACACTCCAAAGACGTGCAGGTTTGTAGGTTAATTGGCTAGGTGTGTATGTAAGAATTATCCCTAGTGTGTAGGATAGAAACATAGAAAATAGGTGCAGGAGTAGGCCATTCGGCCCTTCGAGCCTGCACTGCCATTCAATATGATCATGGCTGATCATCCAACTCAGTATCCTGTACCTGCCTTCTCTCCATACCCCCTGATCCCTTTAGCCACAAGGGCCACATCTAACTCCCTCTTATATATAGCCAATGAACTGTGGCCTCAACTACCCTCTGTGGCAGAGAATTCCAGAGATTCACCACTCTCTGTGTGAAAAATGTTTTCCTCATCTCGGTCCTAAAAGATTTCCCCCTTATCCTTAAACTTAGGTGTACAGTTTGTGTTAGTGTAAGTTGGGTCGGACTTGGTGGGCTGAAGGGACCGTTTCCGCGCTGTATGTCTGAAGTAAAGTCTAAGGTGGGTCAGGAGCAGCATCTGTGCCTTGGCTGTGGTCAACACAGGGCTCAGCGATAACACTACTTCACCAGTGGATTTATACTAACAAGCAGCAAAGCAGACAGCTCCAGTCAGAACCACTCAAGCATCACAAACCAATTTAGCTTCTGCAAGGGTCACTTCATTCACACACTGCCAGTGTGTAATGATTGAGAAGTTAAAACATAAATTCCAATAATGTCAGACAAAAATGCTGGAGAAACTCAGCGGGTGCAGCAGCATCTACGGAGCGAAGGAAATAGGCGACGTTTCGGGCCGAAACCCTTCTTCAGACTGATGTAGGGAGGGGGGTGGTGGGGGGAGAAGAAAGGAGAAAGGAAGAGGAGGAGCCAGGGGACTGAGGGAGAGCTGAGAAGGGGTGGAGACAGCAAGGGCTACCGGAAATTGGAGAAGTCAATGTTCAGGCCACCGGGATACAGACAGCCCAAGCGGAACATGAGGTGCTGAATATGAGTTACTCCAGCTTTTTGTGTCTATCTTTGGTTTAAACCAGCATCTGCAGTTCCTTCCTGCACAATTTAAGTAAAGGGTTTAGTTTAGTTTAGTTTAGTTTAGTTTAGTTTAGTTTAGAGTTACAGCATGGCAACAGGCCCTTCGGCCCACCGAGTTTGCGCCCACCTCTCGTTCTACATTCCCCAAAAGGATATTGCGTTTTTGGTCAATTTCTGGGTCTGTGACCATTAACATAGCCCAGACTCTCGACTCCAGATTTTTGCCTGGGTAGCTGTAAGCACAACATTGTCAGAGTTGAAGGAAGGAACTGTAGATGCTGGTTTACACCTACAATTGACACAAAATGCTGGAATAACTCCACACGACTGGCTGCATCTCTGGAGAGAATGAGTGGGTGACGTTTTAGGTCGAGACCCTTCTTCAGAGTGATTTTTGAAGGGGGAACGTGTGTTGCCAAAGTCCTTCGAGGCAGAAGTTGGGTCAATATTTGGCACAAAGGAGTAACCTTGACCATGAGCAAGCATTTCAGTAATCGGCAAGAATGACCTCAGTGAAACTTACCGAATAGTGAAAGGCCTGGATAGAGTGGATGTGGAGAGGATGTTTCCACTAGTTGGAGAGTCTAGGACCAGAGGTCACTGCCTCAGAATTAAAGGACGTTCTTTGAGGAAGGAGATAAGGAGGAATTTCTTCAGTCAGAGGGTGGTGAATCTGTGGGATTCTTTGCCACAGACGGCTGTGGAGGCCAAGTCAGTGGATATTTTCAAGGCAGAGATGGGTAGATTCTTGATTAGTACAGGTGTCAGAGGTTATGGGGACAAGGCAGGAGAATGGGGTTAGGAAGGAGAGATAGATCAGCCATGATAGAATGGCAGAGTAGACTTGATGGGCCGAATGGCCTAATTCTACTTCTGACATGAAGATCTTGCTGCATTCTGTGCATAATCCCAAGGCAGTTGAACTTATCGGGATGCATCACACCCATGATTAGTGAGTAGCTCCATCCAGCATTTTCCTGGACCAGCCACATTGAAGCAATGATCAAGAATGCACACCAACACCTCTACTTCCTTAGAAGGCTTCGCAAGTTTGGCATGTCCCCAGCAACTCTCACCAACTTCTACAGATGCACCACAGAAAGCATTTTAGCAGGATGCATCACAGCTTAGTTTGGGCACCTAGTACGATAGTACGAGAGAGAGATTGAGAGAGAGAATGGTCCGTAGTCCGATAGAACTAGTGTGCGGGGATCGCTGGTCAGAGCGGACTCAGTGGACTGAATCGCTGTTCCAACTCACAATTGGACTTCTCATGTTGGCTGTTTAGTTTCGCACATTCAGCCACACACATTCCAGGAAGAATCTAATGGCATTGAGCGATGTATTGAAGGGGGGTTGGAAATCTCTGGAGTATTTAGGAATGCACTAATCTCCAAACAGCAACAAATATGGCAGTGGGAATCGAAGCTCTGGGATCTCTGGTAGTAACAGCAGACTCGGATTAAGAGAAAGTCGAATTACAATGGGATTGGTATCTGGTGGTTAGGAGTAAACCTCCGTGCCTCCCTTCATCTTTGTCTCTTGTGGAGCGGTAGAGTTGCTGCCTTACAGCACCGGTGACCCAGGTTCGATCCTGACCACGGGTGCTGTCTGTACAGAGTTTGAAACTGCTAGAGTCAGTTATTAAAGATGGGGTAGCAGCACATTTGGAAAGTGGTGAAATCATTGGACAAAGTCAGCATGGATTTATGAAAGGTAAATCATGTCTGACGAATCTTATAGAATTTTTCGAGGATGTAACTAGTAGAGTGGATAGGGGAGAACCTGTGGATGTGTTGTATCTGGACTTTCAGAAGGCTTTCGACAAGGTCCCACATAAGAGATTAGTATACAAACCTAAAGCACACGGTATTGGGGGTTCAGTATTGATGTGGATAGAGAACTGGCTGGCAGACAGGAAGCAAAGTGTAGGAGTAAACGAGTCCTTTTCACAATGGCAGGCAGTGACTAGTTGGGTACCGCAAGGCTCAGTGCTGGGACCTCAGCTATTTACAATATATATTAATGATTTGGACAAGGTAATTGAATGCAACATCTCCAAGTTTGCGGATGACACGAAGCTGGGGGGCAGTGTTAGGAACACAGAAACATAGAAAATAGGTGCAGGAGTAGGCCATTCGGCCCTTCGAGCCTGCACCTCCATTCAACATGATCATGGCTGATCATCCAACTCAGTGTCCCGTTCCTGCCTTCTCTCCATACCCCCTGATCCCTTTAGCCACAAGGGCCACATCTAACTCCCTCTTAAATATAGCCAATAAACTGGCCTCAACTACATTCTGTGGCAGAGAATTCCACAGATTCACCACTCTCTGTGTGAAAAAAGTTTTTCTCATCTCGGTCCTAAAAGATTTCCCCCTTATCCTTAAACCGTGACCCCTTGTTCTGGACTTCCCCAACATCGGGAACAATCTTCCTGCATCTAGCCTGTCCAACCCACTAAGAATTTTGTAAGTTTCTACAAGATCCCCCTCAATCTTCTAAATTCTAGCGAGTACAAGCCGCATCTATCCAGTCTTTCTTCATATGAAAGTCCTGACATCCCAGGAATCAGTCTGGTGAACCTTCTCTGTACTCACTCTGTGGCAATAATGTCCTTCCTCAGATTAGGAGACCAAAACTGTATGCAATACTCCAGGTGTGGTCTCACCAAGACCCTGTACAACTGCATTAGAACCTCCCTGCTCCTATACTCAAATCCTTTTGCTATGAATGCTAACATACCATTCGCTTTCTTCACTGCCTGCTGCACCTGCATGCCTACTTTCAATGACTGGTGTACCATGACACCCAGGTCTCGTTGCATCTCCCCTTTTCCTAATCGTCCACCATTCAGATAATAGTCAATTGTTGTTAATGTAATCCTGATCCCTATGTATCAATATCACTGCTATGCTTATCTTTTTTTTTTAAATGTTAATTAATAAAAAGATTTTAGAAGAAATAGAAACCCAGCCTGCTCAACCTCTCCCTGTAGCTCAGGCCCATCTAGTTCTGGAGCTGTGAGGAGGATGCTAGGAGGCTGCAAGGTGACTTGGATAGGCTGGGTGAGTGGGCAAATGCATGGCAGATGCAGTATAATGTGGATAAATGTGAGGTATTCACTTTGGTGGCAAAAACAGGAAAGCAGACTATTATCTGAATGGTGGCCGATTAGGAAAAGGGGGAGATGCAACGAGACCTGGGTGTCATGGTACACCAGTCATTGAAAGTAGGCATGCAGGTGCAGCAGGCAGTGAAGAAAGCCAATGGTATGTTAGCATTCATAGCAAAAGGATTTGAGTCTAGGAGCAGGGAGGTTCTACTGCAGTTGTACAGGGTCTTGGTTAGACCACACCTGGAGTATTGCGTACAGTTTTGGTCTCCTAATCTGAGGAAAGACATTATTGCCATAGAAGGAGTGCAGAGAAGGGTCACCAGACTGATTCCTGGGATGTCAGGACTTTCATATGAAGAAAGACTGGATAGACTCGGCTTGTACTCGCTAGAATTTAGAAGATTGAGGGGGATCTTATAGAAACTTACAAAATTCTTAAGTGGTTGGACAGGCTAGATGCAGGAAGATTGTTCCCGATGTTGGGGAAGTCCAGAACTAGGGGTCACAGTTTAAGGATAAAGGGGAAATCTTTTAGGACCGAGATGAGAAAAACATTTTTCACACAGAGAGTGGTGAATCTCTGGAACTCTCTGCCACAGAAGGTAGTTGAGGCCAGTTCATTGGCTGTATTTAAGAGGGAGTTAGATGTGGCTAAAGGGATCAGGGGGTATGGAGAGAAGGCAGGTACAGGATACTGAGTTGGATGATCAGCCATGATCATATTGAATGGTGGTACAGGCTCGAAGGGCCGAATGGCCTACTCCTGCACCTAATTTCTATGTTTCTCTCCACGTTCTCCAGAGATGCTGCTTGAGAATGCAAATCCACACACCAATGCACAAACTCCCACACTGTGAAAACACCAACAAAATGCATCACTAATTCAATCTCCCACACAGTAAAAAACTCAGAAACAATGTTTCGGAACAATGAATATTGAGCATAGACGTTGGGAGGTCATGTTGCAATTTTATAAGACGTTGGTGAGGCTGCATTTAGAATGTTGTAGTCTCAACTGAAGGTAGGTCGGTGAGCCCCGGCAGGCCAAAGAAACGCTTCAAGGACAACATCAAGAACAGTCGGAAGAAATTCCACATCACATCGAGCAACTGGGAGCACGGTTCACTGGACAGGCAGGCGCTCCTGGAGGAAACCCGTGCAGGAAGGAGCTGCACGGCACGACGCGGAACTACGCCGTGTCGCAGAGACAAAGTGACAGCACCGTAAGGGGAGAGAGAGAAGGGGGACTCGACAACTACAGACCACCGCCAGTCTCCACTGCCCACGTTGCATCATGGTGTGTGGGTCGCTGATCGGCCTGCAGAGTCATCCGCAGACCCACATGGAGAGGAGAGGACAGTCGAGTGACTGCCGATGATGATGATGATGAGAGTATTGTGTTCAGTTCTAGACACCATGTTATCAGAAAGATGTTGTCAAGCTGGAAGGGATACAGAGAAGATTAACCAGGATGTTGCCAGGACTAGAGGGTCTGAGCTTTTGGGGGAGGTTGACACAAAATGCTGGAGTAACTCAGCGGGACAGGCAGCATCTCCGGAGAGATGGGATGTGTGACGTTTCAGGTCAAGACCCTTCTTCCAAGGTTTACTAGGCTGGGATTCTATTACTTGGATGAGGGGTGATCTTACAGAGGTGTATAAAATCATGAGAGGACTAGATCGGCTAGATGCACAGAGTCTCTTGCCCAGAGTAGGTCAATCGAGAACCAGAGGAGATAGGCTTAAGGTGAGGGGGAAAAGATTTAATAGGAATCTGAGGGGTAACTTTTTCCACACAAACGGTGATGGGTGCATGGAACCAGAGCAGGAAATTGAGGCTGGGACTATCTCAATGTTTAAGGAACAGTTAGACAGATTCATTGATAGGACAGGTTTGGAGGGATATGGGCAGCTGGGACATGGTGGCCAGTGTGGGCAAGTTGGGCCAAAGGGCCTGTTTCCACGCTGTATCGCTCTATGACTCTACAATGCAACACCAATGCATAATCCAACACAAATGCAAACTCTGACACAATGTAACACTAATTGAAACTCCGACACATTGCAACACTGATGCACAAACGCTAAACTAATGTAAACTCACACACTAATGCAACCCCCCACACTAATGCAACCCCCACACTAATCTCTGCCACAGAGGGTAGTCGAGGCCAGTTCATTGGCTATATTTAAGAGGGAGTTAGATGTGGCCCTTGTGGCTAAGGGGATAAGGGGGTATGGAGAGAAGGCAGGTACGGGATACTGAGTTGGATGATCAGCCATGATCATATTGAATGGCGGTGCAGGCTCAAAGGGCCGAATGGCCTACTCCTGCACCTAATTTCCCACACTATGTTTCTATGTTTCTAATGCAACCCCCACACTAATGCAACTCCCACACTAATGCAACTCTCACACTAATGCAACCCCTACACCAATGCAACTCCCACACTAATGCAACCTCCCACACAATGTAGCACTAACGCCGACACAATGTAGCGCTAACGGACACAATGTAACGCTATAACAGACATTGACACAATGTAACGTGGACACACATTGCAAAACGAATGTAACCAACACTAACGCAAACCCCGACACAATGTAACGCCGTTGCAAAGCCTGATGCTATGAGAACTGCAGCGATCAAACGGTGGGTGGTGGGGGGGGGGGGGGGGGGGGGGGGGGGGGGGGGAGAGAGAGACTTGAGACTTGGCTGTAACTTGAGCTTCTTTCTCCCCCGTTCCTCTCTCCTCTCCCCTGTTCTCTGCGCCATCCAGACTGTGGGATTCTCTCCTCTCTCCCTCCCTCCCTCACACACACACACTTGCAAGCAATGCTTACCGATTTGGAGCCGGAGGAGGAGGCGATGAAGACTTTGATCACCATGGTTTAACCTGCGGCCAGTGACTGCACTCGCATCTGCTGGAATGTCAGAAATGCAGAGGGAGGGAAGGATTGAGGGGAGGGGAGGGAGGTCTGCCCTCCAGTAATCAGCCCCCTCCCTGCTACACAAGCTCAGCTGCACCAAACATTTCCCAAAGATAAGATTCCTCACATCCCGGCCAGCAAGGCGAGAGAGAGCTTGCTATTTGTTTTACACACATACACACAGAGCGAATGGCATGTTGGCCTTTATCGAATATAGGTACAAAGAGCTCCTTCTGCAGTTGTACAGAGCCCTAGTGAGACCACACCTGGAGTATTGTGTGCAGTTTTGGTCCCCTAATTTGAGGAAGGACATTCTTGCTATTGAGGGAGTGCAGCGTAGGTTTACAAGGTTAATTCCGGGATGGCGGGACTGTCATATGCTGAGAGAATGGAGCGGCTGGGCTTGTACACTCTGGAGTTTAGAAGGATGAGAGGGTATCTCATTGAAACATATAAGATTGTTAATGCCCCTGTCCCACTTAGGAAACCTGAACGGAAACCTCTGGAGACTTTGCGCCCCACCCAAGGTTTCCGTGCGGTTCCCGGAGGTTGCAGGTAGTGGAAGCAGGTAGGGAGACTGACAAAAACCTCCGGGAACCGCACGGAAACCTTGGGTGGGGCGCAAAGTCTCCAGAGGTTTCCGTTCAGGTTTCCTAAGTGGGACAGGGGGCATTAAGGGTTTGGACACGCTAGAGGCACGAAACATGTTCCCGATATTGGGGGAGTCCAGCACCAGGGGGCCACAGTTTAAGAATAAGGTGTAAGCCATTTAGAACGGAGACGAGGAAACAATTTTTCTCACAGAGAGTGGGGAGTCTGTGGAATTCTCTGCCTCAGAGGGCGGTGGAGGCAGGTTTTCTGGATACTTTCAAGAGAGTGCTAGATAGGGCTCTTAAAAATAGCGGAGTCAGGGGATATGGGGAGAAGGCAGGAACGGGGTACTGATTGGGGACCCGTTTACTCCTACTCTTTGCTTCCTGTTTGCCAGCCAGTTCTCTATCCACATCAATACTGAACCCCAATGCCGTGTGCTTTAGTTTAGTTTAGTTTAGTTTAGAGATACACCGTTAAAACAGGCCCTTTGGCTCCTATCCCGAGTCGGCGCCAACCGGCGATCTCCGGTACACTCCTCCCACGTTATTCCAGTTTCGTTCCTGCACGCACTAAAGGCAGAAGTTACAGAAAGCCAATCAACCTCCAAACCTGCACAAAACCGGAGCGCCCGGAGAAAACCCACGCGGTCACGGGGAGAACGTGCAAAGTGCGTACAGACAGCGCCCGTGGTCAGGATCGAACCCGGGTCTCTGGCGCTGTGAGGCAGCAACTCTACCGCTGCGCCACCGTGTAGCGGAGTCAAGTGGAAAGCCGGAGGAAGGGGTGTAAATGGATGGGGACAAGGGGTGGAGGGTGACGATGGGGATAGGAGCAGGGTGATGGGGAGAGTGGCTTATATGGATGTTCAGTACAAAAACAAATAGATTCTATCTTCCACTCCCAATTGACGTTGGGTTGGGTGGGGAGCTACTGATGGTGGCATGGTGGCTCAGCAGTAGAGTTGCTGCCTCACAGCACCAGAGGAATATCAACCAGGATCTTGAAGACAGCGTTCAGAAAAGAAACAGTGTTTGCCCCAGACATGGTCACGTGGAAGAACTTCACAAACACCTGTTTTGCCTTAACATTCAAAACAGTTAGAAGCAAAGCCAGGCTCTTCTGGAATGTCGAGCTCCTCAGCTACGCACAAAGCTTTCTTTCATAACATGCTGCAAGACTTATGCTGACCACTTTTTCCTGAGAGAAAATATTTTGATTTTGTGTAATGATTGATTGTTAATGGCAAAGACCATGGGGCGGCACGGTGGAGTTGCTGCTTTACAGCGCTTACAACGCCAGAGACGCGGGTTCGATCCTGACCACGGGCGCTGTCTATACGGAGTTTGTACGTTCTCCCCGTGACCCGCGTGGGTTTTGTTCGAGAAACCTTCAGTTTCCTCCCACGCTCCAAAGACGTACAGGTTTGTAGGTTAATAGACTTGGTGTAAATGTTAAAATTGTCCCTAGTGTGTGATGATATGCGCGCAATGCTAGTCGGTGCAGACTCGGTGGGCCGAAAAGCCTGTTTCCATGCTGTATCTCTAAACTAAAGTAAAACTGAACAATTTGGAAAGGGATTGTGCAATCATTTTACTTTGGAGATACGGTGCTGAAACAGGCCCTTGTGACAATAGACAGTAGGTGCAGGAGTAGGCAATTCGGCCCTTCGAGCCTGCACCGCCATTCAATATGATCATGGTTGATCATCCAACTCAGTATCCCGTACCTGCCTTCTCTCCATACCCCCTGATCCCCTTAGCCACAAGGGCCACATCTAACTCCCTCTTAAATATAGCCAATGAACTGTGGCCTCAACTACCCTCTGTGGCAGAGAATTCCACAGATTTACCACTCTCTGAGTAAAAAATGGTTGTCTCAACTTGTTCCTAAAAGATTTCCCCCCTTACTTATCCATGGTAGGTTCTATAGCAAATGTCAACACAGCAAATTAAAATGGACACAAATTGTTGTGTAGTCATAGAGTGATGCAAATCGAACCAGGCCCATCAGTCCCACCTGCCCACACCAGCCAACAATGTCCCATCTACAGGTCGACACAAAATGTTGGAGTAACTCAGCAGGTCAGGCAGCATCTCTGTGTACACAAGTGACGTTTTGGGTAGAGACCCTTCTTGATCAGCCATGATCACATTGAATGGCAGTGCTGGCTTGAAGGGCCGAATGGCCTACTCCAGCACCTATTGTCTATTGTCTATTCAGATGCCCCATCTACACTAATCCTATCTGCCATAAGTCACGGTGGCGCAGCGGTAGAATCGCTGCCTTACAGCAAAATGCAGCGCCAGAGATCCGGGTTCGATCCCGACTACGGGTGCTGTCTGTACGGAGTTTGTACGTTCTCCCCGTGACCTGCGTGGGTTTTTCTCCGAGATCTTCGGTTTCCTCCCACACTCCAAAGACGTACAGGTTTGTAGGTTAATTGGATTGATTAATTGGCTTGATAAAAATGTAAAATTGTCCAAGTTGGCGATATGCAGAGTACTGCCCTGCCGACTACAACATTCAGAAGGTCCAAATCCCTCTAAACCTGTCCTATCCATGTACCTGTCTAAATGTTTCTTAAACGTTGGGTTAGTCCCAGCCTCAACTACCTCCTCCGGCAGCTCGTTCCATACACCCACCACCCTTTGTGTGAAAAGGTTACCCCTCAGGTCCCTGTTAAATCTTTCTCAGCTCACCTTAAACCCAAATCTTCAGTGTGAAGAAGGGTCTCGACCTGAAACGTCGCCCATTCCTTCTCTCCAGAGATGCTGCCTGTCCCGCTGAGTTACTCCAGCATTTTGTGTCTACCTTCGATTTAAAACACCATCTACAGTTCTTTCCTACATACCTTAAACTTATGTCCTCTGGTTCTCCATTGAAAGAATTGTTCAGAAGCCAATTCACAACATCTGTACACACAAGGATTTGCAGATGCTGGTTTACAGAAAAAAAAAGACACAGAGTGCTGGAGTAACTCAGCGTGTCAGCCATTCTTCAGACTGATGTAATGAAATCTGAAGAAGGGTCTCGACCCCAAAACATCACCTCTCCATGTTCTCCAGAGATGCCACAAAGTTACTCCAGCACTTTGTGTCTTTTTCGTAAACCTGCATCTGCAGTTTCTTGAGCCTACAATTTAAAATGGACCCAAATGAATAAAAGCAGTACAATTCACAGCTGTTCCCGGAGTTTTTAATTTGCTTCTCGCTGCTTGTACTACAATCCCCTCTTTCCCATTGGACTCCATCACAGACCTGTTTTGTTTTCTCTCCAGCCCTCCCCCATTCCCTGGTCTATACCTGCTTCATAGATAATCCCACCTCCGGCTTCACTACGTCGTGTGGCAGTCCATTGACTTAAGTTCCTAACTTCATAAGTGATAGGAGCAGAATTAGGCCATTCGGCCCATCAAGTCCACTCCACCATTCAATCATGGCTATTCTATCTCTCCCTCCAAACCCCATTCTCCTGCCCTCTCCCTATAAGGGAGTTCAGCGTAGGTTTGCAAGGTTAATTCCCGGGATGGCGGGACTATCATACGCTGAGAGAATGGAGCGGCTGGGATTGTACACTCTGGAGCTTAGAAGGATGAGAGGAAGTCTTATTGAAACATATAAGATTATTAAGGGTTTGGACACGCTAGAGGCAGGAAACATGTTCCCGATGTTGGGGGAGTCCAGAACCGGGGGCCACAGTTTCAGAATAAGGGGTAGGCCATTTAGAACGGAGACGAGGATACACTTTTTCACACAGAGAGTTGTGAGTCTGTGGAATTCTCTGCCTCAGAGGGCGGTGGAGGCCGGTTTTCTGGATACTTTCAAGAGAGAGCTAGATAGGGCTCTTAAAGACGGCGGAGTCAGGGGATATGGGGAGAAGGCAGGAACGGGGTACTGATTGTGGATGATCAGCCATGATCACATTGAATGGCGGTGCTGGCTCGAAGGGCCGAATGGCCTACTCCTGCACCTATTGTCTATTGTCTATAACCCCTGACACCCGTACTAATCAAGAATGAATCTATCTCTGCCTTAGAATTATCCATTGACTTGGCCTCCACAGCCGTCTGTGGCAATAAATTCCACAGATTCACCGCCCTCTGACTAAAGAAATTCCTCCTCATCTCCTTCCGACAGGAACGTTCTTTAATTCCGTGCTGTGACCTCTGATCCTAGACTCTCCCATTAGTGGAAACATCCTCTCCACATCCACTCTATCCGGGACTAGAAATCCTTCACCACAGTTGCTCAGAACTTCGTACATGAGTAATTTAGGTTTAGTGATACAGTGTAGAAGCAGTCCCTTCGGCCCATCAAGTCTGCGATGACCAGCGATGACCTATACGCTAGTTCTATCCCACACACTAGCGACAATTTACAGAAGCCAATTAACCTACAAACCCGCACGTCTTTGGAGTGTGGGAGGAAACCGGAGCACCCGGAGGAAACCATCGCAGTCTCAGGGAGAACGTGCAAACTCCGTACAGACAGCACCCGAGGTCAGGATCGAACCTGGGTCTCTATGGTGCTGTGAGGCAGCAACTCTGCATGTGCAATGTTTAGATTGAGCAAAAACTCGTCAACAAACATCTATTAATCGAGCCAGTGTCTACTAACTCTTGCATTGTGAAATGAAATTTGTCTTTTTTTAAACATAGATGTATTTGGAGATGTAATTAGTGTGAATTATTCGCAAGCCAGTATATGGCATTGAATCCACAAGGAACTGCAGATGCCGGCACCTTGTGCAGAATACCAAGTGCTGGAGTAACTTGGTCGACACAGTGGAGCAGTGGTAGATTACTGCCAGAGACCCAAGTTCGATCCTGACTACGGGTGCTGTCTGTACGGAGTTTGCACGTTCTCCCTGTGACCTGCGTGGGTTTTCCCCGAGTGCTCCGGTTTCCTCCCACATGTCAAAGACGTGCGGGTTTACAGGTTAATTGGCTGTGGATAAAAATTGTAGATTGTTCCTCGTGTGTGTAGGATAGTGTTAGTGTGCGGGGATCGCTGGTCGGCACGGACTCGGTGGGCCGAAGGGCCTGTTTCCACACTGAACCTCTAAAGTAAAGCCCCGTCATTTACAAACAGCAAGCCATAGTTTCCCAAGAAAATGAGTGGCTGACTCGACTGTAGAAAGCATTGATAGATCATATTACACAAAACACTCCTAAAATGGACACTAGGCTGAACAGTGGAATGTTTCCAGCATTCCTGGGACTTTATCCAGCAGTGCACAAGGAGTTCAAAGGAAAGAGAGAGGAGAAAGATTCAGAGGAACATTAATGCTGTCGCAGTTAAATCTAGTTGAGGGATACAGTGCGGAAACAGGCCCTTCGGCCCACCGAGACCGCACCGACCAGCCATCACCCCGAACACTAGCACTATCCTACACACTGGGGACAATTTACAATTCTTACCAAAGCCAAATTAACTTACAAGCCTGCACATTGTTGGTGTGGGAGGAAACCGGAGCACCTGGAGAAAACCCACGCAGGTCACGGGGAGAACGTGCAAACTCCGTACAGACAGCGCCCGTAGTCAGCATCAAACCCGGGTGTCTGGAGCCGTGAGGCAGCAACTCTACCGCTGCGCCACCGTGCCAACCAAAATTCAGATTCAGATTCAGATTCAGAAAACTTTATTGTCTGTCGTAATAGAAAATCTTCTTTGACGTGGCTCAACATACAGACAGGACAATGTACTGATAAGCAGTCATACAGCACAGATTTCTGCGATCACACACAGTGTGTATCGATCTTAAAAGCAAATATAAAGATTAAAAACTGTAAAAAATAGACAAGATAAAAGTTGTGGATACGTGTAAAGTGACAATGCGTCAGGGTTAATTTGTCCATTGTTCATTTTGTATTTAAGCTGTTTATGGCAATGGGTATGAATGAGTTTTTGTGGATGTTTTTCTTGGATAGGGGGACTTTATATCGGCGGCCTGATGGCAGAAGTTGGAAAGACTTGTGGGTGGGATCCTGTGTAATGAAATTGTAATGAAATACTCCAGCACTTTGTATTCTACCTGCATCTGCAGTTCCTTGTGTCTATGGATGTCATATTAACTGGCTTGTGAATAATTCTTTCATTGTACGTAAAAAAAACATCAGCAAATATATCTACATTTAAAATAAGACCAATTTCATTTCAGAATGCAAGAGTTAATAGACACAGGCTCTACTAATAGATGTTAGTCTGTTTGTGAAGGATCAAGTTATGAAGACTCACTTTCTTGGCCTCTGTACAACTTGAAACCAGGCTCAAGTTTGCCCTCTGCTGGCCAATGTGGGGATAGAATTAATACACATCTGGGAGACAAGAGTGTCTATGGCAGAGTCCCTGGAGAACATGGATAGGTGACATTTCGGGTTGGAATCTGACTTTCTGAGTCCACATCCACCCCATCCAGGCCTTTCACTGTTCTGTATGTTTCAATGAGATCCCCCTTCATTCTTCTAAACCCCAGCGAGTACAGGCCCTACTCGTTCCTGGTGTTTCTTGGGCCGAGAAGTTGGTTACAAAAAAATCTTTCCTGGAAGCTTGCCTGCTTTTGGAGGTAGAAAAACTCCTTTGTGGCCTTACACGTGGGCTGGCTCACGTCCACTCCTCATTCAACTCTGACTGAGGCAATGTCGGTAGATTCCTATCATGCTATGAGTGCATAAACGCCACAAGGTGCTGGAGGAACTCAGCGGGTCAGTCCGCATCTCTGGAGGACATGGGACCCTTCTCCAGACTCGGGTAGAGTTGCTGCCTCACAGCGCCGGAGACCCAGATTCGATCCTAACCTCAGGCGCTGACTATGTGGAGTTTGCACGTTCTCCCTGTGACCGCGTGGGTTTCCCCCGGGTGCTCCGGTTTCCCCCCACATCCCAGAGTCGTGCGGGTGTGTAGGTCAATCGATCATTGTAAGTTTCCGCAGTGTGTAGTGAGTGGGGTAAGTTAGAACTACAGTGAGCGGCCTCTTCAGATTCAGTTAGAGCTGCTGCCTTTATTTGGTTATGCCTCGTTGATTATCTTGTCTGGTTTTCTGATGCAGCGTGAAGTGGGGATGGAGTCTCCAGCAGTGGGAGAGTCTAGGACTAGAGGCCGTAGCCTCAGAATAAAAGGACGTATCTTGAGAAAGGAGATGGGTTTTTCTTTAGTCAGAGGGTGGTGAATCTGCGGAATTCATTGCCACAGACAGCTGTGGAGGCCATGCCAATAGGTATTTTTAAGGCAAAGATTGTCAGATTCTTGATGAGTATGGGTGTGTGGGGTTATGGGGAGAAGACAGGAGAATGGGGTTGGGAGGTGGTGCAGCGGTTGAGTTGCTGCCTTACAGCGCCAGAGACACGGGTTTGATCCTGACTGTCTGTATGGAGTTTGTACGCTCCCCCCGTGACCTGCGTGGGTTTTCTCCAAAATCTTCGGTTTCCTCCCATACTCCAAATACATACAGGTTTGTAGGTTAATTGGCTTTGGTGTGAATGTAAAGAATGTAATGTGTGTAGGATAGTGTTAGTGTGCGGGGATCGCTGGTCGGCACGGACTCAGTGGGCCGAAGGGCCTGTTTCCACGCTGCATCTCTAAACTAAACTAAACTAAAAATCATACGTTACGTGGCAATGCCATTTGCGCGCAGTCAGTTTTATTTACAGTAAGGAATTATATTAAATGTCCGCTACTTGGGTTAGACACAAACGTCATTGCACTGAGTATTTTTGGACACAGTTGGCTGTTCTATGGCTAAACTCACTGCCAGGAGCACACGTTCTCCAATTTCACCGACTTCATATCCAAACACAATATCATTTTATTGCCGTTTGCAACTGCTACAAAGGGACTTGGTCCCTTGGATCCTGCAAAGACCTCAGGAAGTCAAGAGGAACCTTCGCAGGGCTTTGGTGAGGTTGCACCTGAAGCAATGAATGCCGTTCTGGTCGCCCCATTAGATACAGGATGTGGAGGCTTTGGAAAGGGTGCGGGAGAGGACTGAGTCCCCTTAGTCCTCACCTTCCACCCCATCAGCCGTCACTTAAGGCACACGATCCTCTGGTATTTTCGCCACCTCCAACGGGATCCCACCACCAGCCACATCTTCCCGTCTCCACCCCTTCCCATTTCCGAAACCGTTTCCACCCCCAACTTAATTTTGGTAATAAGAATAAAGGCGTAGATTCTTTTCTAAAATGGAGAGTGAATCCATAAATCGGAGGTGCAAAGGGAAAGGGGATATGCTGGTGCAGGACTCCCAACGAGTTAATCTGCAAGTCGAATCGGTAGTGAGGAAGGCTAATTCAATGCTAGCGTTTATATCAAGAGGACTGGAATACAGAAACAGAGATGCAATGCTGAGGCTCTACAAGGCGCTGGTCAGGCCGCAGTTGGAACACTGTGAGCAAATTTGGGCCCCATATCTGAGGAAGGGTGTGCTGGCTCTGGAGAGGGTCCAGAGGAGGTTTACAAGATTGATTCCAGGAATGAGTGGGTTAGCATATGATGAGCGTTTGACAGCACTCACTGGAGTTAAGAAAGTTGAGGGGGGACCTCATTGAAACTTCTGTCATGGGGTAGACTGACACCCCCCTCCCCCCCCAATCTTTGCACATCCCCAATCCTGTCCACTCGTCACTCTAATTTCATGTTTAATGTATCTTGTTGTGTTTTATGACTGTTATAAGATCGATTTCTCTCCTGGGATAAATACAGGTCTATCATATCGTATCGTAATTGTTCCATATCTCTCTATATCACCGTCTATATCTTTTGATTCCCTTTCCCTTGACTCTCAATCTCAAGAAGGGTCTTGACCCGAAAAGTCACCCATTCCTTCTCTCCAGAGATGCTGCCTGTCCCGCTGAGTTACTCCGGCTTTTTGTGTCTATCTTCGAGCAAAAAAAAGTTATTTTGTTTCTCAAGAGACTGGTGGGAATACAGATCTCTTGAGTAGGAGTAAACGGGTCCTTCTCATAATAGCAGGCAGTGACTAGTGGGGTACCACAAGGCTCAGTGCTGGGACCCCAGTTATTTACAATGATTTGGACGAGGGAATTGAATGCAACATCTCCAAGTTTGCGGATGACACGAAGCTGGGGGGAAGTGTTAGCTGTGAGGAGGATGCTAGGAGGCTGCAAGGTGACTTGGATAGGCTGGGTGAGTGGGCAAATGCATGACAGATGCAGTATAATATGGATAAATGTGAGGTTATCCACTTTGGTGGCAAAAACAGGATTATCTGAATGGTGGCCGATTAGGAAAGGGGGAGATGCAACGAGACCTGGGTGTCATGGTACAACAGTCATTGAAAGTAGGCATGCAGGTGCAGCAGGCAGTGAAGAAAGCGAATGGTATGTTAGCATTCATAGCAAAAGGATTTGAGTATAGGAGCAGGGAGGTTTCTACTGCAGTTGTACAGGGTATTGGTGAGACCACACCTGGAGTATTGCATACAGTTTTGGTCTCCTAATCTGAGGAAGGTTATTCTTGCCATAGAGGGAGTGCAGAGAAGGTTCACCAGACTGATTCCTGGGATGTCAGGACTTTCATATGAAGAAAGACTGGATAGACTCGGTGTGTATTCGCTAGAATTTAGAAGATTGAGGGGGGATCTTATAGAAACTTACAAAATTCTTAAGGGGTTGGACAGGCTAGATGCAGGAAGATTGTTCCCGATGTTGGGGAAGTCCAGAACAAGGGGTCACAGTTTAAGGATAAGGGGGAAATCTTTTAGGACCGAGATGAGAAAAACATTTTTCACACAGAGAGTGGTGAATCTGTGGAATTCTCTGCCACAGAAGATAGTTGAGGCCAGTTCATTGGCTATATTTAAGAGGGAGTTAGATGCGGCCCCTGTGGCTAAAGGGATCAGGGGGTATGGAGAGAAGGCAGGGATGGGATACTGAGTTGGATGATCAGCCATGATCATATTGAATGGCGGTGCAGGCTCGAAGGGCCGAATGGCTTACTCCTGTACCTATTTTCTGTGTTTCTATGTTTCTATCTGCTAGTTTAGTAAACCAAAACTTTAGTTTAGTTTATGTTAGTTTATTGTCACGTGTACCAAAGTACCATGAATAGTCTTAGCTGCGTGCTAACCAGTCAGTGGAAAGACAATACATGATTACAATCGAGCCGCCCACCGTGTACAGATACATGATAAAGGGAATAATGATTCACACGAATAAAGTCCGATTAAAAATAGTCCAAGGTTCTTCAATGAGGTCGATGGGAGCTCAGGACTGCTCTCTGGTCATGATAGGATGATTCAGTTGCCTGATAACAGCTGGGAAGAAACTGTCCCTGAATCTGGAAGTGTGCGTTTTCATATTTCATAGAAACAGAGAAACATAGGAAAATAGGCGCAGGAGTAGGCCATTCGGCCCTTCGAGCCAACACCGCCATTCAATATGATCATGGCAGATCATCCACAATCAGTACCTCGTTCCTACTTTTTCCTTCGATTCCTTTAGCCCGAAGAGCTCTATCTAACTTTCTCTTGAAAACATCCAGTGAATTGGCCTCCACTGCCTTCTGTGGCAGAGAATTCCACAAATCCACAACTCTCTGGGTGAAGAGGTTTTTCCTCACCTCAGTCTAAAATGGCCTACCCCTTATTCTTAAACTGTGTGACCCCTGGTTCTGGACTTGCCCAACATCAGGAACATTTTTCCTGCATCTAGCCTGTCCAATCCTTTAAGAATTGTACATGTTTCTATAAGATACACTAAAGGAAGGGCCTGTACCACTAGGCGATTTTTTTCCGCGACTGCCCGCGTCATATCAGTGTCGCCAAAAGATTTTGAACATTTCAAAACCCAGCGGCGACAAAAAAAATGTTGCGACACTTGAAAAAACGCCGCGTGTCAATACGTCATCGTGCCGTATCACGCGGCGAATTTTTCAGTGACCTGATACGTTGCCGGAAAAAATCACCATGTGGGACAGGCCCGTAAGGTCTCAGGTCTCCACCTCAACTGTCGATGATCCAGAGAAAACAGGCTCTCCTTAGTCAAGTCAAGTTTATTTGTCACATACGCATACGAGATGTGCAGTGAAATGAAAGTGGCAATGCTCGCGGACTTTTGTGTCTTACAATCTCACCTTGTCATTAATCCGATTCTCAACCATTATACAGCGGTTGGTGTGTTGGTTACTGTGCCATAACCACACCCGCTATTCCTCCTATAACGCTGTGATGTCCTGACAGTGGCCACATTTGTTGGCTATTTGCATGTACACAAATTGACTAATTTCCAATTCAAATACTCTCCTCCAATGGAAAACACAATCTCAATTATAGAAACAAGGAACTGCAGATGCTGCCTTACCAAGGAAAGGCACAAAGTGCTGGAGTAACTCAGCGGGTCAGGCAGCATCCGCAGGGAACATGAATAGGTGATGTTTCATGTCGGGATACAATTCTTGCTATTGAGGGAGTGCAGCGTAGGTTCACAAGGTTAATTCCCGGGATGGCGGGACTGTCATATGCTGAGAGAATGGAGCAGCTGGGCTTGTATACTCTGGAGTTTAGAAGGATGGTGATTGGAGCCAGCATCACCATTCAACCATGTGATCATGGCTGATCATCCACAATCAGTACCCCGTTCCTGCCTTCTCCCCAAATCCCCTGACTCCGCTATCTTTAACAGCCCTATCTAGCTCCCTCTTGAAAGCATCCAGAGAACCGGCCTCCACCGCCCTCTGAGGCAGAGAATTCCACAGACTCGCCACTCTCTGTGAGAAAAAGTGTTTCCTCGTCTCCGTTCTAAATGGCTTACCCCTTATTCTTAAACTGTGGCCCCTGGTTCTGGACTCCCGCAACATCAGGAACATGTTTCCTGCCTCTAGCGTGTCCAAACCCTTAACAATCGTATATGTTTCAGTGAGATCCCCTCTCAGGTTTGGAGGCGTATGGGCCAAACGCAGGCGGGTGGAACTAGTGTAGACGGGGCATGTTGACCGGAGTGGGCAAGTTGGGCTGAGGAGCCTGTTTCAACGCTGTTTCACTCTATGGCTCAGTGGGTCAGGCAGCATCTGTGGAGAAAAGGAACAGGCGACGTTTCGGCTCCGAACCTGTCTTCACCTTTTGGTGGCAGGGCCTGTTCTTGTGATGTACAGTTCCATGGTCCAAGGTTTCAAAGGTCTGTTTATTGTAAAGTGTACCAATTACGTGCAGCATTGTAGGATTCAGATGTGATGTGCCATCAGGTGAGGCATTCCACCAGAGGGCGCCACCGTAGTGGCTGCCTCGCCAACAGTCTGTCAGTCCCCTCTCTGTTTTAATTATTTCAAGTATGTTTTAGTCCCTTGGTTTGTTTTTTTATGTGTGTGTGTGGGGGGGGGGGGAATCGGGAAAACCTTTTTCAGTCACTTACCTCGACGAAGAAGCAATTTTTCTCCGTGTTGCATCTCCCCCCCCCCCCCCCGCAGCCTACAACGTGGAGCGTGCGACCTTTCCTGGAGACCGGCCCGGAGCTTCAAGCCGCGCGACTTTAACATCAGGAACTGCGATCCTTTGCCGAGGATCGCCAGTGTTGGCTCTCCGACCGCGGGGCCTGTGGACTTTAACACTGTGAAGCCACCGTCTCCGGTAAGAAGAGTCCGACTCAGGAGCTCCATCCCGCGGAGTGTTCCGATCCATCCCGACGCCGGAGATTCCATCGTCCCGACGCGAGGGCTTGAACATCGGACCTTCGGCAGCGGCGAACTGCGGATGGTTCAAAGTCCCCGACCATGGGTTTACAAAGGAGGAAGGTGTCTGAACATTGGGGAGACTAAGCGGAGGTTGGGCGATCGTTTCGCCGAACACCTCCGCTCAGTCCGCAATAACCTACCTGAGCTCCCGGTGGCTCAGCACTTCAACTCCCCCTCCCATTCCCAATCCGACCTCTCTGTCCTGGGTCTCCTCCATTGCCAGAGTGAGCAACACCGGAAATTGGAGGAACAGCACCTCATATTCCGCCTGGGTTGCTTGCGTCCGGATGGCATGAACGTTGAATTCTCCCAATTCTGCTAGCCCTTGCTGTCTCCTCCCCTTCCTTAACCCTCGAGCTGTCTCCTCCCATCCCCCCGCTCCTCCTCCTCCTCCCTTTTTACTCCCTCCTCCCCCCCCCACCCCCCATCAGTCTGAAGAAGGGTTTCGGCCCGAAACGTTGCCTATTTCCTTCGCTCCATAGATGCTGCTGCACCCGCTGAGTTTCTCCAGCTTTTTTGTGTTACCCCAGATGATTGAACGTTATTGCCTTCCATCACAGTGAGGAATGTTGATTCCATTGTGGTGGATGTTTATGTTAGATTTTATTTTATGTGGCTGTGTGTATGGGAACTCACTGTACTTTAGTTGGTTCAGTTACAATAAATGCAAACTTGACTTGAACTTCAGGTAAATGTGTCCACGCTAGACTAGAATTCCCCTCTAGTTGTAATACAGCATCTAAATAGAAGATATATTTCCAAATATCAGCCTGAAGAAAGGTCCCAACCTGAAACGCCACCTGTCCATGTTCTCCAGAGATGCTGCCTGATCAAATGAGCCACTCACTCCAGCACTTTGTATCTTTTTTTAAAAGATATATTTGTTTGTCGTTCTGATGGGAAATTGACTCCTGCATTTACTGATCATGAAAGATTCCGATCCATCTTGTGGTAAAAAGGTGTCAGTTCCTGCAGAGATAATATGGCTGACTATCTTGTGGAATTTTCTTTCATTAAAATAAAACATGAGATAAAGTTTCAGCTATTTACCTTAAATGGTCTGTCATTGAAACATCGATGCAGGAGTAGGCCATTCAGCCCTTCAAGCCAGCACCGCCATTCAATAGGATCATGGCTGATCATCCAAATTCAACACACCGTTCCTGCTTTCTCCACATATCCCTTGATTTTGTTAGCCCCTACGAGCTAAATCTAACTCTCTCTTGAAAACATCCAGTGACTCGGCCTCCACCGCCTTCTGTGGCAGAGAATCCCACAGATTCACAACTCTCTGGGTAGAAAAGTTTTTCCTCATCTCAGTTCTAAATGGCCGACCCCTTATTCTTAAACTGTGTGACCCCTGGTTCTGGACTCCCCCAACAGCAGGAACATTTTTCCTGCATCTAGCCTGTCCAATCCCTTAAGAATTTTATGTTTCCATAGGGCGTGTAGATGTGGCGTGGTGTGTGTGTGTGTGTGTGTGTACACGTGTGCCCGTGTCTAGACTCCCCTTGTTACCCTGTTCTGTGTCCTCTCTAATGTGGACGCAGCCCAGACCATCACACAAACCAACCTCCCTTCCATTGACTCCATTGACACCTCACTCGGCCTCGGCAAGGCCAACAGCAAAATCAAGGACCAGTCGCACCCTGGCCACTCCCTCTTCTCCCCTCTCCCATCGGGCAAAAGTACGAAAACGCACACCTCCAGATTCAGGGACAGTTTCTTCCCAGCTGTTGCACCCACATTTTGTGTCACAACAATTTGTTACTCATCAAATCCCTATAAAATCTTTCTTCGATCACCTTAAACCTATGCCCTCTGGTTCTCGATTCCCCAACTCTGGGCAAGAGTCTGTGCATCTACCCGATCTATTCCCCTCATCTCTATAAGATCACCCCGATCTATTTACACACCTCTATAAGATCACCCCTCATCCTCTTGTGCTCAAGGCAATAGTCCCTACACTGAAGATAGATACAAAAAGCTGGAGGAACTCAGTGGGACAGGCAGCATCTCTGGAGAGAAGGAATGGGTGACGTTTCGGGACGAGACCCTTCTTCAGAACATACCTCCTCCCTCGACTCCTCCCTACAGCCCTTTCAGATTAGGCAGAGGTTCACTTGCACCTCCTCCAACCTCATCTACTGTATCCGTTGTTCAAGATGTGGACTCTTATACATCAGCGAGATCAAACGCACACCAGGCGATCGGTTCACGGAACAGCATCGCTCAGCCCACCTGATCTCCCAGTTGCTGGACACTTCAATTATCCTTCCCATTCCCACACAGACCTTTCTGTCATCAGTCTCCTCCATTGCCAGAGTGGGGCTAAAGGCAAATTGGAGGAACGGCATCTAATATTTCGCTTGGGCAGCTTACACCCCAGTGGTATGAATATTGATTTCTCCCACTTCAGGTAGCCCTGGCATTCCCTCGCTCTCCAGCCCTCCCCCACCCGTCACACCAGCTTCTCGTTTCCACCCAACCAACAGCTAACAATGGCCAGTTCCTTTTAATCATCGTTACTTGTTTGCATATCTTTCATTCATTGTTCTTCATCTCTCGACATCACCGTCTAAATCTCTCGTTTCCCTTATCCCTAACCAGTCTGAAGAAGGGTCTCGACCCAAAACGCCACCCATTCCTTCTCTCCAGAGATGGTGCCCATCCTGCTGAGTTACTCCAGCGTTTTATGTATGTCCTAAGCCTACTCAACCACTCCCTGTAGCTCAGTCCCTCGAGTCCTGGCATCACCCATGATAGATGAATGTGCATCATCACATTTGCATGTTTCACAGTGCATGAAGCATCGACAATGAAACAACAGGCAAATGCAAAGGAAAACCCATGACATACACAGCAGTAATAATGTGATGAATATATGCTATTACTCCAGCGTTCTGTGTCTCTGGAGATGCTGCCTGACCTGCTGAGTTACTCCAGCATTTTGTGTTCATCTTTGACAAATACATCAGGCTCCCCACACACACACACACCCGACCCTCACATCCCGGCCACTCCCTCTCCTCCCCTCTCCCATCAGGCAAGAGGTACAGAAGTGTGAAAACGCACACCTCCAGATTCAGGGAGAGTTTCCTCCCGGCTGTTATCAGGCAACTGAACCATCACAACCAGAGAGCGGTGCTGAACTACTATCTACCTCATTGGTGACCCTCGGACTAGCCTTGATCGGACTTTGCTGGCTTTACCTTGCACTAAATGTTATTCCCTTATCATGTATATGTACACTGTAAATGGCTCGATTGTAATCGTGTATTGTCTTTCTGCTGACTGGTTAGCACGCAACATAAGCTTTTTATTGTACCTCGGTACACGTGACAATAAACTAAACTGAACATAGAAACATAGGCAAGGGTTTAGGGCCGAAACGTTGCCTATCTCCTTCGCTCCATAGATGCTGCTGCACCCGCTGAGTTTCTCCAGCATTTTTGTCTACCTAAAATTCTTTGAGGATTGGACAGGCTAGATGCAGAAAAAATGTTCCCAATGTTGGGGGAGTCCAGAACCAGGGGTCACAGTTTAAGTCTGAAGAAGGGTTTCGGTCCGAAACGTTGCCTATCTCCTTCGTTCCATAGATTCTGCTGCACCCACTGAGTTTCTCCAGCATTTTTGTGTCACAGTTTAAGAATAAGGGGAAAGCCATTTCGGACTGATATGAGGAAAAACTTTTTCATCCAGAGAGTTGTGAATCTGTGGAATTCTCTGCCACAAAAGGCAGTGGAGGCCGATTCACTGGATGTTTTCAAGAGGGAGTCAGATAAACACTAGGTTTGCATTTGGCTTCATAGTACCGATTCAACGGGCCAATTAGCTTTTCGGGAATAGAAACAGATAAAACTAGGTGCAGGAGTAGGCCATTCGGCCCTTCGAGCCAGCACCCCCATTCAATATGGCTGATCATCCAAAAACAAGTACCCCGTTCCTGCTTTTTCTGTGAATTCCTGTGGAATTCTCTGCCTCAGAGGGTGGTGGAGGCCGGTTCTCTGGATGCTTTCAAACTAGAGCTGATTGGGCCCTCAAAAATAGCGGAGTCATGGGGATATGGGGAGAAGAGAGGAATGGGGAACTGATTGGGGATGATCAGCCATGATCACAGTGAATGGTGGTGCTGGCTCGAAGGGCCGAATGGCCTACTCCTGCACCTATTGTCTATTGACGACCTAGATCTAAAGCTATATTATAACTTTAAAATTCTTTACATAATCCACGTGTTCTGGCTTTATGAAAACGGTATTGTCTATACCCCTTGATACCGTTACCCCCCAAGAGTTGAATCTAACTCTTGAAAACATCAACCCTGCACCAGCACCTCCCTAACCCTTTGCAAGTTTGATTTTCTGAATGTAGACTGTGGTCCCCACCCCTTGCACACGGAGCCTCGGTGCAAAGATCTTGTAGCGGAGCAAGATAGGCCACTCTTGCTAAATACCATTTTAGTAACCGGAGCCTACCTGACCTGACCCGACCCGACCCGACTCGCAGTGTAATCAATGAACAGTTTGTGTGTGTGATATAGGGTTAGATTCATCATTCTGTCAGTTCATACTTCTTGTCAAGAATAAAATTTGACTCTGGTAATTGTCTTTTTTTAATATATTTTAAATCATTTCTTTTTAAATGGCTCACAAGCAGTGTTTTGAGTTGATTTTGTAGTAACCAGAACCGACCCGACCCGACCCGACTCACAGGGTAATTGACATTGCGGGGGAAGTTTTTCTGTGTGTGATATAGGTTTAGATTCATAATTCTGCTAGTTCATAATTCTGTTAATTCTTGTTAAAGAATAAAATGTTTATAAACACACATACATGAATGTATATAATCATATAACACACACAATTATATTTCTTCTGATCCAATGATGAACTTTATTTCAGACTAGACAAGGGACATCAAATAAGAAACATTGTAAACCTCCCCGCAACTTCACACACACTAGGCTATATCCCCGGGCCCCACACTCACACCCTCTCCCCGCTGCGGAAACAAAGATGGCGGGGACTGGTTGCTAAAATGGCCGCCACAATCCCCCATGAATCCGCCCATGCGCGAACTACACGTTTGCGTGGGAGTGACCCGTCTTGCTCCGCTATAAGACCTTTGCCTCGGTGGACGTGACCAATCAACGCTGGAGAGATGCATTGCCCTTTTAAATGTTGGAGGCTGGACTCTATCATTTCAGTGTGCAGAGCTAAGATCCTATAGGATATTTGGTGCAGGGTGGGTGGGGAGAGGCTGGGTGACGACCTATGTGTGTGCAGCCACTGCTGTTTCAGTGTGGGGGTGGAAATAGATGGTGCAAGTTTTTAATTTGACCAAGCATTTGTGCAGCTCATGCATATTGAGGTTGGATGCTTTCACAAGCCGCGCACATACACACACACATACATATACACGCATACACACGCACACATATATATGCATGTAATTTACAAGGAGGGTGAGCAAGCAAGGGTGGAGAGAGCGTCTTGAACCTGCTTTCAAAAAAGTACCAGCGGTTCTCTGCTGGAGAAAGGAGAGAGAGAGAGAAGAAATAGAGAAATAGATATAGAGAGGCCTCGGTAAAGTGAATGTCCCTGCTCAAGGAGCGGACCTGCTGGCGTTGTTGAGGGGAGAGGGTAGCATGTCTCGGTATAACGCGTGCATCTTGCTGGACTGGGCTTACGGAGGTGTAGATTCCCGGCTAGCAGGGAATGGAGGGGCCGAGTGCGTGGCGTTCCTGCCCCAGAGCCAGCGCTGGCTGGAAAGTCTGGTGTTTGTCACCCTCTCCCTGCTGGAGATGGCCCTGGCCATCGGCAAGATCAGGCGGCAGGGACTCAGCGTGGACCTCCACAAACAAGACGAGAGCCTGGGCAAGAACCTGCTCCTTGTGGCTCTGTGCCTGACCTTTGGGGTTGAAGTTGGCTTCAAGTTCGCCACCAAGACTTTGATCTTCCTGCTGAACCCGTGTCACGTCGTCACCATGCTACAGGTAGGTCATCTTCCCATCTCCTGCAGTTGTATAGAGCCTTGGTGAGACCACACCTGGAGTATTGCGTACAGTTGTGGTCTCCTAATCGGAGGAAAGACATTCTTGCCATAGAGGGAGTACAGAGAAGGTTCACCAGGCTGATTTCTGGGATGTCAGGACTTTCATATGAAGAAAGACTGGATAGACTCGACTTGCACTCGCTAGAATTTAGAAGATTGAGGGGGGGGGGGGGGTCTTATAGAACCTTCCAAAATTCTTAAGGGGTTGGACAGGTTAGATGCAGGAAGATTGTTCCCGATTTTGGGGAAGTCCAGAACAAGGGGTCACAGTTTAAGGATAAGGGACCGAGATGAGAATTTTTTTTTTTTTCACACAGAGTGGTGAATCTGTGGAATTCTCTGCCACAGAAAGTAGTTGAGGCCAGTTCATTGGCTATATTTAAGAGGGGAGTTAGAAGTGGCCCTTGTGGCTAAAGGGATCAGGGAGTATGGAGAGAAGGCAGGTACAGGATACTGAGTTGGATGATCAGCCATGATCATATTGAATGGCGGTGCAGGCTCGAAGGACTGAATGGCCTACTCCTGCACCTTTTTTCTATGTTTCTATGATGTTGCCAGGACTCTATTCTCTGAGCTCCAGTGAGAGGTTGAGGGGCAGGTGGTAAAAGAAGTATTTTGGTCTGATTCGGGATGTAGTACGCTGAAAGGCTCGGGTAATGTGTGCGGGAAGGAACTGCAGATGCTGCTTGCTCGACACAAAAAGAAGATGGACACAAAAATGCTGGAGTAACTCAGCGGGACAGGCAGCATCTCCGGAGAGAAGGAATGGGTGACGTTTCGAGTCGAGACCTGTCTTCAGACCGATTTGGTACATTGAACCTCATCAGTGAAGATTGTTGAGGATGGAAGTTGGGAGGTTATGTTACAGTTAGCTATGCAAGATGTAGGCAAAGCCACATTTGGAGTATCGTTGACGAAAGAATTGCAGATGCTGGAAAAATTGAAGGTAGACATAAATGCTGGAGTAACTCAGCGGGACAGGCAGCATCTCTGGAGAGAAGGAATGGGTGACGTTTCGGGTCGAGACCCTTCTTCAGACTGAGAGTTGGGGGAGAGGGAGACACAGAGATGACGGGAAGCTGTCAAAACGAGATATCAAAAGAGATGGATCAGGAAAAATGTAGGACAGATAGCTGTCCAGGAAGGAACTGCAGATGCTGGTTTTCTCCGAAGATAGGCACAAAATGCTGGAGTAACTCAGCGAGACAGGCAGCATCTCTGACGAGAAGGAACGGGTCAAGGGTCTCGACCCTGAAACGTCAGTCAATCCTTCTCTCCAGAAATGCTGCCTGTCCCGCTGAGTTACGCCAGCATTTTGTGTCTATAGATTGTGTCTCCAGAGATGCTGCCTGTCCCGCTGAGTTACGCCAGCATTTTGTGTCTTTCTCTAGAATAGTTAGCTCGGAGAAGTTGACAACAAAGCAAACAGAGATAAAGTGTAATCAGGAGGATAGTCAGACTGGTGGGAGAGCTGGGAAGGGGGAGGGATGGAGAGAGAGGGTAAGCAAGGGTTACTTGAAGTTAGAGAAGTCAATATTCGTGCCGCTGGGGTGCAAGCTGCCCGAGGGAAATATGAGGTGCTGTTCCTCCAATTTGTGCTGGGTCTCACTCTGACAATGGAGGAACGGTTGTTATCAGACTTCAATGTTATATCTCGCACTGAATGTTGTATACTTCATCTGTGTACGGCTTAATTATATTAATCTATAGTCTTATTGAGTGGACAGCACGCAGGCAAAAGCTTTTCACTGCTCCTTGATACACCTTACAGTAATAAAGCAAACTTTAAAGGGCAGATTGTAAACTATTTAATGTCCCATGTAAGAGAGCATCTGAAACAATCCAATGTTCCCTTGTTATGCGGGTGTTCAAAATTGAAATGCTGTATTCTGACAATTTAGATTACTATCTAAATGGTGTCAAGTTGGGAAAAGGGGAAGTACAACGGGATCTGGGGGTCCTTGTACATCAGTCAATGAAAGTAAGCATGCAGGTACAGCAGGCAGTGAAGAAAGCAAATGGCATGTTGGCCTTTATAACAATAGGACTCGAATATAGGAGCAAAGAGGTCCTTCTGCAGTTGTACAGAGCCCTAGTGAGACCACACCTGGATTATAGTGTGCAGTTTTGGTCCCCTAATTTGAGGAAGGACATTCTTGCTATTGAGGGAGTGCAGCGTAGGTTCACAAGGTTAATTCCCGGGATGGCGGGACTGTCATGTGCTGAGAAAATGGAGCGGCTCGGCTTGTACACTCTGGTGTTTAGAAGGATGGGAGGGAATCTCATAGAAACATTAAGAGTTTTGACATTCTAGAGGCAGGAAACATGTTCCTGATGTTGGGGGAGTCCGGAACCAGGGGCCACAGTTTAAGAACAAGGGGTTAGCCATTTAGAACAGAGACGAGGAAACACTTTTTCTCACAGATGAAGGGTTTTGTCCCGAAACGTTGCCTATTTCCTTCGCTCCATAGATGCTGCTGCACCCGCTGAGTTTCTCCAGCTTTTTTTGTGTACCTTTTCTCACAGAGTGTTGTGAGTCTGTGGAATTCTCTGCCTCAGAAGGCGGTGGAGGCCGGTTCTCTGGATACTTTCAAGAGAGAGCTAGATAGGGCTCTTAAAGATAGCGGAGTCAGGGGATATGGGGAAGAAGGCAGGAACGGGGTACTGATTGGGGATGATCAGCCATGATCACATTGAATGGCAGTACTGGCTCGAAAGGCTGAATGGCCTCCTCCTGCACCTATTGTCTATTGACAACCTAGATCTAAAGCTATATTATCACATTAAAAATCTTCACATAATCTACATGTTCTGGCTTTATGAAGATGGTACTTTTGTTATGGGCCAGGGAGAGTGTCCACTATTTTAATTGCACGCCTATGGGTTATAGTTTAGAGATACAGCACGAAGCGGGACCCTACACCAGCGGGTCCACGCCGACCATCCATCACCCGTTCACGCTAGTTCTATGTTATCCCACTTTCTCATTCGCTGCGAAATCATGAGAGGAATAGATCGGGTAGATGCACAGAGTCTCTTGCCCAGAGTAGGGGAATCGAGGACCAGAGGACACAGGTTTAAGCTGAAGGGGAAAAGATTCTATGGGAATCTGAGGAGTAACTCTTACGCACAAAGGGTGGTGGGTGTATGGAACGAGCTGCCACAGGAGGTTTGGTTTAGTTTAGTTGTGAGATACAGCACGGAAACAGGCCCTTCGGCGAATCTATGAATTATCTACGAATATACGTGCATGAGTTCCATTTGTCACTCCGTGACTTCCTCAAAACAAGGGTTGAGGGAAAGATTACTCAGAAAAAGTATATTGGTGGATCCAAGTGAATATAATGGAATGTGGAAATTGCAGTTGTGGTCAGACAGGATGCATTTGTTTGTTAGTTAGTTAGTTAGTTAGTTAGTTAGTTAGTTAATTTGTTAGTTAATTCATTAGTTAATTCGTTAGTTAATTCGTTAGTTAATTAGTTTGTTAATTAGTTAGTTTATTATCAAGGGATATGGGGAGAAGGCAGGAACGGGGTACTGATTGGGGATGATCAGCCATGATCACATTGAATGGTGGTGCTGGCCAGCTATTCATTGTAGAGTTTAATAGCCTGATGGCTGTGGGGAAGGAGCTATTCCTGAACCTGGACGTTATAGTCTTCAGGCTCCTGTACCTTCTTCCTGATGGTGACGGTGAGATGAGTGTGTGGCCAGGATGGTGTGGGTCTTTGATGATGTTGGCTGCATTTTTCAGGCAGCGACTACGATAGATCCCTTCGACGGTGGGGAGGTCAGAGCCGGTGATGGACTGGGCAGTGGTCACAACTTTTTGCAGTCTTTTCTGCTCCTGGACGTTCAGGTTGCTGAACCAGGCCACGATCCAACCGGTCGGTCAGCATGCTCTCTACCGTGCACCTGTAGAGGTTTAAGAGAATCCTCTTCGACATACTCCTCATCTGCTGTATGATTAACTATGGGAGTAGTGCAGTTTAGTGGTTAGTTATTTGACTTTTGAATGGTGAAGTGTAGGGGTTAGTTAATGCACTAACAGCCAGTACCCGGGACCTGAATTTGAATTCCACTCTGGGGGAATTGAAGCAGTGAGTCATACGTTGCGGAATCAAGCCCTTCGGCCCAATTTGCCCATACTGACCCCATCTGCAATAGTCCCACCTGCTTGCATTTGGCCCATGTCCTTCTCAAACTTTGCTATTCAGGTAGATGTTTCGAAAACATTTGCAATTAACTATGTAGTTTCAGCTGCCCTGCTGATGGTTTTGGATTAGATTTGGAGATATAGCGCGGAAACGGGCCCTTCGACCCATCGAGTCTGTGCCGGCCTATGATCACCCGGTACACTAGCACTATCCTACCCACTGGGGACAATTTTACAGAAGGCAATTAACCTACAAACCTGCACGTCTTTGGAGTGTGGGAGGAAACCGGAGCACCCGGAGAAAACCCACGCAGGTCACGGGGAGAACGTGCAAACTCTGTACAGACAGCACCCAATGTCACGATCGAACCCGGGTCTCTGGTACTGTGAGGCAGCAACTCTACCGCTGCACCACCATGCTGACCTCTGCTAACAATGTCCATATTTCTGTGAATAAGCAAATAGTATTATCTTTTATAACATTAAGGTGTTTTGCAAATACTTGCTTTGGTCTTCTGCCTCCAAACTATGTTTGATCACCATCACATGTTAGTACGTTCTGCTAGCATCGATAGATTTTAGCTTGGTTTTGTGTCAGCCAAATAGCTTGGGGTATTGTGTAGGGATGTTTTTGAGCTCAAGAGAGAGTACAGAGGAGATTTACCAGAATGTTGCCTGGGTTTCAGCAACTAAGTTACAGAGAAAGGTGGAACAAGTTAGGTCTTTATTCTTTGGAGCGCAGAAGGTTAAGGGGAGACTTGATGTTAAGGGGAGTCTTTAAAATGATGAGAGGGATCGACAGAGTTGACGTGGAAAAGCTTTTCCCACTGAGAGTAGGGAAGATTCAAACGAGGGGACATGACATGAGAATTAAGGGACTGAAGTTTAGGGGTAACATGAGGGGGAACTTCTTTACTCAGAGAGTGGTAGCTGTGTGGAATGAGCTTACAGTGAAGGTGGTGGAGGCAGGTTCGTTTTTATCATTTAAAAATAAATTGGATAGTTATATGGACGGGAAGGGAATGGAGGGTTATGGTCTGAGCGCAGGTGTATGGGACTAGGGGAGATTACGGGTTCGGCACGGACTAGAATGGTCGAGATGGCCTGTTTCCATGCTGTAATTGTTATATGGTTATAAGTCTTTGCAAGTCAAAGATAGACACAAAAGGCTGGAGTAACTCAGCGGGACAGGCAGCATCTCTGGAGAGAAGGAATGGGTGATGTTTCGGGTCGAGACCCAGTCTGTAGCCATGTTCTCCAGAGATGCTGCCTGACCTTCTGAGTTACTCCCAACACTTTTCCTTCCCCCTAACCAGTCTGAGGAAGGGTCTCGACCCGAAGTGTCACCCATTCCTTCTCTCCAGAGACGCTGCCTGTCCCTCTGAGTTACTCCAGCACTTTGTGTCTTATCTTTGGTGTAAACCAGCATCTGCAGTTCCTTCTTACACATTCCTTGCTTGCATGGCAGGCAGCTGTGAAGAAAACCAAAACAGAAACTTGCCTCCTTGCAGGATGTTGGCTGCAACAAACTGAGGAAGTCTTGACGCGGTATCGAGAGGGAAGTGAGTGTGAGCCCAGCTGGAGTATTGTCCACAGCCATCTTCCCCTGAAACAGGTGGCAGGAACCAGGCCCTTCAGCACACTGATTGGGGATGATCAGCCATGATCACAGTGAAAGGCGGTGCTGGCTCGAAGGGCTGAATGGCCTCCTCCTGCACCTATTGTCTATTGCCTTCTCTCACTCTCCATCCCTCCCTCACTACTAGCTTCAAAGTTGAGTCCTGTTGGGTCTCATTGTCACCTAGTCCACAGCTAACAATGGCCTTTATCATCGTTACTCTTTGGCATATCTTTCATTCATTTGTTCCATATTCTCGACATCACAGTCAATATCTCTCGTTTCCCTCTTCCCCCCGACTCTCAGTCTGAAGAAGGGTCTCGCCCCGAAACGTCACCCATTTCTCTTCTCCAAAAATCCTCAGTTCACTTCTGTTTGGTTTTCCAGACTGATTCCTGGGATGGCAGGACTTTCATATGAAGAATGACTGGATAGACTCGGCTTGTACTCGCTAGAATTTAGAAGATTGAGAGGGGATCTTATAGAAACTTACAACATTCTTAAGGGGTTGGACGGGCTAGATGCAGGAAGATTGTTCCCGATGTTGGGGAAGTCCAGAACTAGGGGGTCACAGTTTAAGGATAAGGGGGAAATCTTTTAGGACCGAGATGAGATGAGAAAATCATTTTTTCACACAGAGAGTGGTGAATCTGTGGAATTCTCTGCCACAGAAGGTAGTTGAGGCCACAGTTCAATGGCTATATTTAAGAGGGAGTTGGATGTGGCTAAAGGGATCAGGGGGTATGGAGGGAAGGCAGGGATGGGATACTGAGTTGGATGATCAGCCATGATCATATTGAATGGCGGTGCAGGCTCGAAGGGCCGAATGGCCTACTCCTGCACCTATTTTCTATGTTTCTATTGCCACCTGTGCCAAGGTGCAGTGAAAAGCTTTTGTTGCGTGCTAACCAGTCAGCAGAAAGACAATACGTGATTACAATCGAGCCGTTCACAGTGTACAGATACATGATGAAGGGAATAACTATTCACGCAAGATAAAGTCTAGTATAAACCGATTAAAGGTAGTCCGAGGGTCTCCAACGAGGTAGATGGGAGGTCAGGACCGCTCTCTGGTTGGTGATCGGATGGTTCCGTTGCATATATCTCATTCATTTCTTCTATATCTCTCCACATCACCGACTATATCTCTCGTTTCCCGTTTCCCCCCCCCCCCGCGACTCTCGGTCTGAAGAAGAGTCTCGCCCCGAAACGTCACCTATTCCTTCTATCCAGAGACGCTGCCTGACCCGCTGTGTCCCTCCAGCGTTTAGTGTCTATCTTCAGTTTAGAGCAACATCTGCAGTTCCTTCCTACATAGAAACATAGAAATTAGGTGCAGGAGTTGGCCATTCGGCCCTTCGAGCCTGCACCACCATTCAATATGATCATGGCTGATCATCCAACTCAGTATCCCGTACCTGCCTTCTCTCCATACCCCCCTGATCCCCTTAGCCACAAGGGCCACATCTAACTCCCCCATAAATATAGCCAATGAACTGGGCCTCAACTACCCTCTGTGGCAGAGAGTTCCAGAGATTCACCACTCTCTGTGTGAAAAAAGTTCTTCTCATCTCGGTTTTAAAGGATTTCCCCCTTATCCTTAAGCTGTGACCCCTTGTCCTGGACTTCCCCAACATCGGGAGCAATCTTCCTGCATCTAGCCCCCTGTCCAACCCCTTAAGAATTTTGTAAGTTTCTATAAGATCCCCTCTCAATCTTCTAAATTCTAGAGAGTATAAACCAAGTCTATCCAGTCTTTCTTCATAAGGCAGTCCTGACATCCCAGGAATCAGTCTGGTGAACCGTCTCTGCACTCCCTCTATGGCAATAATGTCCCCTCAGATTTGGAGACCAATAATGTCCTTCCTGCACGAATAATCTTGGCGCTTGTCTGCTGGTGGTGTTATCTGGCCCCATCTCTCTGGGAACGACACAGTTTGGGACATCCATTATTAAATGAATGCATGAGTAAATCCATTATTGATGCCGTCTCTGCAGTGCTCCCTTTTTTTAACTTCAGGGCCTCTTAAGTCTTACCTCATGCCGAAGTGGGTATTGTTTTCTAACGAGCATTAGCCTGCCTGATAGCAAGGTGGTTATTTTATTGAAGGCACGCAGAAATGCTGGAGAAACTCAGCGGGTGCAGCGGCATCGATGGAGCGAAGGAAATAGGCGACGTTTCGGGCCGAAACCCTTGGGTTTCGGCCCGAAACGTTGCCTATTTCCTCCAGCATTTTTGTGTACCTTCGATGTTCCAGCATCTGCAGTTCCTTCTTAAACAGGTTATTTTATTGAACTAGTTATGGCAAAGTTTGCGGAAAGACTAGCTGATTTTAAATTCCATCGTGGAAATGCGAGCATTTTAACCATCCATCACTAAGATCGTTTCAGGAGGCAGAGAGACGGTAGATAGTCAGAATCTTTTTTTTTCTCTGGGTGGAAATGTCAAAGACTAGAGGGCTTTTAATTTAGTTTGGAGATACAGCGCGGAGACAGGCCCTTCGGCCCACCAGGGTCTGCGCCGACCAGCGCCCCCCGCATGTTAACACTATCCTACACCCACTAGGGACAATCTTTATATTTACCAAGCCAATTAACCTACAAACCTGCACATCTTTGGAGTGTGTGGGAGGAAAGCGAAGATCTCGGAGAAAACCCACGCAGGTCACGGGGAGAACGTGCAAACTCCGTACAGACGGCACCCATAGTCGGGATCAAACCCGGGTCTCCGGCGCTGCATTCGCTGTAAGGCAGCGACTCCACCGCCGTACGCGCCACTGTGACCACCATTGATGAGAAGGGAAGAATTGGAGGGAGATGTACGGGGTAAACAAGGACACAAAGTGCTGGAGTAACTCAGCGGGTCAGGCGGTGTATCTGGGGAACATGGATAGGTGACATTTTGGGGCAGATCCTTTTAGATATTGGTATAATCAGCTTTTGTGGACATGTAGGGAAGATGCATCAGGCACAGTTCAGACTTTTGCTATCAAAAGCCTTACAGTGAATGCAGCGTCTGAGACCCGGGTTCGATCCCGACTACGGGTGCTGTCTGTACGGAGTTTGCACGTTCTCCCCGTGACCTGCGTGTGTTTTTTTTCTAAGAACTTTGGTTTCCTCCCACACTCCAAAGACATACAGATTTATAGGTTAATAGAAACATAGAAAATAGGTGCAGGAGTAGGCCATTCGGCCCTTCGAGCCTGCACCGCCATTCATTATGATCATGGCTGATCATCCAACTCGGTATCCTGTACCTGCCTTCTCTCCATACCCCCTGATCCCCTTAGCCACAAGGGCCACATCTAACTCCCTCTTAAATATAGCCAATGAACTGGCCTCGACTACCTTCTGTGGCAGAGAATTCCAGAGATTCATCACTCTCTGTGTGAAATTTTTTTTGGGTGATGTTTCGGGTCGAGTCCCTTCTTCAGACTTCTCTCCTGAAACGTCACCTCCTCCTTTTCTCCAGAGATTCTGTCTGACCTGCTGAGATCAGTTATGATGGAATGGCTTGATGGGCCGAATGGCCTAATTCTACTCCTATACCTTATGACCTTGTGAGTTACTCCAGCTTTTTGTGTCTATCTGAGGTTTGATCTTTCCCGGGTTTAATGCCACGATATAATTCATTAATTTGCACCCTCTTTTGGACAGAGGGGTTACCGCCAGACTCAGGAACAGCTTCTACCCCTCTGTTATCAGGCTTCTGAACGGTCCTTCCATAAGCTAATAGCCCTGTCCCACTGTACGAGCTCATTCAAGAGCTCTCCCGAGTTTTAAAAAAATAATCAAACTCGTGGTAAGCACGTAGAATGTACGTAGCGGGTACGTCGGAGCTCTGGGACGTCTCTTAGCGGCTCGTAACGCTAACGGCAGGTACTCGGGAAACGCGGTAAGCTCGGGAAGAGCATGTTGAAAAATGTCCACGAGAGCCCAGAGTACATTCGAGCGGCCATTACCGTAAATCTTCGAATCGGGGCAAACTCGTGAGAATGAACTCGTACAGTGGGACAGGGCTTTAAGGTACTGTCTGATTCGCCTCTACCCCATTGCGGACATTGGACTTTGTCTCTGGAACTGATGCGCTACAATGCTGAGAACTATATTCCGCACTCTGTATCTTCCCCCCATTGCTCTGTCTATTGTACTGGAGTTTGATTTGATTTTACTCGTGTATAGTATTGGCTGATCTCTTTGGATAGCAAGCAAATCAAAGTTTTTCGCTGTACCTCGGTACAGGTGACAATAATAAGCTTGTCCTTTAAAGACGCAAGATGCTGGAGCACTGGGCCGGCATGGTGGCGCAGCGGTAGAGTTGCTGCCTCACAGCGCCAGAGACCCGGGTTCGTTCCTGACCACAGGTGCTGTCTGTACGGAGTTTGTTCGATCTCTCCGTCACCTGCGTGGGTTTTCCTCGGATGTTCTGGATTATTCCCATTCCCCAAAGACCCACAGGTTTGTAGCTTAATTGGCTTAGGTAAAGATTATAAATTGTCCCTAGTGTGTAGGATAATGCCAGTGAACGAGGACTTGGTATGTCCAAACTGTACTTACTGTATCTACAAACTAAATTTAGCAGGTCAGGCAGCATAGAAACAAAGTAAATAGGTGCAGGAGTAGGCCATTCGGCCCTTCGAGCCAGCACCGCCATTCAATATGATCATGGCTGACCCTAACCCCGTTCCGGCTTTCTCCCCATATCCCTTGATTCCCTCAGCCATAAGAGCTACATCTAACTCTCTCTTAAAAACATCCAGGGAATCGGCCTCCACTGCCTTCTGTGGCAGAGGGTTCCACAGATTCACAACTCTCTGGGTGAAAAAGTTTTTCCTCGACTCAGTCTTAAATGGCCTACCCTTATTCTTAAACTGTGTGAACCCCCGGTTCTGGACTCCCCCAACACCGGGAACATTTTTCTTGCATCTAGCCTTAGACTAATCCTCTAAGGAATGTATATATTATTATGCGGTTAGGAATCTCTGGAGAACATGGATAGGTGACGTTTTGGGTCAGGACCCTTTTTCAGACTGATTTTAGTGTTGGTGGGAGAAAGTATTTCCAACATGTAATATGACGTGCAAAAGTCACAACATCTTGTGCATTATAGTTCCTCTTCTCAAAGATTTTGTAGACAATAGACAATTGGTGCAGGAGTAGGCCATTCGGCCCTTCGAGCCAGCACCGCCATTCAATGTGATCATGGCTGATCATCCCCAATCAGTACCCCGTTCCTGCCTTCTCCCCATATCCCCTGACTCCACTATCTTTAAGAGCCCTATCTAGCTCTCTCTTGAAAGCATCCAGAGCACCTGTCTCCACCGCCCTCTGAGGCAGAGAGTCTGCAATGTACTTGCAATAAATGATTTGTTAGCCCTTAATGACAATGCAATGAGTTATTTGGCAATTTGGTGGCCTGCACTCTGCCTGAAATTATATGCAATTGAATGTGGTGGCCTGCACCCTGCCAGGAATGGAATTTCAAGTAATCTTCAGCCGTGAGTGAGCTGCCAGTCCACCAGCCCTGAGTGACTGAGCTGCCAGCCCACCAGGCCTGAGTGACTGAGCTGCCAGCCCAAGAATCCATTCAGCGCACAATGTCCATACTAGCACTCTGGAAACCAGTCCCTTCGGCCTACTACACCCATACTAGCTCTCTCTTGAAAGCATCCAGAGAACCGGCCTCCACTGCCCTCTGGGGCAGAGAATTCCACAGACTCACAACTTGAGTTTGATTTGATTTTACTTGTGTATAGTATTGTGTGATCTCTTTGGATAGCAAGCAAATCAAAGTTTTTCGCTGTACCTCGGTACAGGTGACAATAATAAGCTTGTCCTTTAAAGACGCAAAATGCTGGAGCACTGGGCCGGCAAGGTGGCACAGCGGTAGAGTTGCTGCCTTTTACAGCGCCAGAGACCCGGGTTCGTTCCTGACCACAGGTGCTGTCTGTTCGATCTCTCCGTGACCTGCGGGGGGCTTTCCTCGGATGTTCTGGATGATTCCCATTCTCGAAAGACCCACAGGTTTGTAGCTTAAATAAAATCAAACTTGTGGTAAGTACGTAGAATGTACGTAGCGGGTACGTCGGAGCTCGTGGATGTCTCGTAGCGGCTCGTAACGCTACCGGCAGGTACTCGGGGATACGCGGAAACTCCTGAAGTTTTTTCAACAGTGTGAAAAATGTCCACGTGTATAAAAATACTCGTGATGAAGTACCACAAATTTGATTTTTTTTTTACTGGTTCACTAAATAATGCAACATAATCCCTGAAAAACAAATTAAAAAGTGAATTCCAGTTATTATTTGGCACTGGAGTTAAAACCCGCTCCATGCCAGTAAACTCGGAAATTAAGGCGTGCCAGTTCACGTTCAACTTTAGAGATACAACGCAGAAACAGGCCCTTCGGCCCACCGAGTCCACGCCGACCTGCAATCACCCCTTACACTAACACTAACCTGCACACACAAGGGCCAATTTTTTTTTTTACACAACTTCCCGAAGCCATTTAACCATCAATCCCATACGTCTTTGGAATGCCGGAAGCAACTGGAGCAAACCCACGCGGGTGACGGGGGAACGTACAAACTCTGTACAGACAGCACCCGTAGTCGGGATCGAACCCAAGTCTTCAGCGCTGTGGGGCAGCAACTCTACTGCTGTGCCATCCTGCGAGACCCTCTTTAGTCTGAAGAACGGTCTCGACCCGAAAAGGTCACCTATTCCTTCGCTCCATAGACGCTGCCTCGCCCGCTGAGTTTCCCCAGCATTTTTGTCTCCCTTTTGTTATCTGATAAATACATTTCCAATTCCCATTGAAATAGACCGGCCAGCCCACTGATGCTTTTTGGATTAAAGTTCCCATGAAATGAAAAGATTATAAAAGATGACATGAACATTTCAATTTCAGCTTGTGCGTAGTGATTCCCTTTGTCATGTTAATCCCCACTCTGTTGTAGACAAGCCCTGTTATTAGGCAGCTGACCCCTGCTCACATGAGCTGGAATAACTGGTGCCCCCCAGAGTACTGAAGCTTTTACAGTGACTGATCCATTCCTTCAAATCCTCTCACACAACACTTGGTCTCGGATTCCGATTCAGATTCAGATTCAGATTCAATTTTAATTGTCATTGTCAGTGTACAGTACAGAGACAACGAAATGCATTTAGCATCTCCCTTGAAGAGCGACATAGCAAACGATTTGAATAAATAATAATAAGTGTCCGGGGGGGGGGGGGTGGTGATTGGCAGTCACCGAGGTACGTTGTTGAGTAGAGTGACAGCCGCCGGGAAGAAGCTGTTCCTCGCACTGCTGGTTCGGCAACGGAGAGACCTGTAGCGCCTCCTGGATGGTAGGAGGGTAAACAGTCCATGGTTGGGGTGAGAGCAGTCCTTGGCGATGCTGAGCGCCCTCCGCAGACAGCGCTTGCTTTGGACAGACTCAATGGAGGGGAGCGAGGAACCGGTGATGCGTTGGGCAATTTTCTCCACCCTCTGCAATGCCTTCCGGTCGGAGACAGAGCAGTTGCCATACCATACTGTGATGCAGTTGGTAAGGATGCTCTCGATGGTGCAGCGGTAGAAGTTCACCAGGATCTGAGGAGACAGATGGACCTGCCTCATCTCCCAGTTGCTAACTATTTCAACTCCCATTCCCACCATCGTCTGCTTTGATTAGTCCTTTTCACACCTTACATCCCATTTGTACCCTTCCATATCTCCAATTCCTCCCTCTCTCCCCCCCCTCCCCCCGACTCTCAGTCTTAAGATGGGCCTCGACTCAAAATGAGTTACTCCAGCATTTTGTGTCTTATCAGGCACCATAATTAGATGCTCCATCTACATTAGTCCCACCTGCCAACGTCTGGTCTGGTACCCCTCTAAACCTTCCCTATCCAGAATTAAGGGACAGAAGTTTAGGGGTAACATGAGGGGGAACTTCCTTACTCAGAGAGTGGTAGCGGTGTGGAATGAGCTTCCAGTGGAAGTGGTGGAGGCAGGTTCGTTGGCATCATTTAAAAATAAATTGGATAGGCATATGGATGAGAAGGGAATGGAGGGTTATGGTATGAGTGCAGGCAGGTGGGACTAAGGGAAAAAGGTTGTTCGGCACGGACTTGTAGGGCCGAGATGGCCTGTTTCCGTGCTGTAAATGTTATATGGTTAATTATCAAAGTCTTTCAAGTGCGGTTATAGTCCCTGTCTCAACAACCTCCTCTGACACCCACCACCCTCTGTTTGGACTGTAGTCACGGCAATACAAGGCTTAAAGCAGTGAAGACAAGGCTTAAACCAGTCAGTCAGAAAACCCCAAGTCCCCACCTGTGTGGGCGGCACGGTGGAGCAGCGGTAGAGTTGCTGCCTCACAGCGCCGGAGACCCGGGTTCGATCCCGACTATGGGCGCTGTCTGCACGGAGTATGTACGTTCTCCCCGTGACCTTTGTGGCTTTTCTCCAAGGTCATCGGTATCTTCCCACACTCCAAGGACGTGCAGGTATTAGGTTAACTTGTGTGTAAATGCGTGTGTGTGTGTGTGTGTGTGTGATAGTGTTAGTGTGTGTGTGTGTGTGGATAGTGTTAGCGTGTGTGTGCGTGTGTGTGTGTGTGTGTGTGTGTGTGTGTGGAGATTGCTGGTCGGTGCGGCCTCGATGGGCCGAAGGGCCTCTCTTTTCCAGCTGTATCTCTAAACTAAAAACTAAACTGAATGCTATTATAGTACCTGCTCTGGCAGTTCGTTCCATACATACACCCACCACCCTGTGTTTGACTGGAGTCGGGGCTAAACCAGCAGGCAGGATCCGTCAGAAAGTCACAAAAGGTCAGACAGGGCAAGGTGATGCAAGCGAGTTAAAATGAGACAAACTCACTGAATGTTTCCATGAGACAAAGCAACTGGAGTAAATAGGTTGTAAATAATCCCAATGCATAAATGCATAACCACACATACTGCCCACTGGACAAATGCAAATTGATTCTGGTTTGTGAAATTTCACTGCCAGAGATATTCTTGTTCCAGCAGGTTTGGGAAGTTTAGAAAAGGATAGCATGCAAAGTTTACGCAGAGGATCTTTATAACAAGAGGAATCGAATATAGGGGCAAAGAGGTCCTTCTGCAGTTGTACAGAGCCCTAGTGAGACCACACCTGGAGTATTGTGTGCAGTTTTGGTCCCCCAATTTGAGGAAGGACATTCTTGCTATTTTGGGAGCCCAGCGTAGGTTTACAAGGTTAATTCCCGGGATGGCGGGACTGTCATATGCTGAGAGAATGGAGCAGCTGGGCTTGTATACTCTGGAGTTTAGAAGGATGAGAGGGGATCTCATTGAAACATATAAGATTGTTAAGGGCTTGGACACGCTAGAGGCAGGAAACATGTTCCTGATGTTGGGGGAGTCCAGAACCCGGGGCCACTCAAGTGCGTGAGTCTGTGGAATTCTCGACAAACTCGGGAGAGCTCTTGGGTAAAGTTGCCTCGTGGGACTGGGCCTTAATACATTAGAGATACAGCCCGGGACAGGCCCTTCGGCCCACCGAGTACGTGCCGACCAGCGATCGCCCCCTACACTAGCCTGCACGCATTATACAACTTGCCAAAGCCAATTAACCTGCAAACCAGCACGTCTTTGGAGTGTGGGAGGAGACCAGAGCACCTGGAGAACACAGACGTGGGTACATGGAGAACGTCCAAACTCCGTACAGACAGCACCTGTGGTCAGGATGGAACCCGGGTCTCTGCCGCTGTTAGGCAGCGACTACCGCTGGGCCACCGCTGGGCCACCGTACATGGAGATATTTTTGGTATGCTTTTTGTATGGAGATTTTTTATCACGTGTGTGCTAAAGGGATACTTTTTGAGGTAGATTAGTTTTAAACAAAAAATCTGGAGAAACTTTTGGTCATTATCACGGGGGCGGGGGTGTGCCGAAAAGGGAATAACCCGTTTAGTGGAGGAGACAGCAGGGGGAGAGGAAGAGGCCAGCAAAATTGTCCATGATCCCCAACGATAGAGGTCCGAGGGTGCTGCTCACCCAGGATGAGGTAGATAGGGGGAGTTGAAGTTCAGGGCAGGACGCTCTCTGGTTGTGTGGTAGGATGATTCAGTTGCCTGATAACAGCCGGGAAGAAACTGTCCCTGAATCTGGGGGTGTGCGTTTAGACACTTCTGTACCTTACGCCGAACTTCTGAAGCTTTCTAAGCAAGCAGAGGCACCTCTGCAGACTGAGGGAAGGTAAACCGAGAGAGGAAGTTGCCTGGAGAGCGGAACTGTAGAATACAATGGAAGTCCTGGTATTGGCGTGATCTCAGGAGTCGCAGGGTAGATGTGGTCTAACCTCAACATTTGCATCCTGCACATGTGGAGCCAGAACTTTGCAGAACTAGCCTGAACTAATCACACAAACCAACCTCCCCCCCCCTTCCATTGACTCCATCGACACCTCACGCTGCCTGGTCGGCAAGGCCAGCAGCATCATCAAGGACCAGTCGCACCCCGGCCACTCCCTCTTCCCCCCCCCCCCCCCCCCCCCCCCCCTCTCCCATCGGGCAAAAGGTACAGAAGTGTGAAAACTCCAACACCTCCAGATTCAGGGGCAGTTTCTTCCCGGCTGTTATCAGGCAACTGAACCATCCCACCACATACAGAGAGCAGTCCTGAACTACTATCTACCTCATTGGTGACCCTCAGACTATCCTTTAAGAACTACAGATGCTGGAAAAATCGAAGGTAGACAAAAATGCTGGAGAAACTCAGCGGGTGAGGCAGCATCTAGATGCTGCCTCACCCGCTGAGTTTCTCCAGCATTTTTGTCTACCTCAGACTATCCTTGATCGGGCTGTGCTGGCTTTACCTTCTCATTCATTATCATGTATCTGTACACTGTGGACGGCTCGATTGTGATCCTGTGTTGTCTTTCCGCTGACTGGTTAGCACGCAACAAAAGCTGTTCACTGTACCTCGGTACACGTGACAATAAACTAAACTCGGACCCGAAACGTCACCTATTCCTTTTCTCCGGAGTTGCTGCCTGTCCCGCTGAGTTACTCCAGCGTTTCGAATCGATCTTCGGTGTAAACCGGCATCTGCAGTTCCTTCTGACACACTTCCCCTCTGGGTGTTACAGCTGGGCTTGAGGTCGAGAGAGAGAGAGAGAGAGAGTGAGAGAGAGAGAGAGAGTGAGAGAGAGAGAGAGAGAGAGAGAGAGAGAGTGTGAGAGAGAGAGAGTGAGAGAGAGAGTGTGAGAGAGAGAGAGAGAGAGTGAGAGAGAGAGAGAGAGAGAGAGAGAGAGAGAGAGAGAGAGAGAGAGAGAGAGTGTGAGAGAGAGAGAGAGAGAGAGAGAGAGAGAGAGTGAGAGAGAGAGAGAGAGTGTGTGAGAGTGAGAGAGAGAGAGAGAGAGAGAGAGAGAGAGAGAGAGAGAGAGAGAGAGAGAGAGAGAGAGTGAGAGAGAGAGTGTGAGAGAGAGAGAGAGAGAGAGAGAGAGAGAGAGAGAGAGAGAGAGAGAGAGTGAGAGAGAGAGAGAGAGAGAGAGAGAGTGAGAGAGAGAGAGAGAGAGAGAGAGTGTGTGAGAGAGAGAGAGAGAGAGTGAGAGAGAGAGTGAGAGAGAGAGAGAGAGAGAGAGAAAGCTTAAACTTGTTGCCTGGTTTATCGTTGTTATTTTTCAGGTTGTTTGCAGCATTGTGTGACTGTACAAACACTGTGTGAAGTGTTTGCCAGTGAAGTAGCTGAACACAGCTTAAGTACTTATATTCTTTATTGAGGCTAAAGCAGTTGAAAGGTTTTCATTGTCACCTGGAGAGGTTTTTTCAATATCCATGAAAAACATCAAATAGAAGTATATAAAAGTGTGTGTGTGTGTCTCTCCCCCCCGCCCCCCCCCCCCCCCCCCCCCCCCCCCCCCCCCCCCCCCCCCCCCTCTGACGCTGTGTGTCCCCCCCCCCCCCTCTTCTACCCCCCCCCCTCCGATATGAAAAATGTCTGCCGTTGTCTCTTTCCGCAGATGCTGCCTGACCTGCTGAGTGTTTTCCAGCGTTTTCTGCTTTTAATTTTGGCATTTGCACACACATATTTATAATCTTGCCCATTAACCAGTCCTTCTCTCCATGTGACCGAGGGAAATATACGAGGATGTCGCCAGGACTCAAGAGTCTGAGCTACAGGGAGAGGTTGAGCAGGCTGGGTCTCTATTCCTTGGAGCACAGGAGGATGAGGGGTGATCTTATAGAGGTGTATAAAATCATGAGAGGAATAGATGGGGTAGATGCACACAGTCTCTTGCCCAGAGTAGGGGAATCGAGGACCAGAGGACATGGGTTCAAGGTGAAAGGGAAAAGATTCAATAGGAATCTGAGGGGTAACTTTTTCACACAAAGGCTGGTGAGTGTATGGAACAAGCTGCCAGAGGATGTAGAAACATAGAAACATAGGTGCAGGAGTAGGCCATTTAGCCCTTCAAGTCAGCACCACCGTTCAATATGATCATGGCTGATCATCTAAAATCAGTAACCCGTTCCTGCTTTTTCCCCATATCCCTTGATTCCTTTAGCCCCAAGAGCTAAATCTAACTTTCTTTTGAAAACATCCAATGAATTGGCCTCCATCGCCTTCTGTGGCAGAGAATTCCACAGATTCACAACTCTCTGGGTGAAAAAGTTTTTCCTCATCTCAGCCCTAAATGGCCTCCCCTTTATTCTTAAACTGGGTGACCCCTGGTTCTGGACTCCCCCAACATCGGGAACATTTTTCCTGCATCTAGCCTGTCCAATCCCTTAATAATTTTATATGTTTCTTTAAGTTGCCCTTTCATCCTTATAAATTCCAGCCAATACAAGCCCAGTCGACCCATTCTTTCATCATATGACAGTCCCGCCATCCCGGGAATTAACCTGGTGAATCTATACTGCACTATCTCAATAGCAAGAATGTCCTTCCTTAAATTAGGAGACCAAAAATGCACACAATACTCCAGGTGTGGTCTCACCAGGGCCCTGTACAACTGCAGTAGGACCTGCTTGCTCCTAAACTCAACTCCTCTGTCTCTGAAGGCCAACATGTTATTACATTTCTTCACTGCCTGCTGTACCTGCATGCTTACAATCTGCCTTCTTGTTCTTGCCCCCATAGTGGATAACCTCACATTTATCCACATTATACTGCATCTGCCATGCATCTGCCCACTCATCCAGCCTATTCAAGTCACCCTGCAGCCTCATAGCATCCTCCTCGCGGCTCACACTGCCACCCAGCTTTGTGTCATTCGCAAACTTGGAGATGTTACATTTAATTATTTTGTCTAAATCGTTAATATATATTGTAAATAACTGAGGGTCCCAGCACCGAGCCTTGCGGCACCCCACTAGTCACTGCCTGCCATTCTGAAAAAGACCCGTTAACTCCTACCCTTTGCTTCCTGTCTGCCAACCAGTTCTCTATCCATGTCAATACCCTACCCCCAATACCACGTACTCTAATTTTGCACACTAATCTCTTGTGTGGGACCTTGTCAAAAGCTTTTTGAAAGTTCAGATACACCACATCCACTGGCTCTCCCTTATCCATTCTACTTGTTACATCCTCAAAAAAACTCCAGAAGATTAGTCGAGCATGATTTCCCCTTCGCAAATCCATGCCGATCCTGTCACTGCTTTCCAAATGCGTTGCTATTCTTGCCTAATGTTGTAAGGCAGTTGTTGAATGAGATGATAGATTGTGCAAGAGAATTAGCTGAGAGAATCAGCTGGTCTGCCAGCACAAGTTGTCTGTGCAGCAACTCTCTCCCCCCTCTGTTACAGTGTGGAAACAGGCCCTTCGGCCCAACTTGCCCATGCCGGCCAACATGTCCCAGCTACACTAGTCCCACCTGCCTGCGTTTGGCCCATATCCCTGCAACCCTGTGCTATCTATGTACCTGTCCAACTGTTTTGTAAAATTTGGGATAGTCCCTGCCTCAAACTACCTGGAAATTACAGATGCGTGTAGCAAAGGTACAGCAGGTTATCGTAGGTGACTTTAATCTACATATAGATTGAACCAACCAAATTGGCAGCAGCGCCAAGGAGGAGGATTTCCTGAAATGCATACGGGATGTATTTTTAAATCAATATGTAGAGGAACTGACTAGAGTGCAGGCCATCCATTGTGTAATGAGGAAGGATTAGTTGGCGATCTTGTTGCGCAAGGCCGCTTGGGCAACACTGACCATAATATGGTGGAATTCTGCATTAGGATGGAGAGTTACACGGGTAATTCAGAGACTAGGGTCCTGGACTTGAATAAAAGAGACTTTGAAGCTATGAGATAGGAATTGGCTAGGGTAGACTGGCAAATGATACTTAAAGGTTTGACGGTGGAGATGCAATGGCAAAGATTTTAAGACCTCATGGATGAACTCCAGAAATTGTTCATCCGTCTGGCGAAAACATTTAACTGGGAAGGTGGCTGACGAGGGAGTGCAGCGTGGGTTCACCAGGTTAATTCCCGGGATGGTGGGACTGACATATGATGAATGAATGAATGGATCAACTGGGCTAGTATTCACTGGAATTTAGAAGGATGAGAGGGTATCTTATAGAAACATACACAATTCTAAAGGGATTGGACACGTTAGAGGCAGGAAAATTCTTCCCGATGTTGGGGGATTCCAGAACCAGGGGTCACACAGTTTAAGAATAAGGGGTCGGCTGTTTAGGACAGAGATGAGGAAAATCTTTTTCACCCAGAGAGTTGTGAATCTGTGGAATTGTCTGCCACAGAAGGCGGTGGAGGCCAATTCACTGGATGTATTCAAGAGAGAGTTAGATATAGCTCTTGGGGCTAACGGAACCTAGGGATATGGGGAGAAGGCAGGAACGGGGTACTGATTGGGGATGATCAGCTATGATCACATTGAATGGCGGTGCTGGCTCGAAGGGCCGAATGGCCTACTCCTGCTCCTATTGTCTATAAAACTGGCCGCGGGATCTACCATCGCCCGGCGGGGGGTTCACATCGGGAGCCTTGATTGCCGCGACGCAGCAAATTGATGGCGGGGCGATGGAAGGTCCCGCGGACGTTTTTGAGCCCCGCCGGGCGATGAAAGGCCCCGTGAACGGGCCGATTCAAACTCCGCTCTATGATCTTTGCTCCACCAGGATGTCTCCCTCCTCCAATCGGATGCAAGGAGGATGTAAAGAAGATGCATTTTTATGACCTAGCAAATTAAGCCTTGCCCGAATGTCCCGATGGGCAGCTAGATGCCTGTTTAATTAACGTGTCTCGGAAACAAATGGAATGTTTTTGTCTCATTAGCCACTAATTACTACATCTGGTGCCTTGGCTGCTGAAGTTACTGATGGTGGCAGGTTTAATCCCTGAGGGGGGTTGTATTTTAGTCTGGAGATACAGTTGATACACCGACCAGTGATCCCCGCACATTAATAGACAATAGACAGTAGGTGCAGGAGTAGGACATTTGGCCCTTTGAGCCAGCACTGCCATTCAATGTGATCATGGCTCATCATCCCCAATCAGTACCCCGTTCCTGCCTTCTCCCCATATCCCCTGACTCCACTATTTTTAAGAGCCCTATCTAACTCTCTCTTGAAAGTATCCAGAGAACCGGCCTCCACCGCCCTCTGAGGCAGAGAGTCTGCAATGTACTTGCAATAAATGATTTGTTAGCCCTTAATGACAATGCAATGAGTTATTTGGCAATTTGGTGGCCTGCAGTCTGCCTGAAATGCTATGCAATTGAATGTGGTGGCCTGCACCCTGCCAGGAATGGAATTTCAAGTAATAGCCGTGAGTGAGCTGCCAGTCCACCAGCCCTGAGTGACTGAGCTGCCAGCCCACCAGGCCCGAGTGACTGAGCTGCCAGCCCACCAGGCATGAGTGACTGAGCTGCCAGCCCAAGAATCCATTCAGCGCACAATGTCCATACTAGCACTCTGGAAACCAGTCCCTTCGGCCTACTACACCCATACTAGCTCTCTCTTGAAAGCATCCAGAGAACCGGCCTCCACCGCCCTCTGGGGCAGAGAATTCCACAGACTCACAAAAAGTGTTTCATCATCTCCGTTCTAAATGGCTTGCCCCTTCCCTCTATCCTACACATGCTGGGGACAATTTTACATTTTTACCGAAGCCAATTCGCCTACAGACCTGTACGTCTTTGTAGTGTGGGAGGACACCGGGAATCTTGGGGGGGGGTCAGAACAAGGGTCTCGACTTGAAACGTCACCTATTCCTTCTATCCCAGTACATAAAAATCCGGAGGTGTGAAAACGCACCCCTCCGGATTCAGGGACAGTTTTTTCCAGCTGTTATCTGGCAACTGAACCATCCTATCACCAACGAGTGAGAGGTCCTGAACTACTATCTACCTCATTGGACTATCCTTGATACACGTGACAATAAACTAAACTAAGTAGACTTGTCTCGTGCAGATGTGCCAGCTGTTTTCAACTCGCTCTGCTATAACAGCTGGAGAGTTGAGATCTGTGGCAATGAATTCCACAAATTCACCACACCCAGACTAAAGATGAGGAGGAACTCATTGCCACAGACGGCTGTGGAGGCCAAGGTCAGCGGATATTTCTAAGGCAGAGATGGATAGATCCTTGATTGGTGCGGGTGTCAGGGGTTATGGGGAGAAGGCAGGAGAATGGGGTTAGGAGGGAGAGTTGATGGGCCGAATGGAAGTCCATTCCCTGGAATCTGCTCAAGTTGGGGCTGTGAGTAACTGGAGGATTGCTGTGAAGAATGCACGATAGGGTTTTAAAAATCCAAGGAACATTAATCACTTTGTTTCAATTGCAGATCTTTCTCCTTGCATGTCCTCCCTGTAGAATTGCTCTAATTGTTTTCAGGTAAGAAATCTGCTTTATATATTTATGTTGAGCACTTGCAGCCACCAGTAAATGCAGAGCTGCGATGTGCGCCGTGTGTGTCAGTTAAATAGGGGATGATTCGATTCGATTCGAGACGGAACGCTGAAGGCTTACGAAGGCCGCGGACTCGCATCAACCGGCTTTGGGGCGACACGGTGGGAGATTTGCCGCCTCACAGCGCCAGAGACCCAGGTTCCATCCTGACTACGGGTGCTGTCTGCGCGGAGTTTGCACGTTCTCCCCGTGACCTGCGTGGGTTTTCTCCAGTTTCCTCTCGCGCTCCAAAGGTTTGTCGGCTAATTGGCTTCGGCAAGAGTTATAAATTGTCCTTGGTGTGTGTAGGATGGTGCTAGCGTACGGGGTGATCGCTGGTCGGCGTAGACTCGGTGGGCTAAATGGCCACTGGATCTCTAAAACTAAAACTACAGACGAAAGAACGTTCGGGAAGGCTTACAAAGGTTGTAGACTCTAACCAACCGGTGTGTGAAGCTGCTGCCTCACAACGCCAGGGACCTGGGTTCGATCCTGACTACAGGTGTTGTGTCTACGGCGTGTACACGTTCTCCTCGTGACAGCGTGGGTTTTATCCTAGATACTAGGTTGATTGGCCCTCTGTAAATTGGCGTTTGTGTGTAGGGAGTGGACGAGAAAGTGGCGAAACATAGAGCGGGTGATCGATGGTCGGCATGGACTTGGTGGGCCGAAGGGCCTGTTTCCATGCTGTTCCCCAACTAAACCGTATTTCATAGAAACCCAATAAATAGTTCATGCCACATAAAGGTTGTGGGGAAAGCTGAGCAACTTGTAATGACAATGGCCAATAGGTGCAGGAGTAGGCCATTCGGCCCTTCGAGCCAGTACCGCCATTCACTGTGATCATGGCTGATCATCCCCAATCAGTACCCCGTTCCTGCCTTCTCCCCATATCCCCTGACTCCGCTATCTTTAGGATCCCTATCTAACTCTCCCTCGAAAGCATCCAGAGAACCTGCCTCCACCGCCCTCTGAGGCAGAGAATTCCACAGACTCACCACTCTCTGTGCGAAAAAGTGTTTCCTCAACTCCGTTCTAAATGGCTTACCCCTTATTCTTAAACTGTGTGGCCCCTGGTTCTGGACTCCCCCAACATCGGGAACATGTTTCCTGCCTCTAGCGTGCCCAAACCCTTAACAATCTTATATGTTTCAATAAGATCCCCTCTCATCCTTAGAAATTCCATAGTGTACAAGCCCAGTCCTGAACTACTATCTACCTCATTGGTGATCCTCAGACTATCTTTGATCGGACTTCACTGGCTTTACCTTGTACTAAAGATTATTCCCTTTGTCACGTGTCTGTACACTGCGAATGGCTCGATTGTAATCATGTGTTGTCTTTCCGCTGACTGGTTAGCACGCAACATAAAATTTTCACACTGTATCTCGGCCCATGTGACAATAAACTAAGCTAAATTGCATGACCTGGAAAAAGTTTCGCCGTAGGGGATTTCAGAATGAAATCCAATCTTGTCCTCATCCATAAAGAGGAAATGTACATCTTTCAGAGACAGGATGAGGGGAAACAAAAAAGCTTGCAGAACTGCAGGATGGGGAACAAGTTCTCAGCTATTGTACTCAATATTTCTATTAATCTAGGAGAGGAAGCAGGAAGAAATCATACCTGCTCCACTCAATCGAGTTGCCCGCCTACTACATGGCAAGCAGGGGCAAGATAGTGGATGCTCTAACCACAATAAACAGCACCCACAGAGGGCTGTCGAGGACACATCAATGGATAGGAAGGAACTAGGTATGTGTAAGAAGCAACTACAGAAGGTACACAAAATTGCTGGAGAAACTCAGCGGGTGCAGCAGCATCTATGGAGCGAAGGAAATAGGCGACGTTTCAGGCCGAAACCCTTCTTCAGACTGATGCAGCAACTACAGATGCTGGTTTAAGCCGATGATAGACCCAGAAAGCTGGAGTAACTCAGCGGGACCGGCAGCATCTCTGGAAAGAAGGAATGGGAATGGAAGTGTTTCGGGTCGAGACCCTTCTTCAGACTTGAAAGGTCAAGTCAAGTCACTTTTATTTCTATAGCACGTTTAAAAAACAACTCTCGTTGGCCAAAGTGCTTTAGAAACATAAAAACATAGAAACATAGAAAATAGGTGCAGCAGTAGGCCATTCGGCCCTTCTAGCCTGCACCGCCATTCAATATGATCATGGCTGATCATCCAACTCGGTATCCTGTACCTGCCTTCTCTCCATACCCCCTGATCCCTTTAGCCCCAAGGGCCACATCTAACTCCCTCTTAAATATAGCCAATGAACTGTGGCCTCAACTACCTTCTGTGGCAGAGAATTCCACAGATTCACCGCTCTCTGTGTGAAAAATGATTTTCTCATCTTGGTCCTAAAAGATTTCCCTCTTATCCTTAAACTGTGACCCCTTGTTCTGGACTTCCCCAACATCGGGAACAATCTTCCTGCATCTAGCCTGTCCAACCCCTTAAGAATTTTGTGTTTCTATTAGATCCCCCCCCCCCTGAATCTGCTAAATTCTAGCGAGTACAAGCCGAGTCTATCCAGTCTTTCTTCATATGAAAGTCCTGACATCCCAGGAATCAGTCTGGTGAACCTTCTCTGTACTCCCTCTATGGCAAGAATGTCCTTCCTCGGATTAGGAAACCAAAACTGTACGCAATACTCCAGGTGTGGTCTCACCAAGACCCTGTACAACTGCAGTAGAACCTCCCTGCTCCTATACTCAAATCCCTTTGCTATTTACATTGGTGGAGGTGACTAAGGTCACCTATTCCTTCTCTCCAGAGACGCTGCCTGTCCCACTGAGTTACTCCAGCTTTTTGTGTCCATCTGCGGTTTGAACCAACATCTGCAGTTCCTCCCGACACACATAGTCTATCCTCTGACTCTGGAGAATAACACACAATGACATCCCAAAGGGTGATCATTGGGAGGCAAGAAACAGCTGCTGAAATAGGAGGGACCTTAGCAAATACAATTTTGAAACAATAATTATATTTCTCCACTGCTGATTTAGTCATTGTTCAACTGCAGTTGTACAGGGTCTTGGTGAGACCACACCTGGAGTATTGCGTACAGTTTTGGTCTCCAAATCTGAGGAAGGACATTATTGCCACAGAGGGAGTGCAGAGACGGTTCACCAGACTGATTCCTGGGATGTCAGGACTGTATTATGAAGAAAGACTGGATAGACTTGGTTAATACTCTCTAGAATTTAGAAGATTGAGAGGGGATCTTATAGAAACTTACAAAATTCTTAAGGGGTTGGACAGGCTAGATGCAGGAAGATTGTTCCCGATGTTGGGGAAGTCCAGGACAAGGGGTCGCAGCTTAAGGATAAGGGGGAAATCCTTTAAAACCGAGATGAGAAGAACTTTTTTCACAGAGAGTGGTGAATCTCTGGAACTCTCTGCCACAGAGGGTAGTTGAGGCCAGTTCATTGGCTATATTTAAGAGGGAGTTAGATGTGGCCCTTCTGGCTAAGGGGATCAGGGGGTATGGAGAGAAGGCAGGTACGGGATACTGAGTTGGATGATCAGCCATGATCATACTGAATGGCGGTGCAGGCTCGAAGGGCCGAATGGCCTACTCCTGCACCTAATTTCTATGTTTCTATGTTTCAAATCTTACTTTTATGTCACGTGGACCAAGGTACCGTGAACAGCTTTTTGTCGCGTGCTATCCTGTCAGCGGGAAGACCATACATGATTATAATTTAGCCGTCCACAGTGTACAGATACAGGGTAAAGGGGGTGACGTTTAATGCAAGATAAAGTCTGATTAAAGATAGTCCGAGCATCTCCAATGGGGTAGATGTTCGGTTGAAACTAGCATCTGCAGTTCTTTCCTACACACACAACAAATTCTATAGCCAGCACCCATGGTACTATTGAGGGAGTGCAGCGTAGGTTTACAAGGTTAATTCCCGGGATGGCGGGACTGTCATATGCTGAGGGAATGGAGCAGCTGGGCTTGTACACTCTGGAGTTTAGAAGGATGAGAGGGGATCTCATTGAAACATATAAGATTATTAAGGGCTTGGACACGCTAGAGGCAGGAAACATGTTCCCGATGTTGGGGGAAGTCCAGAACCAGGGGCCACAGTTTAAGAATAAGGAGCAAGCCATTTAGAACGTAGATGAGGAAACACTTTTTCTCACAGAGAGTGGTGAGGGTGTGGAATTCTCTGTCTCAGAGGGCGGTGGAGGCCGGTTCTCTGGATGCTTTCAAGAGAGAGCTAGATAGGGCTCTTAAAAATAGCGGAGTCAGAGGATATGGAGGGAAGACAGGAACGGGGTACTGATTGGGGATGATCAGCCATGATCACATTGAATGGCAGTGCTGGCTCAAAGGGCCGAATGGCCTACTCCTGCACCCATTGTCCGTTGTCTATTGTGGTCAGGATTGAACCCGGGTCTCTGGCGATGTCGGGCAGCAACTCTACCCCTGCGCCACCGTGCTGCCCTATTTGAGTTATCGGCTCCAAGGAAGAGTTTGGACAGTTCTGTCCGAAATGCCCCAAGGTCGAGCGGGCACCAACTAGAAATAGTTATGAGAGGTCGACAATCCGCACATTCCACTCGGGGTGGAAATGTCAAAGGCTAAAGGCTGGAAGCTGCGACACAGATTATGTTGCACGCTGGCTCATCAGTGACAGACAACACCTTATTTAACCAGGGGACTGGATTCGGAGAGGTCACAGATACAGATTCAGATTCAATCTTTATTGTCATTGTGCAGTGTACAGTACAGAGACAACGAAATGCAGTTAGTGTCTCACCCAGAAGAGCGACATAGAATAATGAGCAATAAATATATATACGTACATACAGCAGTAGTAGTGCAATTTTTCTGGGGGAAGGGGTGTTCGTGGAAGGGGGGGGGAGGGGGGGGGGGGGGGAGAGAGAGGGGGGAGGGAGGGAGAGAGAGGGGGGGAGAGAGAGGGGGGGAGAGGGGGTGGTGGGAGAGGGGGAGTGAGAGAGAGAGAGAGAGAGAGATAGAAGAGGGAGAGGGAGAGAGTGAGAGAGAGAGAGAGAGGGGGAGAGGGAGAGAGAGAGAGAAGGGGAGCGGGAGAGAGAGAGAGAAAGAGAGAGAGAGAGGGGAGAGAGTGAGGTGGGAGGGAGAGAGGGGGGGAGAGATAGAGGGGGTGGGAGAGGGGAGAGGGGGATAGAGAGACAGGGCTGCCAACTCCCATGCATTGAGTGTGAGAATCACGCATTTCACTAAATTCTCACGCTGATCACAAATATCTCTCGCTGTTGTGAGAAATTCTGTGATCAACGAAAATTTCAAAACTCGTATCAACTGCATGGGCCGCGGGTGTTGGAAGCAGAAGCAGCGGCGGGGACAGATGCGGACGGGGAGCGGGGCTGGCGAGTGTTTGCCGGGCTCGCGAGTCACTCACTGCAGCCTCAGTGCAACAGTCCCGGGCTGTTGGAGGCGTCGAAGCGTTGCGCCGCATCGTGAGAGTCTGTGCCAAATTCGCCCAGGTGACCGGCATGGGTCAGGCTGCGGCTCGGTGCATCCTGGAGGACAACCAGTGGCTGCTGGAAGTAAATACCAAGCACTGGGTAGATACGGTGGAAGATAGTGGACTTCAAATGGGGGTGGTTGGTGAAAGCATCCTGCTTGCCTGCTAGATTTTCACTTACTGTAACTGCAGGAAAAATGTTCCCGATGTTGGGGGCGCTCAGAACCATGGGTCACAGTTTAAGAATAAAGGGGGGGGCCAGTTAGGACTGAGATGAGAACAAACTTTCTTCACGCACAGAGTTGTGAATCTGTGGAATTCTCTGCCACAGAAGGCAGTGCAGGCCAATTCACTGGATGTTTTCAAGAGAGAGTTACATTTAGTTCTTGGGGCTAACGACATCAAGGGATATGGGGAGAAAACAGGAAAGAGGTACTGATTTTAGATGAATAGCCATGATCATATTGAATGGCAGTGCTGGCTCGAAGGGCCGAATGGCCTATTCCTGCACCTATTTTCTATGTTTCTATGCTTGAGTATATGGCAATAAAACTAGATCACTTGATTTTGAAGCATTCATGCATGGTGGAGGTATAATGTAGTCATAGAGTGATACAGTGTGAAAACAGGCCCTTCGGCACAACCTGCCCACACCCGCCAACATGTCCCAGCTACGCTACCTGCTTTTGGCCCATTCCTCCAAACCTGTCCTATCCATGTAGCAGTCTAACTCTTTCTTAAATGTTGGGATGGTCCCTGCCTCAACTACCTCCTCTGGCAGCTTGTTCCATACACCCATCACCCTTTGTGTGGATAAAGTTACCCCTTAAAAAGTTACCTCTTAAAAATACTTCATACAAAAAACATTGAAATCATACTTCTACAGTGCACTAAAACATGATTTTTATACATCAAATTTCAAAAAGTTCCTACCCTGGGAGGGGACACACCCTTCTTCCACACCCCCTCCCCACTCGGTTGCTCCACTCCCTCACCAGGTACCCCCAAGGCCAGTGATCAGTGATTGCACAGCCTCCCCCCTTTCAAAGACGCTCCAATCCAATTTAAAGCATATAAATTGCATTCAAGTGTAAGTTAAAAGACTCGCTACAGTATGCACCATATTGCACAATTTCAAGCTGAAAAATATCTATCTCTGCCATTGACTTGGCCTCCACAGTCATCTGTGGCAATGAATTCCATCTCTGATTCCTCCACAGTCATCTGTGGCAATGAATTCCACAGATTCACCACCCTCTGACTAAAGAAATTCCCCCCTCATCTCCTTCCTAAAGGAAGATCCTTTAGGTCTCAGGCTGTGACCTCTGGTCCTGGACTCTCCCACTAGTGGAAACATCCTCTCCACATCCACTCTATCCAGGCCTTTCACAATTCGGTAAGTCCAATGGTTAGTATGAACTCAGCGGGCCGAAGGGCCGACTTCCACGGTCTATGACTCTCTGACCGGGTGTCCCTGTTACATACCAGATGGCATTGGGGTGTTTTAATCTGTTTCTGCTTTCAGCCCCAAGACCATTTTAAAATATGTGCATTTTGCAAAATGCCTGAAAAAGATCAACTTTCAGATGCGGAACAAAACATTAGCAGCTGATTTGAGTTGAGGGAACATAATTTAATTTGCTATGGTTACAAGAAATAGAATATTTTAACTTGTGCTAATGTCATTTCTCTTCCCTGCTGCCTCTGGTACCACCGTTGTGTCATCTGTGTTGCAACAGACTCCATAATTAAATGCTTACCTCCTCCATGGCCAGAGTGAGTCCCACCGTAAACTGGAGGAGCAGCGCCTCATATTTCGCTTGGGCAGTTTGCACCCCAGTGGTGTGAACATTGACTTCTCCAATTTCAGGTAGTCCCTGCTTTCACCTCCCCTTCTCAGCTCTCCCTCCACCCACTCTCCGCCTCTTCCTTTCTTCCCACCCTCACATCAGTCGGAAGAAGGGTCTCAACCCTTGTTCCCGATGTTGGGGAAGTCCAGGACAAGGGGTCACAGCTTAAGGATCAGGGGGAAATCCTTTAAAACCGAGATGAGGAGAACTTTTTTCACACAGAGAGTGGTGAATCTCTGGAACTCTCTGCCACAGAGGGTAGTTGAGGCCAGTTCATTGGCTATATTTAAGAGGGAGTTAGATGTGGTCCTTGTGGCCAAGGGGATCAGAGGGTATGGAGAGAAGGCAGGTACGGGGTACTGAGTTGGATGATCAGCCATGATCATATTGAATGGCGGTGCAGGCTCGAAGGGCCGAATGGCCTACTCCTGCACCTAATTTCTATGTTTCTATGACCCGAAACGTTGCCTTTTTCCTTCGCTCCGTAGATGCTGCCTCACCCGCTGAGTTTCTCCAGCATTTTTGTCTAAATGCACTCTGTTCCAAATGAACAACCCAGTGGTATAAATATTGATGTATCTAACTCCAAGTAACCCTGGCATCCCCTCCCTCTCCCCATCCAACCTCCCCAGCACAAATTGGAGGAACAGCACCTCAAAGTTCAAAGTAAACTTTATTGTCAATTCAAATAAATTGGATTGAAATTGCGTTTCCCCATACTCCAAATGTGCAAGTAATATTTATAACACAGACAGACAATATACCAATAAGATAGACAATATACATTATTTAAAATATTCACAGTGTGCCAGAATGTAGTAACATTTTGAGGTATGTTATTAAAGTGCAATAATAAAGGTGCAATATAGAAAAGTGCAAATAGCATACTGCAGACATTGAGTTGAAGTTAAATGTTCATGGAATTTTCTTGAGTGTGTTGAGTAATCTGATGGCCTGAGGGAAAAAGCTGTTTTTGAATCTGGTGGTTTTGCTCCGCGTGCTGCGGTAGCGCTTGCCAGATGGTAGGAGAGTGAACAGTTTGTGTGTTGGGTGGGTGGTGTCTTTGATGATATTGCTTGCTCTCTTGCGACAGCGAGATGGGTATAAGTCCTGGATTGCTGGTTGGGGGTGATCTGGTGATCTTCTCCGCTGTCCTCACCACTCTCTGTAGGGCCTTCTGGTCAGCAGCAGAGCAACTGCCATACCAGACTGAGAGACTGCTGGTAAGAATGCTCTCAATGGCACCCCTGTAAAAAGTGGTGAGGGCAGAAGGGGGGAGGTCGGCTCTCCTCATCCGTCGAAGGAAGTGGAGGCGTTGCTGTGCTTTCTTGACTAGGGAGATGGTATTGGTGGACCATGTCTGATCATCTGTGATCAGACATATTTCGCTTGGAGCAGCTTACACCCCAGCGGTGTGAACATTGACTTCTCTCACTTCCAGTAACCTCTCCATTCCTTCTCTCTCCATCCCTCTCCCCCATCCTGGTTGTCCTACTAGTCCCACTGTTCGCATCCCGATGTTATCACCTCTTCCCCAGTCAACAATGGGCCATTGTGGGCTCCATCTTTCCTTAGTCATCTGTTGCTGGCCCTGATTTGATCTGGCCTATTTCTACCTGTAGTCCCCCGCCCCCTTCCCCTCCCCCCCCCCCCCGCCCTTCCCCGTCCTGAAACGTCGCCCGTTCCTTTCCTCCAGGGATGCTGCCTGACCCGCTGAGTTACCCCAGCACTTTGTGTCTGTCTATCGTGCTTTCAATAACCGGTGATCAAAGATTTTTGAGTGTTTCTGTAATTTACTGTAGTGTACAGACACTGAGCAGAAACAGGCCCTTCAGCCCATCGAGTCCGCACTGACCAGCGATCCCCGCATTATCCTACACTAGGGATAATATTTGCATTTATACCAGGCCAATTAGAGTCAAGAGTGTTTTATTGTCGTATGTCCCGGAGAGGACAATGAAATTCTTAAGGGCCTGTCCCACTTGGCTGTCATTTACGCCTCATATATGTAAAATAGGTCAACGCGTCGTGATGCGCGACGTCGCGCCCAAATCAGCGTCGTCTGGTGCACGTGACGTCATTAGAATACCCTGCGGCGCGCGGTGACACATGGTTACTGAAGGTGACGCACGGTGATGTAACCTTGCGTCACCACGCTATACACGTGAGACGTCAGGACGCCAGCGTGCAACGCCAATGCTTCAGCGTGCGTACCCAATGCGTGCGTGCGTATACTTCACGCTGGTGGCGCGCGAGGATTTCGTTACACTATGAAATCCTGGAGCGCCGCGCGATACCGTGCGCCACCGCATGCGATTCCACGCCCCACCATGCGCAATGCATGCGTCACCCACGCGTTGACCTATTTTACAAATGAGGCGCAAATGAGGGCCAAGTGGGACAGGCCCTTAACTTGCTGCACCACAACAGAATATGTAAACATTGTATATGACGGGGGAAAAAAAGAAACAGTTCAATAAATAACAAATATAGTGTAAATTAACCCACAAACCTGTACCTTTTTGGAGTGTGGGAGGAAACCGGGGCTCCCGGAGAAAACCCACGTGGTCACGGGGAGAACGTACAAACTCTGTACAGACAGCGCCCGTAGTCAGGATCGCACCCGGGTCTCTGGCGCTGTGAGGCAGCGACTCTACCGCTGCGCCACCGTTTCACCCACAGCTGAAACAAAAAAAAGGTTGAAGGAAATAATTTCGGTGCAGTAGAGGGTTGTGGAGTTGTTACCACGGGTGTAGTTCTACACCCACCCTGAATACCCACCAGCAGGCATGCTGTTCAATTAGGTTGACAAAATGCTGTAGGAACTCAGCGGGACAGGCAGCATCTATGGAGAGAAGGAATGGGCGACGTGTCGGGTCGAGAACCTTCTTCAGACTGTCAGTCAGTCACGGGCTCTCAGTCTGAAGAAGGGTCTCGATCCGAAACGTCGCCAATTCCTTCTCTCCACAGATGCTGCTTCACCCGCTGAGTTCCTCCAGCATTTTGTGCCAAACTTCGATTTTACCAGCATCTGCAGTTCCTCCTTACGCTGTTCATTTAGACGTGATTAGAATAGACAAACGGCTGAAGCAACTTCCTGCACAGACGGACTTCTGAAGCGTCTAGTCTGTCAAAACCTGACATGGAATCACACTGAGGTCGATTATTCTTAGTATTTTTACTGAATTCTTATTCCTGGAAGTGCACTGGCTTCAATTAGCAATGAAACAACCTTTTGTGTGTAGGATTTGTGTGCGGTTATGTAAATAAGTTATGCCGTCAGGCAGTGTATTATCTTGTGTCTGTATGATGTATGTCTACATGTTGGCATACCCTTGCAGTAACGGTTCAGTCTCGGTTTTAGTGTTGCTTTGTGTTTTTAGTGTTTAATTTCATTTTTAGTGTCGTTTTTTTGTGTAAGTTTTAGTTTGTGATTAGTTTTTTGTGTCATTTTTAGATTTTAATGTAATGTTTTTGTGTCATTTTTAGTTAATGATGTTTTTTGTGTCATTTTTAGATAATATATTTTTTTGAGTAATTTTTAGAGAATATAATTTTTTTGTGTAATTTTAAGTTTATAAGGTTTTTTGTGTCATTTTTAGATAATATATTTTTTGTGTAATTTTTAGAGAATATAATTTTTTTTGTGTAATTTTAAGTTTATAAGGTTTTTTGTGTAATTTTTAGATAATATATTTTTTGAGTAATTTTTAGAGAATATAATTTTTTTTGTGTAATTTTAAGTTTATAATGTTTTTTTGTGTAATTTTTAGTCAATGTAGATTTTTGTGTCATTTTTAATTTACAATGTCGTTTTTCGTGTGAGTTTTAATTTGTAATATAGTTTTGAGTTTATAGTGGTTTTTAGCGTCATTTTTAAGTTTATAGTTTCATTTGGAGATACAGCATGGAAACAGGCCCTTCGGCCCACTGAGCCCATATTGACCATCAGTTCACACTAGTTCTATGGTATCCCACTTTCTCACCCATTCCTTATGCAATAGGGCCAATTTACAATGCCTGAATAACCTACAAAGCCGAAGGTAGACAAAAATGCTGGAGAAACTCAGCGGGATGAGGTAGCATCTATGGAGCGAAGGAATAGGCGTTGCCTATTCCTTCGCTCCATAGATGCTACCTCACCCGCTGAGTTTCTCCAGCATTTTTGTCTACCTTCGATTTTTCCAGCATCTGCATTTCTTTCTTAAACAACCTACAAACCTGCACGTGTTTGGGGTGTGGGAGGAAACCGGTGGAAACCCACGCGATCCCAGAGAGAACGTGCACACTCCGTACAGACAGCGCCCGAGGTCAGGATCGAACCTGGGACTCTGGCGCCATGAGGCCGCAAATCTGCCGCTGCGCCACCGTGTTGATATAAACGTCCATGGAATCTGGTGTGAAATCTTTAAAATGACGGAAGGATTTGATAAATTAGACATACAGTTGTTTCTACTTCCAGACAAGATTTATTGTACAGCCCATAAATAAAACAAGAATCCTCCGGATGCTCCGGTTTCCTCCCACATTCCAAAGATGTGCAGGTTTGTAGGCTGATTGGTTTCAGCAAAGTTGTCCCGTGTGTGTGTGCGCGTGTGTGTGTGTGCGCGCAGGGTGATTGTTGGTCAGCGCAGACTTGGTGGGCCAAATGGCTTGTTTCCACGCTGTATCTCTAAAGCCTAAGCTAGTGTACACAGGGTGATCACAGGTCGGTGTGGACTTGTTGAGCCGAAGGGCCTGTTTCCGTGCTATATCGGGTGAAGGCAGGAGAATGGGGGTTGAAATGGAAAGATGGATCAGCCATGATTGAATGTCGGAGTAGACATGATGGGCCGAATGGCCCAATTCTGTTCCTATTACTTATGAACATGTATACTGTTTGTGCAGGTTTTAACTTGGGGGTGATTATTGGACCTGGGCTATGTCTCAGCTCAGCTAGGTATTAGCCAGGACATCCCGTATATTGGGCTAAACTGGTTTGTCCCGTACGGGACCGCCCTTGTCCCGTATTTGACCGCTACTACTCGGGTCGAGGGGACTGTCGGGTCGGAGCGCCGCGTCCATCCCCGCCTCACCCGTCCCGACGTAGTGCAGCCCATGGAGTGCAGCAGCAGCTCCTCGCCCGTGGCCCCGTCGGTCGACCTTCGCTTACCTTCGAACCTTCGCTTACCGCCGACACCACCACCACCCCTCCTTCTCATGGCCGATCATCGGTTCACGAGTTGGACGGGGCGCTGGACTTTGGCCCGGGCCAAAACTCCTCAGCTGGCCCCCCGGCTGGGCTTTGTGTGCAGTCCAGCACCCGGGGCCAACTCATCACTCACCCAGTCACGGCCCAGTCGGTAAAAGTAAATTGCCGTGGGGAATTTGTCCCGTATTTTGACCTTTTGTCCCGTATTCGGGAGTGAGAAAGTTGGCAAGTGTTAGACGTGATTTATATCGGAGCTATGATGATATCTTGTTGTTAGGGCTGCTGACCTTCTGAAAGGCTGCTGTGAAATGGGTTTCTTGATGCTTTGCTTATAAATGACTTGATTTTAGATCCATAAATATTTATTGAGGGAAACAGTCGTGGCCCTCGCTGTTGGTAATCTGTAAAACGGGCGATTATCCCGGCAGTAAACTCCCACCCCCACAGCTTCTCAGTACAGTGTGTGCCTTTTCTATCCCTCACCTTCACCATCAATGCAGAATTACCGCTACAGTTTCCTCTAACAGATCGTTCCATACACGCACCCACCCTCCGCGTGTGAAGAATGTGCCCTTCGGTATTAAGCCTAGTTTAGTTTAGAGACACAGTGCGGAAACAGGCCCTTCGGCGCATCAAGTCCGCGCCGACCAGCGATCCCCGCACGTTAACACTACCCCACACACACTAGCGGACAATTTACACTTATACCAAGCTAATTCACCTTCAAACCTGTACGTCTTTGGAGTGTGGGAGGAAACCGGAGCACCCGGAGAAAACCCACGCAGGTCACGGGGAGAGCGTGCAAACTCCGTACAGACAGCACCCGTAGTCAGAATCGAACCCGAGTCTCTGGCGCTGTGAGGCAGCAACTCTACCGCTGCGCCACCGTGCGGTCTAGGGAGAAGGCAGGAGAATGGGGTTGAGAGAGAAAGATAGATCAGCCATGATTGAATGGTGGAGTAGACTTGATGGGCTGAATGGCCACATTTTGCTCCTAATGATCTTATGAGCTAATTGTACCCGCCATCTATATATTTGTAGAAACATAGAAAATAGGTGCAGGAGTAGGCCATTCGGCCCTTCGAGCCTGCACCGCCATTCAACATGATCATGGCTGATCATCCAACTCAGTATCCTGTACCTGCCTTCTCTCCATACCCCCTGATCCCTTTAGCCACAAGGGCCACATCTAACTCCCTCTTAAATATAGCCAATTATAAATATAGAATTTGTTGTTTCAGCGCTCTATTTCCCTACAGATCTGCCGGGCAGGTATGAGATCTCTGGGTTGAGGACGAAGGCAGCAGGACATGTTTAATTCTGACCTGACCTTCCGCCATCAATGCTTTGACCATATGTCAACAACAAAGCAGCCAGAAATAGCCGAGCCGCATATAACCAACTCACGACGCCAAAGTGGAGCTGTCTGAGATGCCATTGTACATTTCTGTACAGACTTGGCTCTAGAGATCCAGCTCGGACGGGGGCCCTTCAGCCCATCGAGTCCGCGCCGACCAGCGATCACCCCGTGCACCAGCTCTATCCCTACACGCACTGCGGACAACTTACAATTTTACCGAAGCCAATTAACCTACAAAAAACTGCACGTCTTTGGGGTGTGGGAGGAAACCGGAGCTCCCGGAGAAAAACCCACGCAGGTCATGGGGAGAACGTACAAACTCCGCACAGACCGCACCCGTAGTCGGGATCGAACCCGGGTCTCTGGCGCTGTGAGGCAGCAACTCTACCACTGTGCTGCCCATATTAAACGTGCTGCTAAACTATTTGTGGAACCTAAACGTCACAATCAATATATTTATTACCTCGCTAACATCCGTAATGCATTTCGTCGCTATCATCCGTAAGTTCCACATTCCATATGTTGCCCATGTTCCTCATCCTGATTCCCCCCCAGTGTGTAAACTCGTGGGTTAAACAGATTATAAACGACTCATCTTCTCTATAAGTTCCAAATCTTCCCACAATAATCCATAAATGCCGGCTTCACCAGCGACATCCTCAATCCACAAGGAAGATTATTTTTAATATAAAATGAATATCAGAGTGTTGTGTGATGAAGGTGGATACAAGGAACTGCGAATGCTGGTAATGGTGTCAGGGGTTATGGGGGGAGAAGGCAGGAGAATGTGGTTGAGAGGGAGAGATAGATCAGCCTTGGTTGAATGGCAGAGTAGACTTGATGGGCCGAATGGCCGAATTCTGCCCCTATCGCATATGAACTTACGAAAAAAGACTGCTGTACCAAAGTAACTGAGAGGGCCAGGCAGCATCTCTGGAGAGCATGGATAGGTGGTCATAAGGAATAGGAGTAGAATTAGGCCATTCGGCCCATCAAGTCTACTCCACCATTCAATCATGGCTGATCTTTCTCTCTCCCTCCTAACCCCATTCTCCTGCCTTCTCCCCATAACCTCTGACACCCGCACTAATCAAGAATCTATCTATCTCTGCCTTAAAAATATTCACTGACTTGGCCTCCACAGCCTTCTGTGGCAAAGAATTCCACAGATTCACCACCCTCTGACTACAGAAATCTTTCCTCCTGTCCTTCCTGAAAGAATGTTTTTCGGAAAACGTGATGTTTCGGGTCGGGACCCTCCTTCTGTTTGTAGTTGTATCATTTAAAATGGAATGACAAGCTTAAAAACTGGACGATGTGTTGATAGAATAGTTTTGACAGTGGAACTTTACTGCTTTGAATTTTATTGCAACTAATTTGGTGGCAGAGACTTCCTTTTGGGTGTGAATAAAGATGAGAATCTGTGCCCTTTAATAGAGTCTGGGATAGTCTTTAATGCACATCGAATGTCACGGGTTTTTGGGGAGAAGGCAGGAAAATGGGATTAGGAGGCAGAGATCAGCCATGATTGAATGATGGAGTGGACTCGATGGGCCGAATGGCCTAATTCTACTCCTATACACTTGTGAAGTGTGGATTCTGTGTTCAGTTTGTCTGAAGGGCTGGTCTAGCTTTCATGTGCCAAAGATCGTTTGCATGCATTTGTTTTAAGGAAGTTCCCCGGGGGCTTTGGTGCCCTGTTCACCACAACCTTATCATCAATATCTTTATCATGGACGAACAATGTTGATGTGTGTGTGTGCGTGTGTGTTGTGCGTGTGGCATAGTTGAACCACAGTATTAACCGAAGATAAACATACTCCAAACTAAAGGAGGATCTAATGGGAGGAATAAGGAAGACCAAGGTCAACATGGGGGCATCTGAGCAGAATGTTAAAGAATGAACGATGAATAATATGTTATCATCACTGTGAAATTCTTTGTTTTGCATGCCCAAGGTATGCAAATAGTGGCCACATGAAGGGCACTGACAAAGTTGCAAAAGATCCCACGACAGGGCCTCCTTTGTTCTCTCTTCCCCCACCCCCCCTCAATGATGGAGAAGTGTAAGGATATTGATGAAATATTCATTATACAATTAAAACGTGGATTATGGAGATGCCTGAGACCTTACACTTGGAAAAAAATTAAAATCTTAATTGACAAACCAGAATTATTTGCTAGAATATGGTCTCCATTTATTGATTTTGAGAAAGTGTAAATTGGTCCAGCACGGAAGCTTGACTGAAACTTGAATCCAGGATCGGATTAATATAATTACACTTTATAATCTACCGACCTATCTCCAAAATTGTGTTATTGGTAAATTCTCTTATTTTTTTCTCTTTTTTCTCCCTCCCTTCTTTCTGCAGCTCTTTCTTTCAAAAAATCTATTTAAAAAAAAAATAAACAAATAGAAGCTGTGTTAATATGTCATTGATAAACAAATTGTGTTTTGGTTATGATATGTATATGCTTCTAATAAAAATATTTTAAATAATTAAAAAAAAAAAAATCATTATGAACAGGTCCACCACTGATTTTCCTGGCAACTGGTGGTTTGGCCTCCCCTTTAACTCGGACAAAACCCCCTCCCTCTGGAAGTTTCTCCCCCCATCTCCGATAATGTGGTGCCTAGGCCGGGTGAGGTGGCCAATCTCAGTCTCATCGGGACTTCCGTGGCCGATCGGCAGGTGGAATTTGCTCTGGGCCCGACCGCAGCCGGCAGATCCGTTTCCCGCGGCCGACTTTGCGGGCCGGTGTCTCGGCCCATCGCCGGCCAAGGCGGAACATTCCGGTACCGTTGGACTCCTCTCGGAGGCCGTGACCTCTGTTGGTCTGGCAACACTTAGTATCATCCAGAAAGACTCTGGAACCAAAGGCTGCTGGAAAATCGGTGGTGGACCTGCACTGTCTTTACTGGCTCTTTGTTGTGTTGTGTTGTTGCAAATAAGCATTTCACTCTCCCATTCTTGGCACATATAATAACTACAGGGTGGCACGGTGGCGCAGCGGTAGAGTTGCTGCCTCACAGAGCCAGGGATCCGGGTTCTATCCTGACTGTGGGCGCTGGAGTTTAGAAGGTTGAGGGGGGACCTCATTGTAACCGAGAGTCTAGGACCAGAGGTCACAGCCTCAGAATTAAAGGGCGCTCTTTTAGAAAGGAGGCGAGGAGGAACTTCTTCAGTCAGAGGGTAGTTAATCTGTGGAACTCATTGCCACAGAGGGATGTGGAGGCCAAGTCAGTGGATATTTTTAAGGCAGAGATGGACAGATTCTTGATTGGAACGGGTGTCAAGGGTTATGGGGAGAAGGCAGGAAAATGGGGTTAGGAGGCAGAGATCAGCCATGATTGAATGGTGGAGTGGACTCGATGGGCCGAATGGCCTAATTCTGCTGTCATTTGTGAACTTGTGAAAACTCAGTGGTGCTAGACGTAATCTCACATTGCGATTTAGCAGAATAATAACTAAATTAGAAGTGTAAGAAAGAACTTCAGATGCTGGTTTAAATCGAAGGTAAGAGCATGTTGCTGAGCTCTCGTTGGAGAGAGGACACAAAATGCTGGAGTAACTCAGCGGGTGAGGCAGCATCTCTGGAGAGAAGGAATAGGCGACATTTCGGGTCGAGACCCTTCTGCAGACTGAAGACACTGAGCAAGTCAAGAAGGATCAGCCTGAAGGAGGGTCTCGACCCGAAACGTCGCCCATTCCTTCTCTCCAGAGATTCTGCCTGACCCGCTGAGCATTTAGTGTCTGCCAACTGTAAATGAGATGGGTACTATTTGGCAATACAATCTAACAGCCCTTACATTGTGGATGTGTCTTGGCAGGTTGCAGATGCACATGTTAAATGGAGCATTGCTGGCGTTGCTCTTCCCTGTCGTTAATACCAGGCTGGTGAGTATTTTATTTCATGTTTACTGCATTCATAACGAGATGAGTCCTTCTAGTCCTCGAGAAACGACAGCAGATGCTGGCTCACAAAGCAAGGCCCAGCACAGTGGCGCAGTGGTAGAGTTGCTGCCCCACAGCACTGGAGACCCGAGTCCGATCCCGACTCCGCTCACAATGTTGTTATGTCCGCAAGTGATAGGTGCAGGAGTAGGCCATTCGGCCCTTCGAGCCAGCACCGCCATTCAATGTGATCATGGCTGATCATCCCCATGTTTAATGTTTGTCTATTGCTTTACAATTGTTTACTTATGTTTGGTTACTTCATATATGAAGTTTGTATGTGTATAATAGTTGTATGTATATATATGTCTGTAGGTATTATGGGAAATTGCCTGGGGTAGTATCATTATTATTAATTAATTGATTTTTAAATATGGTAGAAATGTTGGGAAAAGGGGTGAGATTTAATAAGTTATCCTTCTTCTCACTCCTTTTCGAGCTTGTACAGACACAGAGTTGGACATTGGAAATTTGCTTTTTGTTCTTTTCATTGCTTGTAAATATTGATTGGAATGTCCAATTGTTTGATAATTTCGATTTTGTTACTATTAATGTCTTTAAAATAAATAAATAAATAAATAAATAAAAATCCCCCAATCAGTACCCCGTTCCTGCCATCTCCCCATATCCTTGAGACACCCGTACAATAGGTGCGGGAGTAGGCCATTCGGCCCTTCGAGCCAGCACCGCCATTCAATGTGATCATGGCTGATCATCCCCAATCAGTACCCCGTTCCTCCCTTCTCCCCCATATCCCCTGACAGCCGTACTCATCAAGAATCTATCTATCACTGCCGTAAGAGCATCTATTGACTTTGCCTCCAGAGCCTTCTGTGTCTGTACGGAGTTTGTACGTTCTCTGCGTGAATTCTTAGAATGAATTTAAACGACTGTTGTTGTCCTCATTAAACTTGTGGCTAATTAAATATCGTTCAGTTATTGTCCCCAAGTCTGGCGTTTGTGATTAGGATTGAATTTTCACAAATTTCATCTGCTTTTCTCCCAAATGTCTCCTGCGATGAGCGTATTACTAATTTTGCGTCATTATCTTACTGGGAAATTGCAGTCAGAGCAAGTATTATTCATTTACTTTAGTGGTGAGCCAATTAACCTACAAACATGCGCGTCTTTGGAGTGTGGGAGGAAATCCGGAGCACCCGGAGAAAACCCACGTGGTCACAGTGACAATGTACAAACTCCGTACAGACTGCACCCGTAGTCGGGATCGAACCCAAGTCTCTGGCGCTGTGAGGCAGCAACTCTACCGCTGCGCCACCTCTATTAATACTACACTTGGCAGAGTATTTAGTCCACAAGTCCTTGCATTAAATTTCATGCATTTCACAAGATGTCCGGCTGTGGCTGAAAAGAATCTTTCAGTGGACAGTCACGGTGGCGCAGCGGTAGCGTTGCTGCCTCGCAGCTCCAGAGTCCCGGGTTCGATCCTGACTACGGGCGCTGTCTGTCTGGAGTTTGTACGTTCTCCCCGTGACTGCATTTCGTTCTCTCTGTACTGTACGCTGACAATGACAATTAAAGTTGAATCTGAATCTGACCCGCGTGGGTTTTCTCCGAGATCTTCCGTTTCCTCCCACGCTCCAAAGACGTGCCGGTTTGTAGGTCAATCGTCATGCTATGAATGTAAAAAACTGTCCCTGGTGGGTGTAGGATAGTGTTAATGTGCGGAGATCGCTGGTCGGCACGGACCCGGTGGGCCGAAGGGCCTGTTTCTGCGCTGTATCTCTAAAACTAATAAAAACTAAAAATATTTAAATCAGTGACGAGAAGTGAAGATTGTTGTTGTTGTGTAACTCAACTGCAGGTGCTGGTTTAAACAGGGAGACACAAAATACTGGAGTAACTCAGCGGGTGAGGCAGCATCTCTGGAGAGAAGGAATGGGCGATGTTTCGGGTCGAGACCCTTCTTCAGACTGATGTCGGGGGGGGGGGGGGGGGGGAGGTTGTTGTTGTCGCCGTCTTTACGAACATGTTGTCATCGTTCACAAAGAAAGCTCGTGATGCTTGTGAATGCTGGACTGGCCACATTAGCAGCTTGGCATGGGGGGGTGCTTGAATGTTTACCAGAAGGCTTTCACTGCTGCTCTGATGCTGCAGATCTTGGAATGGGGGCCAAGTTAACACTAGCGCACACAAAAGCTACAAACCTCTGCCCCTTTCTCCTCAATCCCAGTGTTAACTGCTGACATGCAGTGCTCACACTTGCTGAGGTTTTAATAATTCGAGATGCCGCATGGAAACGGGCCACTCGGCCCCCATGAATCCGCACTGACTCGCGATCACCCTGCACAGTTGTCCTATCCTGCACTAGGTTTCAAGGTTGGGTGTCGGGTGACAGATCAGCCATGATTGAATGGCGGAGTAGACTCGATGGGCCGAACGGCCTAATTCTGCTCCTAGAGCTACGCACTAGGGCCAACCAGGGCCCTTGGCACTGTAAGGCAGCAACTCTACCGCTGTGCCACCATGCTACGCTGGACACTTTGTGTCTATCGCTGGTATATACCAGCATCTGGAGTTCTTTGTTTCTACCAAACTTACAAACTCCTTTACAGAGACAAGAGTCTGCACAAAACTGGTGACCCTGTGTGCGTAATGTTTGTGTGGACCTGGTTGGAAATTCAACAGGATATTTCTATCGAGGAACAAAGTACTGCAGATACTGGTTCACACCCGTAAGGACACATAGAAACATAGAAATTAGGTGCAGGAGTAGGCCATTCGGCCCTTTGAGCCTGCACCGCCATTCGATATGATCATGGCTGATCATCCAACTCAGTATCCCATACCTGCCTTCTCTCCATACCCCCTGATCCCTTTAGCCACAAGGGCCACATCTAACCCTCTTAAATATAGCCAATGAACTGGCCTCAACTACCCTCTGTGGCAGAGAATTCCAGAGATTCACCACTCTCTGTGTGAAAAAAGTTCTTCTCATCTCGGTGCTCGGGACACAGTGCTGGAGTAACTCAGCGTTCAATCCTGACTACGGACGCTGTCTGTACGGAGTTTGCACGCTCTCCCCGTGACCCACGTGGGTTTCCTACGAGATCTTCGGTTTCCTCCCACACTCCAAGGACGTACAGGTTTGTAGGTCCATTAGCTTGGTGTAAATGTAAAATGTGCCTGGTGTGTGTAGGATAGTGTTAGTGTGCGGGGATCACTGGTCGGCGTGGACTCGGTGGGCCGAAGGGCCTGTTTCCCTGCTGTATCTCTAAACTAAACTGAACCAAACTAGACCAAGAGAGGAAGTGAGAGAGACTTGGATCAGAATGTCTTCGTGAAATCAAGAATGGAGAGATAGAACAAGGGCAGGGGAAGGAAAGAAAAGGAAAAGGAAGAGAGGAGAGAGTGAGAGAAAGAGATAAAGGTCTGGACCAGAAATGTCACCCATTCCTTCTCTCCAGAGATGCTGCTGGTCCCTCTGAGTTACTCCATCTTTTTGTGTCTATCTTCCACACAGAGAGAGAAAGAGAGAGAGAGAGCTTTGTACTTGCAATTAAGAACAGAATCCAGATCAGAGGCCGGTTATTTGGCATGTGGAAGATGTTTTGACTGCTCCCTTGGTTACAGGTGATGTTGACCTGCTCTCTCTAGCTTTGATGCCGACCCTTTTACTGGGAAAGTTGTTTCTTGTCACCGTGACCTGCGTGCTGTACAAAACTGTGGCCAAGGCAGATGAATACATGATTCCGCTGGTTTGTGGAGGGTTTAGCACAGCTGAGTTACTCCACAAACGATGGCGTTGGTGATATCTCTCCAACCCGTAGCTTGTTCTTGTCTCCACACGAAGTGGGTTATCAAGTGTATGTGGACTATGGTGACCCTCGGACTATCCTTGATCGGACTTTACTGGCTTTACCTTGCACTAAACATTATTCCCTTACCATGTATCTATACACTGTAAATGGCTCGATTGTAATCATGTATAGTCTTTCCGCTGACTGGTTAGCACGCAACAAAAGCTCTTCACTGTCCCTCGATACATGTGACAATAAACTCGACTGAATACTTGATAACCCCAATTATATATTTGCATCTACAGGATTAGTTTGATTCAAAGAGTTAGTTAATATGTAGTTAAAACTGCTGGAGAAACTCAGCGGGTGAGGCAGCATCTATGGAGCGAAGGAACAGGTGACGTTTCGGGTCGAGACCCTTCTTCATTTGCAGTTCCTTCTTAAACGTTAATCTGTAGGGAGTCATTTTTTTTCCATACAGAGTTATTTATTGTAAGTTCGTATATTTAGTTAAATGGTTAGATAATACTTTGGCTTTGGGCTTTAGTTTAGTTTCGAGATACAGCCTGGAAACAGGCCCTTCGGCCCACCGGGACCGTGCTGACCAGTGATCCCCGCACATTAACACTATACTACACACACTGGGGACAAGTTACATTTACACCAAGCCAATTATAACCATATAACAATTACAGCACGGAAACAGGCCATCTCGGCCCCACAAGTCCGTGCCGAACAACTTTTTTTCCCCTAGTCCCACCTGCCTGCACTCATACCATAACCCTCCATTCCCTTCTCATCCATATGCCTATCCAATTTATTTTTAAATGATACCAACGAACCTGCCTCCACCACTTCCACTGGAAGCTCATTCCACACCGCTACCACTCTCTGAGTAAAGAAGTTCCCCCTCATATTACCCCTAAACTTCTGTCCCTTAATTCTGAAGTCGTGTCCTCTTGTTTGAATCTTCCCTATTCTCAAAGGGAAAAGCTTGTCCACGTCAACTCTGTCATCACCTCATTAACCTACAAACCTGCACGTCTTTGGATTAGTTATAGCACAAGTACTTTGCATTGTAATTGTAATTTAACTGTGCAGGATCAGGAAGGGAAATCCTTAATTACATTGAAAATGAACCTCAAAAGACCTTGTACTGTTTCCTGTCACAGGAGGTTTCAGCACTTTCCATTTCACCATTTTAGACTTCACTATCACTGACCCCGTTGCATACATTGTTCTTAATATGCCCCGCTTCTCTTTTATCTTCCATTTATATAACCATACAATTGTATCTCCAGTCATATGTACCGCCGGACAAAGGAACTGTGAGATTCCTGTTCGCAACAGCGAACCCTCGTTATCACGGACCTCTTTATAGACAATAGGTGCAGCCCAACTTGCCCACCCTGACCCATGTCCCATATCTACCCTAGTCATTTGGACAGGTACATGATTTAGACAGGTTTAGAGGGATAAGACAATAGGCAATAGGTGCATGAGTAGGCCATTCGGCCCTGCGAGCCAGCACCGCCATTCAATGTGGTCATGGCTGATCATCCACAATCAGTACCCCGTTCCTGCCTTCTCCCCATATCCCCTGACTCCGCTATCTTTAAGAGCCCTATCTAGCTCTCTCTTGAAAGTATCCAGAGAACCGGCCTCCACCGCCCTCTGAGGCAGAGAATTCCAGACTCACCACTCTCTGTGAGAAAAAGTGTAACGGATTTTGGTTCTAGTGGACTGACCTCCCGACCTTCAACGCCAGACTGAGCTGCCGACGCCAGCCCACACCGCCTCATACTTTCTAAGAGCAGAATCAGGCCATTCGGCCCATCAAGTCTACGCTATTCAATCATGGCTGATCTATCTCTCCCTCTTAACCCCATTCTCCTGCCCTCTCCCCATAACCCCTGACACCCGTACTGTCCAAGAATATATCTATCTTTGCCTTAAATAATATCCACTGACTTGGCCTCCACCACCGTCTGTGGCAAATAATTCCACAGATTCACCACCCTCTGACAAAAGAAATTGCCCCTCATCTCCTTTCTAAAGGAACGTCCTTTAATTCTGATGCTGTGAGCTCTGGTCCTAGACTCTCCCACTAGTGGAAACATCCTCTCCACATCCACTCTATCCAGGCCTTTCACTATTCGTTAAGTTTCACTGAGGTCTCCCCTCATCCTTTTCAACTCCAGCGAGTGGAGAGGCCCAGTGCCGTCAAACGCTCACCATGTGTAACGCTTCCTGGGCCATCACCGGCACGTTACCGACACTCCAGCCGCCACCATTGACTCCGCCAATCCTCGCTTCACCCCCTTCCCGATGGTAGTTTTGTTTAGAGATACAGTGTGGAAACTGGCCCTTCGGCCCACCGAGTCCGTGCCGACCAGCGATCCCCACACACTAGCACTATCGTACACACACCAGGGACAATTTACAATATTACCAAGCCAATTAACCTACAAGCCCGTACATCCTTGGAGTGTGGGAGGAAACCGGAGCACCCGGAGTAAACCCACATGGGGGGGAAACATACAAACTCCGTACAGACAGCACCGTTAGTCGGGATGGAACCCGGGTCTCCGCTGCGCTGTGAGGCAGCAACTCTACCGCTGCGCCACCGGGCCGCTCCCAAGTGGGAGTGATATGAGAGCGTGGGCAGGGTGGTGTGGGTCTGTGATGATGCTGGCCGCCACGGTGGAGCAGCGGTAGAGATGCTGCTTTACAGCGACTGCAACGCCAGAGACCCCGGTTCGATCCTGACTACGGGTGCTGTCTGTGTGGAGTTTCCCTGTGACCTGCGTGGGTTTTCTCCGAGATCTTTGGTTTCCCCCCACATTCCAAAGACGTACAGGTTTGTAGGTTAATTGGCTTGGTATAACCAGACTGATTCATGGGATGTCAGGACTTTCATATGAAGAAAGACTGGATAGACTCGGTTTGTACTCGCTAGACTTTAGTAGATCGAGGGGGGATCTTATAGAAACTTACAAAATTCTTAAGGGGTTGGAACAGGCTAGATGCAGGAAGATTGTTCCCGATGTTGGGGAAGTCCAGAACCAGGGGTCACAGTTTAAGGATATGGGGGAAATCTTTTAGGACCGAGATGAGAAAAACATTTTTCACACAGAGAGTGGTGAATCTGTGGAATTCTCTGCCACAGAAGTTAGTTGAGGCCACAGTTCATTGGCTATATTTAAGAGGGAGTTAGATGTGGCCCTTGTGGCTAAAGGGATCAGGGGGTATGGAGAGAAGGTCGGTACAGGATACTGAGTTGGATGATCATATTGAATGGCGGTGCAGGCTCGAAGGGCCGAAAGGCCTACTCCTGCACCTATTTTCTATGTTCCTATAAGTGTAAAAATTCTCCTTAGTGTGTGTAGGATGGTGTTGGTGTGTGGAGATCGCTGGTCGGTGCGAAGGGCCTGTTTGTTTCCGCGCCATAAACTATGCAAGATATAATTCATTAATGCTGGCCTCACTGGAAACCTCGATTCAACTCAGTGGTTAGACTGAGTTGGTTAAAAGCAAGATTGAATAATCTGATCAGTTGCAAGCTGATGGGGGCCTGTAGCGATCGCGGGAGATAAGGAGCATTTTTATTTGACACTTTTGTCTATTTTTTCTTGTCCAGTTGCCGTTTGAGTTGGAGATCTATTACATCCAGCACGTCACACTTTATATCGTTCCTGTTTATCTGCTCCAGAAAGGGGGTGAGTTGGTGCAACGTTTTGTTAATCTCCCCATTGTACCGTTGGGAACATTTAAAGTTCCTTTTTATGTACTAGATATAACACTCACTTAATTGCAATCACTCTGTAGTGTCATAGAGTCATAAAGCGTGGCAAGGAGGCCCTTTGGCCCACGCTAATGAGACAATACACAATAGATGCAGGAGTAGGCCATTCGGCCCCCTCGAGCCAGCACCGCCATTCAATGTGATCATGGCTGATCATCCCCAATCGGTATGTTTAACAAGGAACTGCAGATGCTGGAAAATCGGAGGTAAACAAAAATGCTGGAGAAACTGATGTTCAGCGGGTGAGGCAGCATCTTTGGAGCGAAGGAAATAGGCAACGTTTCGGGTCTGAAGAAGGGTTTCGACCCGAAACGTTGCCTATTTCCTTCGCTCCTCACCCACTGAGTTGCTCCAGCATTTTTGTCTCTCCACAATCAGTACCCTGTTCCTGCCTTCTCCCCATAATCCCTTGACTCCGCTATCTTTAAGAGCTCTGTCTAGCTCTCTCTTGAAAGCATCCAGAGAACCAGAGCATCCAGTCTCCACCACCCTCTGAGGCAGAGAATTCCACAGACACACAACTCTCTGTGTGAAAATGTGTTTCCTCGTCTCCGTTCTAAATGGCTTACCCCTTATTCTTAAACTGTGGCCCCTGGTTCTGGACTCCCCCCAACATCGAGAACATTTCCCGCCTCTAGCGTGTCCAAACCCTTAATAATCTTACGTTTCAATAAGATCCCCTCTCATCCTTCTAAATTCCAGAGAATACAAGCCCAGCTGCTCCATTCTCTCAACATTTGAGTCCCACCATCCCGGGAATTAACCTTGTAAACCTACGCTGCACTCCCTCAATAGCAAGAATGTCCTTCCTCAAATTGGAAGACCAAAACTGCGCACGATACTCCAGGTGTGGTCTCACTAGGGCTCTGTACAATCACCCATTCACACTAGTTGTAATGTTATAGAGTCATACAGTGTGGAAACAGGCCCTTCGGCCCAACTTGTCCATGCCGCCCAACATGCCCCATCTACACTCGTCCCACCTGCCTGCATTTGGCCCAGCTCCCTCCAAACCTGTCCTACCCAAATGCTTTTTAAACATTGTGATAGTACCTGCCTCAACTACCTCCTCTGACAGCTTGTTCCATGCACCCTTTGTTTATATAAAACTTTGCCCCTCAAGTTTATATTACATATCTTCCCCCTCACCTTCTTGATTGCTCCCAGTCACGGTGGCGCAGCGGTAGAGTTGCTGCCTTGCAGCAAATGCAGCACCGGAGACCCGGGTTCAATCCTGACCACGGGTGCTGTCTGTACGGAGTTTGCACGTTCTCCCCGTGACCTGCGTGTGTTTTTCGCCGAGATCTTCGTTTCCCTCCCACACTCCAAAGACGTACAGGATTGTAGATGAATTGGCTTGGTATAAATGTGTAAATTGTCCCCAGTGTGTGTAGGATAGTGTTAGTGTGCGGGGATCGCTGGTCGGCGCGGACTCGGTGGGCCGAAGGGCCTGTTTCCGCGCTGTATCTCTGAACTAAATTAAACTAAATGCATAGCCTGCAAAGGAATGCAAAGTTTATCTCGGTTTTAAAAGCAACACATCCAATCTTCGGACAATCTTGAAGTATCAGACCACGGAATTAATATAACCATCTTTAGTTTCTTAGAAAAACAAAAACTGCAGGGGGTGTAAGTTTGTAAGAAACAGCAAGATGCTGGAAACATTGAGCAGGTCGGGCAGCATCTGTGTAGACAGGACAGATAATTACAAGGTCATCTTCCATCACACTAATCATCCCCCCCCCCCCCTCATCCTAACCTCAATGTACGTGTAGATATGCCTCAGAATTAATGGGTGTTCTTTTAGGAAGGAGATGAGAATAAATGTATTTAGCCAGAGGGTGGTGAATCTGTGGGATTTTTTGGCACAGTAGGCTGTGGAGGCCAAGTCAGTGGATATTTTTAAGGCCGAGATAGATAGATTTTTGATTAGTACGGGTGTCAGAGATTATGGGGGAAAGGCAGGAGAAGGAGGTTAGGAGGGAGAGATAGATCAGCCACGATTGAATGGCGGAGTAGACATCTACTCCTATCACTTATGACCTTATAACTGTGCCCTGCCAAACAGGTTGTTTGGGTAAGTTTAAGAGATTTTTTCTGTCATAAACGCCTTTTTCTTTTCCCTCAGCCAGCAATGATCCATTCAACTTCTTCCTTGATCCCCATCCCCTTTGAACTCTCATTTTCACACCTCACCCTTCCATATCTCTATGTCTCCTTCACCCCTGACTCTCAGTCTGAAGAAAGACCTCGACCCAAAACGTCACCATCCCTTCTCTCCAGAGATGCTGCCTGTCCCGCTGAGTTACTGCGGCGTTGTGTGTCCATCTTCAGTGTAAACCACCATCTGCAGTTCCTTCCTGCACCTCCTCCTTTAAACAAGATTGTTTTAATTATGGTTCTTTTCCTGGTTGATATTCTAGATAAAGAAGGAATATTTTTGGAAAATTCTAATGGCTTAATCGTAAGAAGTACTGAGACAAATAGTGTGAGGAAATTAAGTTTGGGTAGCAATGTGATCTTTATTGAATCTGTCATTAAAGTCAATGCTTCCTAGGTCCTGTCTTCAGAAAAACAGTTTTCATTGTGGTCATATCGTACAATCATAGAGTCTTATACAGCGTGGAAACAGGCCCTTCGGCCCAACTAGCCCACGCCGACCAACATGCCCCCATCTAAACCAGTCCCACCATGCTGCATTTGCCACTTAAGAATAAGGGGTAGGCCACTTAGAACAGAGATGAGAAAAAAAAACGTTTTCACCCAGGGAGTTGTGAATCTGTGGAATTCTCTGCCTCAGAAGGAAGTGGAGGCCAATTCTCTGGATGCTTTCAAGAGAGAGTTAGATACTCTTAAAGATAGCAGAGTCAGGGGATATGGGGAGAAGGCAGGAACTGGGGTACTTATTGTGGATGATCAGCCATGATCACAGTGAATGGTGGTGCTGGCTCGAAGGGCCGAATGGCCTACTCCTGCACCTATTGCCTATTGTCTTATCCCTCTAAATCTGTCCTAATCATGTACCTGTCCAAATGACCAGGGTAGATATGGGACATGGGTCAGGGTGGGCGAGTTGGGCTGAAGGGCCTGTTCTCATTCTGTATCACTCTATGACACTACATCTGTTCCCAATGATACAAGTGTTGACCTGCGCTGCCATCTACTGGTGAGTTGCTACCATTGCTGTGACTGCGTTCACCCAACCGTTGGCTCTGTACAACGTGATTCGAACACCGTAAATAGTTGCGGTTTTATATTGTGGAAAGAATCCCTTCGGCACATCTCGCCCACACTGGCCAACATGTCCCAGCTACACTAGTCCCACCTGCCTGCGCTTGGTCGATATCCCTCCAAACCTGTCCTATCCGTGTACCTGTCTAACAGTTTCTTAAACGTTGGGATAGTCCCAGCCTCAACTACCTCCTCTGGCAGCTTGTTCCATACACCCACCACTCTTTGTGTGCAAAAAGCTACCCCTCAGATTCCTATTAAATCTTTCCCCCTTCACCTTGAACCTATGTCCTCAGTTCCCCTACTCTGGGCAAGAGACCCTGTGCATTAAAATGAAAGTATTTGTCTTAGTTGTGAAAAATTGATTTTGGAAGAAAACTGGTATTTCAGACTGACCCGAGAAAATTAACTACCCTGCCCTTTACACCACCGAGTCCGTGACGGCCAGTGGTCACCTCATCCACCAGCACTATCCAACACACTAGGGACAAGGCTGCACTCGCCCTATCTATTTCCTTCATGATCCTATGCACCTCTACAAACGTGGTGTGTAGTTGTCGAACTGCTGCCTCACAGCGCCAGGGACCCGAGTTCGATCCTGACTACGGGTGCTGTCTGTACGGAGTTTGTACATTTTCACTGGGACCACGTGGGTTTTTTCCAGGTGCTCAGGTTTCCTCCCACAGTCCAAAGACGTTCGTAGATTAATTGGCTTCGGTAAATTGTAGATTGTCCCTAGTGTTTGGGAAGGTGTTAGTGCACGGGGTGCTCGCTGGTCTTACGTTTGTAAGTTATAGGAGGAGAATCGGGGCTATTCGGCCAATCAAGTCTATTCCACCATTCGGTCATAGCTGATCTATCTCTCCCCGCTAACCCCATTCTCCTGCCTTCTCCCCACAAACCTCTGACACCTAGTCAGTGTGGACTCGATGGTCTGAAGGACCTGTTTCGCGCTGTATCTTTTAAAGATCACCCCTCATCTTCCTGTGCTCCAAGGAATAAAGTCCTAGGCTGCTCAACCTCTTCCTGTAGCTCAGGCCCTCGAGTCGTGGCAACATCTACGTAATCCATCTCTCTGTTTGGAAGATTAAACTCTGGCAAGGATGGTTGCTGGCAAGATTTGTTGTATCCTTCTATGTTGAAACTCCACAGATGAACATATCTTCAATTTTTATATCGCCACAGCGGTGCAGAATGGTCTTTCTTCATAAGAATTAGGCCATTCGGCCCATCAAATCTACTCCGCCATTCAATCATGGCTGATCTATCATTCCCTCTTAACCCCATTGTCCTGCCCTCTTCCCATGACCCTTGACACCCATACTAATCAAGAATCTATCAATCTCCGCCTAAAAAAATAAATATGCATTGACTTGGCCTCCTTAGCCATCAGTGGCAATGAATTCCACAGATTCACCACCCTCTGACTGAAGACATTCCTCCTCATCTCCTTTCTAAAGGTATGTCCTTTAATTCTGAGGCTGTGGCCTCTAGTCCTGGACTCTCCCACTAGTGGAAACATCCTCTCCACATCCACTCTATCCATGCCTTTCACTATTCTGTACAAAATTGTCCCAAGTTCTAGTTTAGTTGATGCCACATGAGCTTTCTCCTTCATCTCAGTGCATCAGCAAAGGCTAATATCCATCCTTCCCTCAAATGCAAACAGTTTAATAATAAGGAGTAGGCCATTCAGAACTGAGACGAGGAAAATCTTTTTCACCCAGAGTGTTGTGAATTTGTGGAATTCTCTGCCACAGAAGGCAGTGGAGGCAGATTCACTGGATGCATTCAAAAGCGAGTTAGATAGAGCTCTTAAGACTAGCGGAATCAGTCTGAGGAAGGGTTTGCCTATTTCCTTCGCTCCATAGATGCTGCTGCACCCGCTGAGTTCCTCCAGCATTTTTGTGTACCTAGCGGAATCAAGGGATATGGGGAGAAGGCAGGAACGGGGTACTGATTGTGGATGATCAGCTATGATCACATTTAATGGCGGTGCTGGCTTGAAGGGCCGAATGGCCTCCTCCTGCACCTATTGTCTATGTATCTGTGACTATTAATTTTCTAAGTACAGATTTCCTGTAGAAATTGGGTTGTAGTTACATCCTCCCACCAGAGATGGCAGGATAGCACCAAGCATTCGTTCCTACAATCTATAGATTGATAAAAACAATCTATCAATGTGTGGGCAGCACTGTGATGCAGCGGGTAGAGCTGCTGACTCTGGGTTCTGGGTTCGATCCTGACTACGGGCGCTGTGCCAGACACCCATATTCGCTCATGACGTGCGCTGTCCATGTAGAGTTTGTACGTTCTCCACGTGACCGCGTGGGTTTTCCCTGGGTGCTCCGGTTTCCTCCCACACTCCAAAAAAGTACAGGGTTGTAGGTTAATTGGCCTGGTATAAATGCAAATATTGTCCCTGGTGTAGCATAGTGCGGGGATCGCTGGTCAGTGCGGACTCGATGGGCTGAAGGGCCTGTTTCCCCTCTGTATCTGTACACTACAGTAAACTACGAAAACACACAAAACTCTTTGATCACTGGTTATTGAAAGCACTATAGACAGACACAAAGTGCTGGGGTAACTCAGTGGGCCAGTGTCTTTGGTACTGGCAATAGCAGTAATGCATTGGAAATAGCAGTAATGCATTTCGTTGTCTCTGTACTGTACACTGACAATGACAATTAAAATTGAATCTGAATCTGAATCTTTGGTTGCACCAGGGACTTCATTTTATGTTGTAACAGTATTATAGCTATTAATTTATTCATTTGCATGGATTATTTATTTTTGTAATGTGGAAGGCAGCTGGAGAGAACGTGCAAACTCCGCACAGATAGCACACCTCACGAGCGAATATGGGTGTCTGGCACTGTGAGGCAATAGTTCTACCCAAGTTAGAGAAGGTTCCTGACACAAAGTGACACCTATACATGTTCTCCATAGATGCTGCCTGACACAAAAGAGTTACTCCAGCACTTTGTGTCTTACTCAAGTACCAACAGGTGCCTGGGTCACTGGGTGAGATAGCAGAGATTGACAGGTTCTTGATTAGTACGGGTGTCAAAGGTTATGGAGAGAAGGCATGAGAATTGGTGTTAGGAGGGAGAGATAGATCAGCCATGATTGAATGGCGGAGTAGACTGGATTGGTTAATTCTGCTTCTCTGACATGAAGTATCTGCAGTTCAGATACAGCGCTTCACCCACCTACTCCGCACCAACCAGCAAACCCTGTACAGTAACACTATCCTACACACACCAGGGACAATTTACATTTATACCAAGCCAATTAACCTACAAATGTGTACGTCTTTGGAGTGTGGGAGGAAACCGGAGCACCCGGAGAAAACCCACACGGGTCACGGGGAGAACGTACAAAATCGGTGCTGACAGCACCCGTAGTTGGCATCAAACGGGGGCTTCTGAGGCAGCAACTCTACCGCTGCGCCACTGTGCCCGCCCATCCTTGTGTCTCTGAAGTGTTGTGGTTTGGTTTCAGGCATGTACCAGCCTGAACCGCTGGGCGATTTCTGGTGGGCTCTGCTTGCTACGGGACTCCTGTTCTTCTACCATTTTGCCTTTTTGCAGATCCTCGGATTGGTGAGTAGAGAAATATCCGATGTCTTAATCCATCGCCCAGAAGGATTAAATCCATCGTTTCATTGTATAAGAAGGAGTGGCAGATACTGGTTTAAACCGAAGATAGACATAAAAAGCTGGATTCACTCAGCGGGACAGGCAGCATCTCTGGAGAGAAGGAATGGGTGACGTTTCAGGTCGGGACACTTCAGACCTTCTGAAGAAGTGTTTCGACCCTAAAACGTCACCCATTCCTTCTCTCCAGAGATGCGGCCCGTCCCGCTGAGTTACTCCAGCATTTTGTGTCAGTCTGGCGTTTCATTGTAACCTGCTCCTGTGTTATTGACACCGGCCAACAAGTCCCAGCTACACTAGACCCACCTGCCCTCGTTTGGTCCATATCCCTTCAAACCTGTCCTATCCATGTACCTGTCTAACTGTTTCTTAAACGTTGGGATAGTCCCAGCCTCAACTACATCCTCTGGCAGCTCGTTCCATACACCCACCACCCTTTGTATGAAAAAGTTACCCCTCAGATTCCTATCTTTTCCTCTTCACCTTAAACCTATATCCTCATTTCACCTACTCTGGGCAAGAGACTCTGTGCATCAAAATGAAAGTGTTTGTGCATCTTACTTGTGAAAAATTGATTTTGGAAGTAAATGCAACTGGTATTTCAGACTGACACGAGAAAATCTAAGCCTCTCATAGTTTTATATACTTCCATCAGTTGTTGAGTGAAGGTTGATTCTGAAGGAGAGTGAGCCACTCGGCATATGGGGAGAAGGCAGAGCAATTGGGGTTGAACGGGAAAGGGGAAAAGATTTAATAGGAATCTGAGGGGTAACGTTTTCACACAAAGGTGTATGGAACGAGCTGCTGGAGGAGGTAGTTGAGGCTGGGACTACCCAACGTTTAATAAACAGTTAGACAGGTACGTGGATAGGACAGGTTTAGATGGATATCGGCCAAATGCGGCCAGGTTCTTCTTGGTTCTTTGGTCCTCCAAAATATTCCAACTGGAATTTAAACTGGAGGTGGTGGAGGGAGGACTTAAGCCAGAAAGGGTTATTGGGTGGGATTGGTGTAGCTGGGACATTGTTGGCCGATGTGGGCAAGTTGGGCCGAAGGGCCTGTTTCTACACTGTGTCACTCTATAGATTAGCCATTGTATTTACAATTGTAATCTAGTGACAGTCAAAGCCAAGTGCAATAGGTAGAGCAAAGGGGAAGATACAGAGTGCGGAATTTAGTTCTCAGCATTGTAGCGCATCAGTTCCAGAGACAAAGTCTAATGCCCTCAATGGGATAGAGGTGAATTGGACAGTGACCTAGTTTATGGGAGGACCTCGTGTATGGGCGGCACAGGTTTGCAGTGGTAGAGCTGCTGCCTCTCAGCCCCAGCGACCCCACTTCGATCCTGACCTCGGGTGCTGTCTGTACGTTCTCTCTGTGCCCTGGGTGGGTTTTCTCCGAGATCTTCGGCTTCCTTCCACACTCCAAAGACACACAGGTTTGTAGGTAAATTGGCTTGGTGCAGGTGTAAATTGTCCCGAGCGTGTGTCGGGGAGTGTTAGTGTGCGGAGGGATCGGACTCGGTGGGACCCGTTTCCACGCTGCATCTCTAAAGTCTAAAGTTCCCTCTGATGCAATAATGAATCGCTCTGCAATCACTGCCATAGAATTATTACATTGTGGGTTGCAGCCACAGATTAATGCATTCATAATTTATCGTTAAAAAGGATTGATTTTCAGCGCATCTGATAGTCCTCCAGGGTGGTGTCTCCTTACGGTGCGGGCAGGCTGAGTCAGCAAGGTTTCCATGCACAGCGTATGGTATAGTGATGAATGGAGTCAAGCTACAGAAAACTCTGATCCACTGGCCAGGAGGAGGAGAGCGAAGGGGGAAGGCCAAGTTTGGGGTGGCGCAGCGGTAGAGTTGCTGCCTCACAGCGCCAGAGACCCGGGTTCAATCACGACCACTGGCGCTGTCTGTACAGAGTTTGCACGTTCTCCCCGTGACCTGTGTGGGTTTTCTCCGAGATCTTTGGTTTCCTCCCACACTCCAAAGACGTACAGGTTTGTAGGTTAATTGTTCAAGTTCAAGTGAGTTTATTGTCATGTGTCCCTGTATAGGACAATGAAATTCTTGCTTTGCTTCAGCACACAGAACATAGTAGGCATTTACTACAAAACAGATCAGTGTGTCCATATACCATAATATAAATATATACACACATGAATAAATAAACTGATAAAGTGCAATTAAACAGATAATGGGTTATTAATAATCAGAGTTTTGTCCGAGCCAGGTTTAATAGCCTGATGGCTGTGGGGTTGTAGCTATTCCTGAACCTGGTTGTTGCAGTCTTCAGGCTCCTGTACCTTCTACCTGAAGGTAGCGGGGAGATGAGTGTGTGGCCAGGATGGTGTGGGTCTTTGATGATACTGTCAGCCTTTTTGAGGCAGCGACTGCGATAAATCCCCTCGAAGATCATCAAAGACCCACACCATCCTGGCCACACACTCATCTCCCCGCTACCTTCAGGTAAAAGGTACAGGAGCCTGAAGACTGCAACGTCCAGGTTCAGGAATAGCTACTTCCCACAGCCATCAGGCTATTAAACCTGGCTCGGACAAAACTCTGATCATTAATAACCCATTATCTGTTTATTTGCACTCTATTTATTTGTGTGTATATATTTATACAATGGTATATGGCCACACTTATCTATTTTGTAGTCAAGGCCTACTGTGTTCTGTTGTGCTGAAGCAAAGCAAGAATTTCATTGTCCTATCAGGGACACATGACAATAAACTCGCTTGAACTTGAGCTGTGATTGTGAGGTGGGGACTCCGCATGTCCGTGGAACACAGGGAGTTAGAGTTAGGATACGGGAGAGACGATGAAAAGGTGATATAATGATACTAACACATCTCTCTTCAGATATGATGCCCAAAATTGCTCACAATACTCCAAATGTAGCCCTACCGGCACCTTCCAGAACATTACATCTCTATGTATTCTAGCCCTCTTGAAATAAATGCTACAGATACAATGATAAGAGAATGTTCAAGAAGGAATTGCAGATGCTGGAAAATCGAAGGTAGACAAAAGTGCTGAGAAACTCAGCGGGTTAGGCAGCATCTATGGAGCGAAGGAAATAGGCAACGTTGCCTATTTCCTTCGCTCCATAGATGCTGCCTCACCCGCTGAGTTTCTCCAGCACTTTTATCTACCATGATAAGAGAATAACGTTTAGTGCCAGATAAAGCCAGTAAAGTCCGATCAAGGATAGTCCGAGGGTCCCCAATGAGGTAGATAGCAGTTCAGGACTCTGTTCTCTGGTTGTGGTAGGGTGATTCAGTTGCCCCAGGATTAAAGAATATTATAAAGGCAGAGGTTCACCTCTGTGTCAGCGGGAAGCACATGGATCTATTTACCTCTGCCTTTTAATGTATAAATAGCACATGAGAGAGTGAGATACAGCACAGAAACGGGCCCTTCAGCCCATCGAGTCCATGCCGACTATTGATCACCTAGTTACACCAGTCATTGAAAGTAGGCATGCAGGTGCAGCAGGCAGTGAAGAAAGCGAATGGTATGTTAGCTTTCATAGCAAAAGGATTTGAGTATAGGAGCAGGGTTCTACTGCAGTTGTACAGGGTCTTGGTGAGACCACACCTGGAGTATTGCGTACAGTTTTGGTCTCCAAATCTGAGGAAGGACATTATTGCCATAGAAGGAGTGCAGAGACGGTTCACCAGACTGATTCCTGGGATGTCAGGACTGTCTTATGAAGAAAGACTGGATAGACTTGGTTTATACTCTCTAGAATTTAGGAGATTGAGAGGGGATCTTATAGAAACTTACAAAATTCTTAAGGGGTTGGACAGGCTAGATGCAGGAAGATTGTTCCCGATGTTGGGGAAGTCCAGGACAAGGCGTCACAGCTTAAGGATAAGGGGGAAATCCTTTAAAACCGAGATGAGAAGAACTTTTTTCACACAGAGAGTGGTGAATCTCTGGAACTCTCTGCCACAGAGGGTAGTCGAGGCCAGTTCATTGGCTATATTTAAGAGGGAGTTAGATGTGGCCCTTGTGGTTAAAGGGATCAGGGGGTATGGAGAGAAGGCAGGTACAGGATACTGAGTTGGATGATCAGCCATGATCATATCGAATGGCGGTGCAGGCTCGAAGGGCCGAATGGCCTACTCCTGCACCTAATTTCTATGTTTCTATGTTGCGGTTGTTACTGTTTGAAAGATACAGCATGGAACAGGCCCTTCGGCCCACCGAGTCCATGCCAACCATTGGTCACACTAGTTCTATGTTATCCCACTTTCCATTCCACTCACTGCCCACTAGGGGGCAATTTACAGAGGGCCAATTAATCTACAAACCCGCACGTCTTTGGAGTGTGGGAGGAACCCGGAAGAAACCCACGCGGTCACAGGGAGAACGTGCAAACTCCACACAGGCAGCTCCCAAGGTGGGGATCTCTGAGTCTCTGGCACTGTAAGGCAGCAGCATTACCTGCTGCGCCACTGTGCTGCCCTCAAGGAAAATATTTGATACCTATTTGAATAGTTTGCCCCACATCCTTGTTGAAATTACTCGTCCTAACATAACCTTAACACCCGTTTCATTTCCCCATTGCAGTTTGTATTTTGATGATGTCAAATAAGTGTCAGTCTGAAGAAGGGTTTCAGCCCAAAACGTTGCCTATTTCCTTCGCTCCATAGATGCTGCCTCACCCGCTGAGTTTCTCCAGCACTTTTGTCTACCTTTGATTTTCCAGCATCTGCTGTTCCTTCCTAAACGTCCTATTTTAATAATAATGTTAGCACAAACACTCTCTCTTCTCCCTGTCTCTGTCTCTCCCCTCTCCCCCTTTCACTCTCCCCCCCCCCCTCTCCCCCTCTCCCTCTCTCTCTCTCTCTCTCCCTCCCTCTCTCACTCCCTCTCTCCCTCTCAGAGTTACTGTTGTTTGTAGACTACATCCTTATTTGTAGTGAATGACCACACTGATCTCTTACTCAATGCAGCAACCTACACATCTATATATAGATGAAGAAGGGTCTCGACCCGAAACGTCATCTATTCCTTTTCTCCAGAGATACTGCCTGACCCGTTTTTTTTTTACTCTATGTTTAGAAACATAGAAACATAGAAATTAGGTGCAGGAGTAGGCCATTCGGCCCTTCGAGCCTGCACCGCCATTCAATATGATCATGGCTGATCATCTAACTCAGTATCCCGTACCTGCCTTCTCTCCATACCCTATGATCCCCTTAGCCACAAGGGCCACATCTAACTCCCTCTTAAATATAGCCAATGAGCTGTGCCCTCGACTACCCTCTGTGGCAGAGAGTTCCAGAGATTCACCACTCTCTGTGTGAAAAAAGTTCTTCTCATCTCGGTTTTAAAGGATTTCCCCCTTATCCTTAAGCTGTGACCCCTTGTCCTGGACTTCCCCAACATCGGGAGCAATCTTCCTGCATCTAGCCTGTCCAACCCCTTAAGAATTTTGTAAGTTTCTATAAGATCCCCTCTCAATCTCCTAAATTCTAGAGCGTATAAACCGAGTCTATCCAGTCTTTCTTCATAAGACAGTCCTGACATCCCAGGTTTGTCTTAAGCCGGCATCTGCAGTTCCTTTCTACACATCTATATATGACATGTTTCGATCTATATAATAATGGACTTGATGCATATCTCAAAAACCTACGCAAGGATTTCATTTTGAATGTCTCAGTAAATGTGGAACGACGTTGATTCAACATTTGTTTTTCTACTGTGATTCATTGTTAATTAGTAGGGTGGTTGTATTTCAAAGTCAAAGTCATTCATTCGTCAATTAAAAGTTTCAACCTAGTCAGTGGAATGTACAGACGTAAAGAAAGCAGACGAGAGACTGTTATTAGCGGCGTTGATGTACAGACACGTGGCTGTGCTTGGCTCACTGGTTCTAGTTTCAATGCTTTGCGGAAAGGGCAATTAATGTCGTAAGCTATTGTACCATTGACTCCATCTACACTTAATGCCGCTGCAGAAAATCAGTCAATATAATCAATGACTTGGCGCACCCCGCCCGGCCACTCCCTCTTCTCCCCGCTCCCGTCCGGCAGAAGATACAGATGCACCACCAGACTCAGGAACAGCTTCTTCCCCTCTGTTCTCAGGCTTGTGGACGGCCCTTCCAAAAGCTGGGAGCACCGACCGATTCACCTCTACCCCATTGTGGACGTCGTGGAACCAACTCTTCCACACATGCTTTGAGTAGCCCTTGCTTTCCCTCTCTCCCCATCACCCCCCCCCCCCCCCCCCTTCCCAGTTCTCCCACCAGTCCTACTGTCTCCGACTACATTCTATCCCCGTACCGCCCACTCCATTGACATCAGTGGGCTCAACCCAAAACGTCGCCCATTCCTTCTCTCCAGAGATGCCGCCTGTCCCGCTGAGTTACTCCAGCATTTTGTGTCTGCCTTCCAGAGATGCTGCCCAACTCGCTGTTACTCCAGCAATTTGGGTCTTTTTTTTTTTAATAAACCAGCATCTGCAGTTCCTTATATTCTACATTCTTGAAAATACTCGTGTTAGTTTTTCCTATTTCAAGGCGATGAAGCAACTGATTTATTTGCTCTCTACTGATCTCAACAGCAGACAGACTCCCAGTGAAGTCTCCTCTCCCCACTCTAACACAGCCCATCTCTCCTCACTGCCCCCATCTATTTTGTACCTACATTTTCTCTCATCCACACTCAACAATGTCACTGCCTTCCTTCTGAACTGCATCTTTCTCCCTGCCGAAGAGGATCACAGACGGTGCTTGTTAACTCCAGTTCATAGAGCACGATATATCAGACCAAGGTCACCACATCCCAGCTATAAAAGAAACAATCCCGCAGTTGACAGGTCCATAAAAACCAAGGCAAGAGAATTTATAGTTTTAAAAAACTCCCGTATATTTTTTTGTCACAGTGGAAAATGTCTTTAAACAGAGGCAAAACTGTGCCGTCCAATCTTTTCTATGTTTAGTTTCGAGATACAGCGTGGAAACAGGCCCTTTCGGGTCCGCACTGACCAGCGATTCCTTCACATTTAAGGGCCTGTCCCACTGTACGAGGTAATTCAGGAACTCTCCCGAGTTTAAAAAAAAATCAAACTCGTGGTCAGCAGGTTGAATGTACGTAGCGGGTACGTCGGAGCTCGGGACATCTCTTAGCTGCTCGTAACGCTAACTGCAGGTACTCGGGAAACGCGGTAAGCTCGTGAAGATTTTTCAACGTTGTAAAATGTCCACGAGAGCCCCGAATACCTACGAGCGGCCATTACCGTAATTCTCCCAGTTCGAATCAGGGCAAACTCGGGAGAACTCTTGAATTAGCTCGTACAGTGGGACAGGCCCTTAACATTATCCTACACCCACTAGTGACAATGTTTACATTCACCGAAGCCAATTAAACTACAAACCTGTTCGTCTTTGGACTGTGGGAGGAAACCGAAGATCTCGGAGAAAACCCACGCAGGTCACGGGGAGAACGTGCAAACTCCGTACAGACAGCACCCGTAGTCGGGATCGAACCCAGGTCTCCGACGCTGCATTCACTGTGAGGCATCAACTCTACCGGTGCGCCCTAAATAGTGTGATAGGAGCAGATTTAGGCCATTCGGCCCATCAAGTCTACTCCGCCATTCAATCATGGCCGATCTATCACTGCCTCCTAACCCCATTTTCCTGCCTTCGCCCCCATAAGCCCGACGTAATTCTGTGTCCATCTCGGGGGCTATTGACTATTTGTTCTGTCTTTCAAGGTCACGGAAGTCAACCTGAACAACATGCTTTGCCCTGCGGTATCGGACCCCTTCCACAGCTCCTGGTATCGGATCTGGGCATCGGGACATCAAACCCTGATGACGGTGACACACGGGAAGCTGGTCACGTCCTTGTTTTACGCCGCCACCCCAGCCCGCAAGTATCTGGTGGACGTGATCAAACTGCCCCTCAAGAAATTCGTTTGAGAACCATCGCGGTAAAACTTTCCCGACAATGCGTGCGGCGCTGAGGCGGAGGGCCGGCGACGGAGATTGAGAGAAGATTCAGAAAGGTGGATTCGGAAGAAAAATCACTTTGGCTGCAGCCATGGAGTTGCCTTAAGGAATATTTATCTGAAATTATTTTGTACTTTTTTTCTCTCCACGATCTAATGAAAATGACTCTGCGTCAAGGTTTAAGACTTCAGATTTTGTGACAAAAAAGGGAGATTATTGTCATACAAAATGATTTTGCAGTGAAAGATACAGGAGCGTGTTGTGTCAAATACATTTCACATTTCTGCTCTTTGTCTCAGTCATCTCCCCTGGCCCAATACCTCTCCATCTGCATTTCAAATGACTCGTCCACCTAATACGTCCACAATATTGATGGAAAATTGATTCTGTTTCATAGTTATAGAGTCATTCAGCGTGGAAACAGGCCCTTTGACCCAACCTGCCCGAGCCGACCAACATGTCCCATCTACACTCGTTCCACTGCCTGCGTTAGGTCCACATCTCTCTAAACCCGATCTATCCAGGTACTATGCACTAATGGCACTATGCACTGATCCGATCTATACTACTCTCCTATGCCACTGATCGATCAGCCATGGAGTGCAAACGAATCTATGTTCCTTTGGGGGGGGGGGGGGGGGGGGGGGTCGTGCCTTGTATCCGGTCTGGGACGGACAGGCAGATTTTGTGACAAACGCGTCTAGGGAGATTATTGTATTTTGTGCAGTGTGAAAGATACAGGAGCGGGGTTGAAATGGACCAGTATCTGTTGTTAATTTTCAATTATGGAATGATTCTCTGTGGCAATAGAGTCACAGCGTGGAAACAGGCCCTTTCCCAACCTGCCCGAGCCGACCAAACATGTCCCATCTACACTCGTTCCACTGCCTGCGTTAGGTCCACATCTCTCTAAACCCGATCTATCCAGGTACTATGCACTAATGGCACTATGCACTGATCTATTTATCCTTTTTTCCCCCCTGGATAGTTAAATGGACGAGTATTGTGTACAATTAGGAATGTTGCAAGATCACAGGTTTCTGAGGTGGTGTTTGAAATCTACCTCCATTAACTCTGCTGCTCGCTGCCTCTCTGATGCTTGTTTTTTAATTTTCATGTGATAGGAGCAGAATTAGGCCATTCGGCCCGTCAAGTCTACACCACCATTCCATCATGGTGGAGCCCTCTTTCCCTCTCAACCCCATTCTTCTGCCTCCTCCCCATAACCCGTACTATTCAAGACCCTACCCATCACTGCCTGAGAAATATCCATAGACTTGGCCTTATTCTGTGGGAATGAATTCCACAGATTGACCACCCTCTGAATAAAGACATTTCTCCTCATCTCCTTCCTAAAGGAACGCCCTTTAATTCTGAGGCTGTGACCTCTGTCCCTGGGCTCTCCCACCTAGTGGAAACATCCTCTCCACATCCCCTCTATCCAAGCCTTTCACTATTGGGTAAGTTTTAATGACCCCCCTCATCTTTCTGAACTCCAGCAAGTACAGGCCCAGTGCCACCAAATGCGCATCATATGTTACCTTGGGGGTCCTTGTACATCAGTCTATGAAAGTAAGCATGCAGGTACAGCAGGCAGTGAAGAGAGCGAATGGCATGTTGGCCTTTATAACGAGGAATCGAATATAGGAGCAAAGGGGTCCTTCTGCAATTGTACAGAGCCCTAGTGAGACCACACCTGGAGTATTGTGTGCAGTTTTGGTCCCCTGATTTGAGGAAGGACATTCTTGCTGTTGGGGGAGTGCAGCGTAGGTTTACAAGGTTATTTCCTGGGATGGCGGGACTGTCATATGCTGAGAGAATGGAGCAGCTGGGCTTGTACACTCTGGAGTTTAGAAGGATGAGAGTGCATCTCATTGAAACATATAAGATTGTTATTGGTCTCCAAATCTGAGGAAGGACACTATTGCCATAGAGGGAGTGCAGAGAAGCTTCACCAGACTGATTCCTGGGATGTCAGGACTGTCTTATGAAGAAAGACTGGATAGACTTGGTTTATACTATCTAGAATTTAGGAGATTGAGAGGGGATCTTATAGAAACTTACAAAATTCTTAAGGGGTTGGACAGGCTAGATGCAGGAAGATTGTTCCCGATGTTGGGGAAGTACAGGGAAAGCGGTCACAGCTTAAGGATAAGGGGGAAATCCTTTACAACCGAGATGAGAATTTTTTTTTTCACAGAGTGGTGAATCTCTGGAACTCTCTGCCACAGAGGGTAGTTGAGGCCAGTTCATTGGCTATATTTAAGAGGGAGTTAGATGTGGCCCTTGTGGCTAAGGGGATCAGAGGGTATGGAGAGAAGGCAGGTACGGGATACTGAGTTGGATGATCAGCCATGATCATATTGAATGGCGGTGCAGTCTGGAAGGGCCGAATGGCCTACTCCTGCACCTAATTTCTATGTTTCTATGTTAAGGGTTTGGACACGCTAGAGGCAGGAAACATGTTCCCAATGTTGGGGGAGTCCAGAACCAGGGGCCACAGTTTAAGAATAAGGAGTAAGCTATTTAGAAAGGAGACGAGAAAACACTTTTTCTCACAGAGAGTGGTGAGTCTGTGGAATTCTCTGCCTCAGAGGGTGGTGGAGGCGGGTTCTCTGGATGCTTTCAAGAGAGAGCTAGATAGGGCTCTTAAAAATAGCGGAGTCAGGGGTTATGGGGAGAAGGCAGGAACGGGGTACTGATTGGGGATGATCAGCCATGATCACATTGAATGGCGGTGCTGGCTCGAGGGGCCGAATGGCCTACTCCTGCACCTAATGTCCATTGTTAACTCAATAATTCTTAGGATCATTCTCGTAGACCTCTGGACCCTCTCCAGCGCCAGCACAGCCTTCCTCAGATGTGGGGCCCAAAACTGCTCACTCGTGATGTGATATGGCACCAACAATTCGCCATCGTGCGGGTGTAGAGGCCCCACACAGTGGCTGGTCATGAAGGCGCGGTCAGTTCCATTTGGCCAGCCATCCCGGGAAATGTCACCACACAAAAATAGTGGTGACCGACTGGATGACTGAATGAAAGAAAGAATCTTTGATAATCAGTGATATTCCTTGTGCTGCAGTGCACACCCAAGGGTATGTGAAGGGTTGCACTTAAAGGGTGCAGACAAAATATCCCACACCAGGTCATCCTTTGTTCTCCCCCTCCATCCCCCTGCTCAAAGTGGTCCCACGCACGCCAGGTCCTTTGCAGGTTTGTGCTTCTGACGATGCTACGCCATTGAAGACCGAATTTGCTGTCATCCAGCTTTAATTCTGGGAACGCCTCGTTTACACAAGTGCGACTCTATTTTGAGGGGAAACCACAGCATTGCTTCCCATTACCACATGGCTTCAATCACCCAGGCTATTCACCAGAGGTACATGTGGGCTAATGTGGGCCTAGCTATGATCTGTGCTTCCAAATCATTTCATGCCCGACGATAAAAATCAAAATGCTGCATATTTCATTTCAGTTCAGTTTAGAAACGTGCCCTTCGCCCCCCCCCCCCCCCCCCCCCCCCCCCCCCCCCCCCCCCCCCCCACTAAGGATTACCCCGTACACAAGCACTATCCTACACACACTCGGAACAATTTACAATTTTACCAAAGCCAATTGACCTTACAAACCGGCACGTCTTTGGAGTGTGGGAGGAAACCGGAGCACCTGGAGAAAACCTACGTGGTCACGGGGAGAACGTGCAAACTCCATACAGACAGCACCCGTAGTCAGGATCGAACCCGGGTCTCTGGCACCATATGACAAATATGAGAAAGTTACACATAAGAATCTCAGAAACAAGGAACTGCAGATGTTGGTTTATACACAAAAGGACTCCGAGTGCTGGAGTAGCTCAGCAGGTCAGACAGCGACTCTGGAGAACATGGACAGGTGACGTCTGAGGTTGAGACCCTGTGCCTTACCATTTGTTATATTATTATCTAGATTATTTAAAGAATTTGTTATTAGGAATATAATGCTATTTGAACTGTTAACTGCAAGGAAAAACGTTTTTACCCAGAGAATTGTGTGTGGAATTCTCTGCCTCAGAAGGCAGTGGAGTTGCCTGGATGCTTTCAAGAGAGTCAGATAGGGCTCTTAAAGATAGTGGAGTCAGGGGATATGGTGAGAAGGCAGGAATGGGATACTGAATGTGGATGATCAGCCATGATCACATTGAATGGCGGTGCTGGCTCAAAGGGCCGAATGGCCTACTCCTGCACCTATTGTCTATTGTCAAAGTACAGTTCAGGTTATTGATTTTTTTTTTGTACATCCATATTAACCATATACCAATTACAGCACGGAAACAGGCCATCTCGGCCCTACAAGTCCGTGCCGAACAACTTTTTTTCCCCTAAGTCCCACCTGCCTGCACTCATACCATAACCCTCCATTCCCTTCTCATCCATATGCCTATCCAATTTATTTTTAAATGACACCAACGAACCTGCCTCCACCACTTCCACTGGAAGCTCATTCCACACCGCTACCACTCTCTGAGTAAAGAAGTTCCCCCTCATATTACCCATAAACTTCTTTCCCTTAAAATCTGTTAATAGATAAAAGTTACATGTGTACAATTAATCAGTGGAGTGAAGTTCCCATTTTAGAAATGATGTTTGAATAGGCTTATGCCTCCTGGGTAAATTAATTTATTTTACACTGCCTTTTCTTTAGATGTATGAGCAATCCGTGTTGGATGATCAGCCATGATCACATTGAATGGCGGTGCAGGCTCGAAGGGCCGAATGGCCTACTCCTGCACCTATTGTCTATGTTTCTATGTAATTGCAATGTGAAGATGCTTCAACTGTACAGATAGATCTCCGGCTAGGATTCTATGTTGCACAAAGCTGGACCTTTGTGCAGGAACCTTGTTGCTCAGCCCAACAAAATCCACAAGACAAGAGCATTAATGGCCTGTCCCAATTAAGACGATTTATTTAGGCGATTACAGGCGATTACAGGCCACATGGTCGCCGGGGTGTCGACTCGATGGTCGTGAGTCGTCTCCTCAGTCGTAGCGTCTTTCTGGTCGCCTCTGGATTTTCAATGTGTTGAACAATTTTCGGATTCAGTCGGCAACAGTGGGTTTGACGCCAATGAGCGTAGCTTGACTTCTCCTAACGTAGGTTGTCGCCGGTGCAGACTTCCGTTTTTGTTTGTTGTTAAAGTAATGATTCTATTTCAATTTTCTACGTCAAAGGGAGGTCCAGTCGCCGGTTTTACTGTGACCTGCTACGACTATGACAAGTGGGACAGGCCCTTTAGCGTTGAGATGTTGACATGGCGGTAACAAACCCTTAAAGCTGAGCTTTGCTGTGTCCACGTTTTGATACGACACTTCGTGAAGTTCCTTCTCAGCTGCAAGATCGTGTGGCCTTCTTCGATATATCTGCAGACCTTTTGAATAGTGTTGATATTGCCAACTCAGGGAGACATGGAACTGCCTGGACGCATCTAGTCAGATGCCCTGAAACTTTAGATGAATGTCCTTTAGAGGTTTTTATTCAAACGACTTTCCAATTGATTGCTTTTAGCTGGGAAATTTCAAGGGGCCAGCAAAAACACAAGTGTTGATGATAATGCTACGTTGTAATATTTCACACAGAGGGTTTGGGGGAATGCTTTCGCTGGTTTCCGAGACCTTTGTGGCTTTGAGTTGAGACGGTCTCAATTTTTCATGCAAAATCGAGGATGTCATTTGGAATGGACTTCCAAACTTAAAAGGTAAAAAGCAAGTTTGCAGCTGGTTCTGGAGAATGTCACTTATTTTAAGTGTTCATAAGTGACAGGAGCAGAATTGGGCCATTCGGCCCATCACGTCTACTCCGCCATTCAATCATGGCTGATCTATCTCTCCCCCACCTAACCCCATTCCCCTGCCTTCTCCTCATAACCCCTGACACCCGTACTAATCAAAAATCTATTCACCTCTGCCTTAAAAATATCCATTGACTTGGTCTCCACACCCTTCTGTGGCAATGAATTCCACAGATTCACCATCCTCTGACTATAGAAATACCTCCTCTCCTTCCTAAAGGAATGTCCATTAATTCTGAGGCTATGACCTCTGGTCCTAGACTCTCCCACTAGTACAAACATCCTCTCCACATCCACTCCATCAAGTGAGTTGTGTCAGTTTTTTTAAGCAAGAAGTCCACTTCAAACTTCATCTTTAAAAATCATGTGTTGTGCGGTGAAATTTAAGTTATTATTGGAAGCATTTTATCACAAGCTGGATATTTCTAGTTTGCTTTATATGTTTTTAGAAAACTGTTGATTAAAAGTTGTGCATTTTCATATAGAAGTGTCTTGTTATTGATTGTGCCAGGCACTATCACAACGTTTAAAAAAAAAAAATGTCAAGCTGGAAAGGGTGCATGGAAGATTTATGAGGATGTTGCCAGGACTCAAGGGCCTGAGCTACAGGGAGAGGCTTGAGCAGGCTGGGACTCTATTCCTTGAAGGGCAGGAGGATGAGGGGTGATCTTATAGAGGTGTACAAAATTATGAGAAGAATAGACGCACAGTCTCTTGGCCAGAGTAGGGGGATCGAGAACCGGAGGTCATAGGTTGAAGGCGAGGAGGGAAAGATTTAATAGGAACCTGCTGGGGTGACTTTTTCCACACAAAAGATAGTGGGTGTATGGAACGAGCTGCCGGAGGTCGTAGTTGAGGCAGGTACTATATCGAAGTTTAAGAAGCATTTAGGCAGGTACATGGACAAGACGGGTTTAGACCAGGGGTTGCCAACCTTTTTCATCCCGTTTACCCCTGGCAACTTTAATAGCACATTACAATGTTATTTCACTTATTTATGAACAACTAATGATGAACAGATACCGGTATACCAGAACCAAACACAGTCGGTCAATGAGAAAAAATATGTACAAATCCAGCATCAACAAATTTACCCCCCTGGGTAGGCAAAATTTACCCCATGTTGGGAACCCTTGGTTTCGAGGGATATGGGCCAAACACCAGCAGGTGGGAGTAGTGTAGATGGGACACGTGGGTCAGTATGGGCATGTTGGACTGAAGGGCCTGTTTGTACTCTTTACGGCTTTACCAAATTAGCCAAGATTCAAGAGTCTGAAGAAGGGTTTCGGCCCGAAACGTTGCCTATTTCCTTCGCTCCATAGATGCTGCTGCATCCATAGATGCTGCTGCACCCGCTGAGTTTCTCCAGCTTTTTTATGTAGCCAAGATTCAATTTTCATAACATGGTACAGGTTATGACATTAATTTTCGATGTTGTTAGCTTTTGTACATAACCCAAAATAGTGGACTTTGGTACAAAGATGATTCTAACATTTTTAACCACCTGTGCACAGCGTATATTGAAATACCACTACATTCTATCTGTGTCCCGCCCCATCCCGTGACACCAGTCTGAAGGGTCTCGACCCGAAACGTCGCCCATTCCCTCTCTGCAGAGATGCTGCCTGGCCTACTGAGTCACTCCAGTATTTTGTGTTTACCTTCGATTTAAACCAGCATCTGCATTTCTTTCCGACACATGGAATTAGAGATGATGGAATTTTGAGTAAATTAAAATGCTGGAGAACTCGGGTCATGCAGCATCGAGACCCTTTTTCAGACTCCATGGCTGTAGATTGCAGAGATACAGCGCAGAAACAGGCCCTTTATAGCCCACTGAGTCCGCACCGACTAGCGATTACCCCGTACACCAGCACTATTCTACACACTGGAGACAATTTACAATTTTACTGAAGCCAATTAACCTACAAACCTGTATGTCTTTGGAGTGTAGGAGGAAACCGGAGCTCCTGGAGAAAACCCATGTGGTCACAGGGTGAATGTACAAACTCAGCACCTGTAGTAAGGATCGAACTCGGGTCTCTGGCGCTGTGGGGCAGCAAATCTATCGCTGTGCTGCCCTGAAGTAGCATAACTGTTGTCAGTATACCAAAGAACAGGACAGCAGCAGGAATCACAGAGGGGGAGCAGTGAGAGAGGGTCTTACAGAACTCCAGTCGCAGAACGCCTTCAAGAGAGAGCTAGATAGGGCTCTTAAAGATAGCGGAGTCAGGGAATATGGCGAGAAGGCGGGAACGGGGTACTGTTTATGGATGATCAGCCATGATCACATTACCATATAACCATATAACAATTACAGCACAGAAACAGGCCATCTCGACCCTTCTAGTCCGTGCCGAACACGTATTCTCCCCTAGTCCCATATATCTGCGCTCAGACCATAACCCTCCATTCCTTTCTCGTCCATATAACTATCCAATTTATTTTTAAATGATAAAAACAAACCTGCCTCCACCACCTTCACTGGAAGCTCATTCCACACAGCCACCACTCTCTGAGTAAAGAAGTTCCCCCCTCATGTTACCCCTAAACTTCTGTCCCTTAATTCTCAAGTCATGTCCCCTTGTTTGCATCTTCCCTCCTCTCAGTGGGGAAAGCTTATCCACGTCAACTCTGTCTATCCCTCTCATCATTTTAAAGACCTCTATCAAGTCCCCCCTTAACCTTCTGCGCTCCAAAGAATAAAGCCCTAACTTGTTCAACCTTTCTCTGTAACTTAGTTGCTGAAACCCAGGCAATATTCTAGTAAATCTCCTCTGTACTCTCTCTATTTTGTTGACTAAATCAGGCATACTTTCAGGAGATTTTGAAAGAAATGATTCCAAAAATGGAGAGAGCCAAAGGAAAATATGGGGTACTTACCATAGTTTGAGAAGATCGAGTGTGTTGTTGTACTCAACTTCCAGTGGTGCCGCAGAGACACCTCCTACAGTCGACCTTGAAGACGCTGGAGGCATTACCCCGGTTCACCCTCCGACCGTTCCCAGGCACCTAATTTGAGGAAGGACAATCTTGCTATTGAGGCAGTGCAGCGTAGGTTCACGAGCTTAATCCCCGGGATGGCTTGACTGTCACATGAGGAAAGATTGGAAAGACTGGGCTTGTATTCACTGGAATTTAGAAGGATGAGAGGCGATCTTATAGAAACATATACAATTATAAAAAAAATGCATGAATGCAAACATTTACCTTAAAAATGGGGGAAAAAAAGAGGAACACATACGCCAGCCAGCATATGCAGTCATGGTTATATAGCGTTGGAACAGGACCGAAGGGCCAACTCGCTCACACCTACATTTACACTAGTCCTGCCTGCTTTTGGCCCATATATCCCTCTAAACCTCTCCTATCCATGTACCTGTCCAAATGTCTTTTAAACATTGCAATAGTCCATGCCACAACGACCTCCGCTGGCAGCTCCTCCACACACCCACCACCCTTTGCATAAAAAAAGTAAACCCTGGGGTTTCGTATGAAGGCTTGAAAGCAGAAACAGAATGATCTATTCATTTAGAACAGATGAAAGGACTTTTGATCTGAAACTCTAACCAAGACTTTCTCAGTCAGTGCTACCTCACTAGAGCTTCCCAACGATTTTCCTATTGTATTTCAAGAATTAATCCACACTTCCAGCATCTGTATGATGTACCACTAAAAATTAACTCAAAATAGACAGAAAAAAAGGAGCCAACCCTCTGAATAGACAATTGGTGGAGTCGGCCCTTCGAGCCAGCACTGCCATTCAATGTGATCATGGCTGATCATCCACAATCAGTACCCCGTTCCTGCCTTCTCCCCATATCCTCTGACTCCGCTATCTTTAAGAGCCCTACCTAGCTCTCTCTTGAAAGTATCCAGAGAACCAGCCTCCACCGCCCTCTGAGGCAGAGAATTCCACAGACTCACCACTCTCTGTGAGAAAAAGTGTTTTCTCGTCTCCGTTCCAAATGGCTTACCCCTTATTCTTAAACTGTGGCCCCTGGTTCTGGACTCCCCCAACATCGGGAACATGTTTCCTGCCTCTAGCATGTCCAAACCCTTAACAATCTTATGTTTCAATAAGATTCCCTCTCATCCTTCTAAATTCCAGAGTGTACAAGCCCAGCCGCTCCATTCTCTCAGCATATGACAATTCCGCCATCCTGGGAATTAACCTTATAAACCTATGCTGCACTCCCCCAATAGCAAGAATGTCCTTCCTCAAATTAGGGGACCAAAACTGCACACAATACTCCAGGTGTGGTCTCACTAGGGCCCTGTACAACTGCAAGACCTCTTTGCTCCTATACTCAACTCCTCTTGTTATAAAGGCCAACATGCCATTCGCTTTCTTCACAACCTGCTGTACCTACATGCTTACTTTCATAGACTGATGAACAAGGACCCCCCAGATCCCGTTGTACTTCCCCTTTTCCCAACTTGACGCCATTTATAGTAACCTGTTTTTGTTTTTGCATTTATCCTCACATTTATCCACATTAAACTTCATCTGCCATGCATCTGCCCACTCTCCCAACCTGAAGAAGGGTCTCGACCTGAAACATCACCCATTCCTTCTCGCCAGAGATGCTGCCTGACCCGCTGAGTTACTCCAGCAGTTTTGTGTCTATCTTTGACATACCAGCATCTGCAGTTCCTTCCTACACCAATGGCATGAATGTTGAATCCTCCAATTTTAGGTAACCTTTCATCTCGCTATCTTCCCCCCGTGCCCCATCTCGACTGCCACCTACTTCTCCCGTTCCCCCATTCCTTCCTCTGGCTTCACACATCGCACCTCTTCAATCCTTTAGTCTCACGCCTTGTGTTTTAACTTTGTTTCACCAATCAGCAATTGGCCAACCAGTCTCCGTCTTGCCTCACCTATCCCGCAGCATTCTCTCCCCCCCACCCTTCACCCACAACCAGTCTGATGTCGAATCCCGACCCAAAGTGCTGGAGTAACTCAGTGGGTCAGGAAGCATTTTTGAAGAAAATGGATGGGTGACCTTTTCGGGTCAGGACATTTCTTCAGACCTTTCCCTGCTTGAAACGTCACCTATCCGTGTTCTCCAAATATGCTGCTGACCCGCCGAGTTACTCCAACTCTGTGTCTATCATTGGTAGCAAGTTGGGCCGAAGAGTCTGTTTCCATGCAGCAAGAATGAGCATTGAAAGTTTAGTATAGTTACAGAGATACACACAGAATCTATGCTGACCAGCGACCACCCCGCACACAGTACAGTAGGGACACTTTACAATGTTTTACCAGCGCCAATTAACCTACAAACCTGTACATCTTTGGTGTGGGAGGAAACCGGAGCACCCGGAGAAAACCCACGAGGTCACGGGGAGGACGTGCAAACTCAGTAGACAGCACCCGTAGCTGGGATTGAACCGTGGTCTCCAGCACTGTAAGGCAGCAACTCTAGCACTGCGCCGCCCTAAAGCGTGGACGTATTTTTGGAATCCGCACCACTTACCGAGGAAGAAAGTTTAATTCTCAAACCCAGTCAAATGGAGTCATTCAGTACAACACTCGTTATGTGGTTTTATTGGCATTTTATTGATAAAAAAAACATTGTGAGGAAAATGCCCCACATATTTCACTAAATATCATTATAGATTCATCCCCTCCCTCCCCCGTCCAATAATCTCGAGTTTAGAAAAGTTCACTGTAGATTGGTGTTGATCCTGGAATTCAGGTTTTTGTGATTGTAGATGGATTCACTTCAGAGTATCGGTAAGCAGCCTCCCTTTGCTGAAAGTCCATTACATCCACCAGCATTTATTCACACGTTGTGAAGAAGTGGGATCTCTTCCCAACTGTGGAGTGGAGATCAGTTCAGTGCCTGCTACCTCCACCATCACCTGTTGTTTTAACATTTAAAAATAAATTCCATTCCATCAAAGGAAAAAAAAAAAAAAGAAAATTGCATTTCTAAAACCCACGATAATGTGAGATTTTTTTTCTTGAATCTGTCCATAACTAGCATAATATACCTAGGCACACGAAACACACTCATTTCATCCTGTGTACCAACATGAGACGAATTAATGAATATTTTACTGGGTAAATGGTATAAAATGTAACAATAGTGTTAAAACTACTACATTATCCCACATTCCATGTCTCACTGATCCATTGATCATCTTATAATAAAGTTCCCCCCTCCCGACACACTGACCGTACTATAAATGCCCATTTCAACAATCATAACACTAATAGTAATTGCAATTTTTTTTTTTAATGTGGAAATGGATCTAGTCATAATGAAAGGGAGTTCGTCACGTATACTGTGGTGCCATTATTCAACAATTACTAACAAAATGAAAGCATTTTTTTGGGGGGCACAGACTACACCAGGTAGTCAATATTTCCCCCTTCCCTCCCTCCCTCCCCCCCCCCCCCCCTCCCGCGCATCTCTGCACCAGTAGGTGAATCAGTCTGCTGGCGACAGTGTTAACTCATTTTATCTTCAACGTATAAAAAAAAAAAACCCCCACTAAAATAACTTAGAAACTAGATCCAAAAATTCTGAAAAGAATCGACTTCAATGTACAAAAATCTGTCATACATGTGTTGGAAAAGTCTGAAACAACTCTCTCGCTCTCTCTCAGTGCAGTGAGCCAGTGCAGTAACTGGATCCAGAGTAAAATTAAGAAACAAGAGATCAAACAACAATGGCAAAAAAATAATTAAACACATCTTTGTATAAAGATTTTTCCTGCTGGTCTCTAAGATACAGATTAAAGAATCTCTTAGGTCTGAGAGGCACACAAGTAGACGTCTTCAATTATAGCCACTGTTTGACAAAAGTTACCAGTCATCAAATGTTCAACAGTGCTCAATGAGAATCTTCAAATTAAACTTAATTGAATCAATACTACTAGCAAAAAAAAGTTACAAATTGTACAAAAATAAAAAACAAATTATTAAAATCTCCTGCGGTAGGTTGCCTTGAAGGACCGGAAAGCAGGCTTAATTCACAGCAGCTAGTTCATGGCTGGAGGTATCTTTGGTTCAGTCTGAACGACGACAAACACAATGAAAACCTCTACTGCACAACAGTATATAAAAGTGAACATGTCTCAAGAGGTGGCATTTAATGTAACAGCCCCGTAAAAATATTAAATATTTAAATGCTTCAGTTTATTCGTTTTCTCAAAGGAAACAAAATTGACCAGCATGGACACACTGTCATGCTTCTATAGGTACAGACGACGAGATATGTCCCATTCCTCCACGCCATGCAGGGAAGTATTGCTGACCGGGTCCTAGCAAGGCTGCAGGATTTTATATATTTGTTTTCATCATTATTACACTGGTAATAAAGTTTTGTATAATATCTGCATATATCAAGATTATTCTGATATGATTTCAGAAGTCAGCATGACCAGTCACGTGACCTATTCAGAGTCGTATAGCACCATTTTTCCCCTCTCTCTTCCCCTCCCCCCTCCCCCCCCCCCCCCCCCCCCCCCCCCCCCCCCACTACCCGCAACTAGCGGCGAGCTGAGGAAAAGGACAGACATGCCGCGATGATCGGCATGATGCTCAGAGAAATCCAGTAAACTAAGTTTCCACTTGGCAGCCGACAAGATTGTTCAGTTTTGTGCTATTTGTGTCAAAATTAAGGCAACACAAGTGAAATTTAAACAATTGCTTTTGGAGATACAGTGAATGCACAACTCTTAAAACTTCTTTCATTGTGACTAATGGAAGGAGGCATCTAACACTGCAACTTAACACTCGGAATTCTTACCTCAATGTCTAAAAAAAAAATCTTCATCACTCACTCTCAGAGTCTGCCTACTCTTTAAACTGCTTATTGGGAGGTTCAAAAAGAAGAATTTCCTCCCCCATCCCCTAACAGTCACAAGATAAAAATCAAATATTGACACAAGGAATTGCAGATGCTGGCTTACAACAAAAAAAAAAGACAGAGTGCTGGAGTAATTCAGCGAGTCAGGCAGTATCTCTGGAGGACATGGATGTTCTCCAGACATGCTTTCTGACCCACTGAGTTACTCCAGCACTTGTGTGAAATTCAAATTTAAATGATAGGGTCTTTGATCTTCAACAGTAAAGCCAGATCTTAAAAATTCTTCAGAAAAGTCATTATTTAAGGCTCTGATATACAATTGAGTATAATAATGATCTTAACAAAAAAGGTAGTCATATCAAAGGCTAAAATTTTAAAGGCAAGGAATTCCTACACGTGTGGCCCTGAATTTGACTCGTTTCAATCGTGCTCTAAGGACTAGGATAGCTACGAGCAGGATCTATAATCTTTCAGGACGAGAAAGAAATGTCATTTGGAACCAGCAAATAGCCCATTGATGCCAGATCTAAAGTCTTAATTTGGATAGTTGTCTGCACCCTTTTTCCCTGAAGTGATACAAGTTCATTATTTTCTTAAAAGGAAAGCAGACAAACATAAGGCTTAGCAAGTAATACCATGTTGTGAAATTTCACTCACGTAGTAACCTGTTGGGGAATTAGAACAGGCATCTAAAATAACCCCATATCTGCTCGTCCAAAAGCTGGAAATGCAATGCAAAAAATGGAAAGTGTTACTAACTTGTTCCTGTTTTGTGTTTTGCATCCGGTCAAACCTGGTTACCAAAAAAGCTAGTTGTAATCAGAAAATCTGCGATAACATAATAATCTCTGCTAATTTAAACTTCTAACACTGACAATAAGTGCCTGAGCAAATTATTCTCTTTACAAAATGTGTTGGCAGGTTCAGGTTGCATAAAACACTGCATTTTAATGCTTCCCTGAGATATAGCACCATGATAGCCCAGTCACTTTGTCTTAATTCTCTCCGTTCTGTTCTAATTACTAACCCACACACCGACTAATGCAATCACACTGGAGTTTGGAAAATGAAAAAGAGAAAATTGCTAGTCAATCATCTATAATTAAATCCGCCTGGTTTGTCTCACTAAAAGATTACATGCGCCAGAACCACAGAACCATCACAGCTTGGCTGATCATTGGAACAAGGTTAACCTCAATCAATGTTTCGATTTTCCCAATAGCCATTCAGGTCTGTTTTCTCCACTAATTCAGTCAGAAACTGAGCTGGGAAATGACATTTTGAGGGTTGCTGCTTTGCCTAATCGAATGAACAAGGACTGATTATACATTCAGTTTAGTGATTTTTCAGATATATAAAGCTTTTCACTGTACCTCAGTACACGTGACAATAAACTAAACTGAACTGTATATATTGGGTACATTTGCTTGCAAGCACAAGCAGTTCCAAAACAAGGCAATACCTTCAGCGATTTAAAACAACAAAATATGTTACTTTAAAGGGGCCACCCAATGTACAAATAATTATCATGTGTGTGTGTGTGTGTGGGGGGGGGGGGAGACATTTTTTCTATAAAATAATTTAACACGTGGCATCTTTCTTTGTCCCTGGAGGAGAGGAGGAAAAAACCCCACTCAAGATAAAGACACAAAAGGCAAGAAAACTCACACACACAATGCTCTGCTAGTGATGTGTAATCACGCTTTTAAACAGGAAATCAAATTGTACTCAATCTCAACTCTTGATATCAAATTTTTTTTTTTAAATCAAATAATTCTGCACCAACCCCATGATATATTAAAGGGAAAAAAAATTCCCACAAGGGGAAGTGAAACCGGAATAGTTGTAATCAAGTGTCAGTGGATATGAGACATATTATCATCACTCTCCACCTGGCAAATAAATGTACCCAATAGATACTCCACCTAGGGTAAGTTAGTGGGACATTTTGACCTTGACTAGTCTACACATATATACGATATGATATTTGTGTTATTCAATTTAGACCCTTCTTTTACACCTAGGAGGATTTAATCTGGTCACTGGCGTTAAACACAGAGTACTGGCCGCCAGTTGTACTCAGCACACACAATGGATCCGTCGGTCAATAAAACCAAAAAGTCCAAAACTGAGCACAAGCACAAGCAGCGGAGAGTCTCGCAGGCATTTAGCAGCACGGGCAACAATCTCTTTGTCAATCGCCACCGACTGCTGCATTTTAAACCAAAGAGGGAAACAACAAAAGTTTAAAGCTATTTTTTACACTCAATGATACACTAAATTCGATACAAATCAAAAGTAGCAGTGCTGTAAGTCAGTTGATGACTCAATGTTGAGTGTGTGGAAGGGTCTCGACCTGAAACGTCACCCATTCCTTCTCTCCAGAGATGCTGCCTGCCCCGCTGAGTTCCTCCATCCAATGCTGTGAAGATTATTTTTGTTTAAACTTTAGAGCACCTGGATTGACTTTAAAGAAAACTGCCTTACGGGGTTCTACCTATTTAACGAGGAAATAATGTGGCCCAAGAACACAAGGATATAACCTGAAAAGTCCGGTTCTTGTACATTTGGGAGCCCAGAACAGACTAGCTAATAATTATCTCAATTCTCCTTCCATTCATCCACAGATTTAAGAAATTTTGGGAATGCATTAAAGAAAAAGCAAAATTGTGTCGATTTCATTGGAAAATGTTTTCTCTTTGTAAAAAAAGTGTTTTGAACGAAAATACAATGATTCTTGATCTCCACCCGTTGCCAAGCTGACGTCAACAAAGCAGCCACGTCGTGTCACGATGGCAACGGAAACTGCCATCATAAAATGGTACAGTAGTAGAGATAGCTAGACCAGGAAGGGGAAGGGTCCCCGGGGAAGAGGTCAGCTGATAGGTCGAGTGACTGGTCATGCAAGTCTTTGTCAGGAATAATGGTTGTATGGTGGTAGCGGGTGTGAAATGCCATTCTGGTAGTGGTGGTGCTGACGGTGTGCAAGATACTCCGAGTAACTCAGTGTCATCTTTTCACTGTGGTACCTGCAGAGAAGACACAAAAACATTCCTTAAAGAGGTCCAAAAAAAAACAATCAAGGAAGCACGTAAACCACTGATACATTCAACTCTTCCCCCCCCCCCACCCCCTCAATAAAAACTTTGCAACTGCTAAATCTCCATTTCATAGCAAATTGTAAGTTTCACAAACTTCTGCAGGATTCCAATCAGTGAGGATAGGGGACAAATTAAATTAAGAATAAGGGGTAAACATATAAGATTGTTAAGGTGTTTAAGAAAGAACTGCAGATGCTTGAAAATCTTAGGTACACAAAAAGGCTGGAGAAACTCAGCGGGTGCAGCAGCATCTATGGAGCGAAGGAGATAGGCGACGTTTCGGCCCGAAACGTTGCCTATCTCCTTCGCTCCATAGGTGCTGCTGCACCCGCTGAGTTTCTCCAGCATTTTTGTCTACCTAAGATTGTTAAGGGTTTGGCAGGAAACATGTTCCCGATGTTGGGGGAGTCTAGAACCAGGGGCCACAGTTTAAGAATAAGAAGTAACCCATTTAGAACGGAGACGGGGAAAAACTTTTTCTCACAGAGAGTGGGGAGTCTGTGGAATTCTCTGCCTCAGAGGGCGGTGGAGGCAGGTTCTCTGGATGCTTTCAAGAGAGAGCTAGATAGGGCCATTAAAAATAGCGGAGTCAGGGGATATGGGGAGAAGGCAGGAACGGGGTACTGATTGGGGAGGGTCAGCCATGATCACAGTGAATGGCGGTGCTGGCTCGAAGGGCCGAATGGCCTACTCCCGCCCCTATTGTCTATTGTATCATCCCCAATGATAATCTCGACACAGGGGCTCTGCAAGGATGCGTTCTCAGCTCCCTTCTTTACTCCTTGTACACCCAAGACAGCACAGTCATGTACCCATCTAATACAATTAAAACATTTGCAGACGACACCGCCATTGTGGGCCGGATGTCAAATAATGATGAGACAGAGTACAGGAAGGAGATTGAGAACCTCGTGTCCTGGTGTCGAGACAACAACCTTTCTCTCAACGTCAGCAAGACCAAGGAGATAGTGTCCGACTTCAGGAAGCAAAGCGGTTACACATACCCCCGTTTGCATTGACGGCACCAATGTCGAGATGGTTGAAAATCTCAAATTCCTAGGAGTCAATATCACCAACAACCTCTCCTGGGCCACCCATATTGAAGCGACGAGCAAGAAAGCACACCAACGCTTCTAATTCCTTAGAAAGTTCAGGAGGTTCGGCATGTCCCCAACAACTCTCACCAACTTCTACAGATGCGCCGTGGAAAGCAATTTATCAGGATGCCTCACAGCGTGGTTTTGGAACAGCTTCATGCAAGACCGCAAGAAACTGCGGAGAGTTGGGGACGCAGCCCAGACCATCACGCAAACCAACCTCCCTTCCATTGACTCCATCTACACCTCACGCTGCCCCGGCAAGGCCAGCAGCATCATCAAGGACCAGCCGCACCCCGGACACTTCTCCCCTCTCCCATTAGGCAAGAGGTACAGAAGTGTGAAAACGCACACCTCCAGATTCAGGGAGTTTCTTCCTAGCTGCTATCAGGCAACTGAACCATCCTATCCCCAACTAGAGTGGACCTGACCTACCATCCACTTCATTGGAGACCCTCGGACTATCTAAAATCAGACTTTACTGGACTTAATCCTGCACGAATTATTCCCTTTATCCTGTATCTAAACACTGTAGATGGCTTGATTGTAATCACAGAGAGTCTTTCCCGTTGACTGGATAGCATGCAACAAAACATTTATATCACAATAAACTAAACTTATTCAAATTACACTCTTTATTCAGACTCCTCAAAACTGCAACGGGCTTTTATGGCCAGCTGCAGCTTGGACTTTGAAAAAGGCACCAAACATGGTGACTCTTTACCAATTTACTGAATTGTCCGCAAGTGAAGAATTTCACTGTAGCCTCGGTACATGATAATAAGGAACCACGATACCAAGAAAAATACAGCATTGACGGGAGAACATGGATAGGTGAAGTTTCGGGTCGGGACCCCTCTTCAGCTATCCACGTTCTGCAGAGATGCTGCCCGACACGCCGAGTTTAGACTTCATAGATACAGTGCGGAAACAGGCCCTTCGGCCCAGCGAGTCCGCACCAAACAGCGATCACACCGCACACCACCACTTATGTCTCTTCTTTGCAAACCAACATCTGCAATTCCTTGCATCTCCAATACAAGTAAGCTCATTAGTGAAATGCAAAAGTAGGCAAGACTGAGGCAGTGTAGATGCTTACCTTGAATTGTATACTGGTATACAGCAATCCCAGGGCCACATATTTCCCTTACTATTTATTACCACTGTGATAATCGACTGCACGATGAGGAATGTGACACTCTATTCTATATCTTTAGCACTATATTGGAATGCCAATTAATTTCTCTCAAAAATCCATCCTGGGCGGAACTTACAATACAATACAATTTATTTGTCACTTGAACCTCATTGAGGCTCAAGTGAAATGTTGTTTCTGCAGTCATACATACAAGAAAAAAAAGACCCCAGACGCAACACAATTTACACAGACATCCATCACAGCGCATCTCCACCTCGCTGTGATGGAAAGCAAAAAAAACGTATCTCTCCCCTGCACTTCCCTCTCCCCCCCCGATGTCAGAGTCAAAGTCAGAGCCCCCGGCGGGCGATAACAATTGTCCCGCGGCCATTAACACCGCGCCGGGTGATGCTAGGCCGCGCTCCGGGTCTTGTTGTTGGAGCCCCGGGCGGGCGCTGGCAAAGTCCCGCAACCGTTGAAGCCACGCCGGGCGATGATGACGGAACTTGAACAAAACCTAGCCCGACTGAATGCTGCAATTCTGAGTGAATGATTGCCAGCTTTTGAAAGGTCAAACAGATGCTGATTTAGACTGTTTCATTTGCAAATGATAAAGAATGTTCTTGCTGTCCCAATATGTATCCCTGTGCCTACACCAAGAAAATTATTAACTGGTCAATTATCAATATTATCTCTGGACTTTAGAGATGCAGCGTGGAAACAGGCCCTTCGGCCCACCGAGTCCTTGCCGACCAGCGATCACCCCCGATCACTAGTACTGTCCTACACACACACAGTAGGGACAATTTACAATTTTTACCGAAGCTAATTTAATCTACAAACCTTTGTGTCTTTGGAGTGTAGGAGGAAACTGGAACACACGTAGAAAACCCACGTGGGTCACAGGGAGAAGGGACAAACCCCGTGCACAGACAGCACCCGTGGTCAGAATCGAACCCCGTTATCTGGCGCTGTAATGCAGAAAGTCTACCACCGCACCACTGTATCTATAGGTTCCCATAGTGGCTGTGGCTTGGTTCAAACAGTGTCCACACTGAAAGTAACTGATTGACTGCAGTGACTGACGGAATGTGGCAGGCATGCAAAGCACAGTGTACATGTAAGCTGCACTCCTGAATGGCTGGAATTGGCCGGAGAAGCCAAAATGTCATCCAAAAGTTTGGACCAGGTTCAGAAAAGATAAGCCCCGCAATCACGTTCGTGTCTAGTGAACTCGGTTGACAATAATCATCTTGTGTCAACATTTAAACAGGCAGCGAAATGAAACAATACCAAGGATCATTAAAGTACTAACAAAGTTAGAGAACTCCGACTACTGGGACTTCAGCACTAGATACTTTGCACAATGCTGGCACCATGCTGCCCTCCCCAGGAAGCAACACTCTCACACAGTAATTACCAAGGATCCTATAGCAGAGCATAGTCTGCTATAGGATCTTTGGTAATTACTTTCTCACGCAACGGCTGGTGGGTGTGTGGAACGAGCCGCCAGAGGAGGAAGTTGAGGCAGGAACTGTTGCAACGTTTAAGAAACATTTGGATAGGGCAAGTTTGGAGGGATGTGGACCAAACACGGGCAGGTGGGACTGGTGTAGCTGGGACATGTCGGCCGGTGTGGGCAAGATGGGCCGAAGAAAGGGCCTGTTTCCACACTGTATATCACTCTATGACTCTCTTGCGTTGAAGAATGTTTATCAATGTTTTAACCACAGGGTTTTAGACTACACAATGATTAAATAGCCGAACTGCTCAACATTTATAGATGTAAACGATGCAATTCTTTTTTTGATGAGGTTGGAATTAGGGTTTTTTCCCAGTCACAAGATAACAATTTCAAAGAAAACGAGTCTTATTTCATACGCAGGATGACACAGTGGCGCAGCTGGCAGTGTTTACAGTGCCAGGGACCTGGGCTCCATCCTGGATGTGGGTACTGTCTGTTTGTTTGTTCGTTCTCCATGGGTTTTCTCCCACATCCCAACTATGTGCAGATGTGTAGGTCTGTTGGCCTCTGTAAATTGCACCGTGTGTGTAGGGTGTGGATGAGAAAGTGGAACTAGTGTGAATATCAACGATGATCGATGGTCGGAGTTAGCTCGATGGGCTGAGTTTCCATGCTGTATCTCTAAACTAAACTAAACTAAATAGCCGATTGTTTCTTTTTTTTGATGGATCACAACAGCAGTCAGATAATTTTTGTTTTTGTACACTATTTTAGCTCATTATCTTCATAAGACCATTAACTGGATCCTGACCTCAGGTGCTGTCTGTGTGGAGTTTGCATGTTCTCTCTGTGACCGCGTGGGTTTCCTCCCGCATCCCAAAGACGTGCGGGTTTGACGGTTAATCAGCGTCTGTAAATTACCCCGAGTGTGTAGGGAGTGGATGAGAAAGTGGGGTAACATAGAACCAGTGTGAACGGGTGATCGATGTTCAATGTGGACTCTGTGGGCCAAAGGGTCCATTTCCATCCTGGAACTATCTATCTATCTATAAAACTCTGTGCCTGACGACTGGCTGCCTTTCTGCCTTTTGATTCGTGCCCAATACTCGCAGATGTCCAATCGGAATGGCCGATGCTCGCAGATGTCCAATCGGAATGGATCCTTTTACTTTCTTCCTTTGATTCACTGCCAGGCCGAATCCAGACGCTCAATCTCCCAGGTCTTTTCCATTTCGCTGGGGATTTCGCTTTTCTTTCTAAGTATTCGCTCCTCATTACATTTCGTCGCCTTTCATAAGTACACGTTTTTAATCAAATCCTTCTCCCCCCCCCCCACTCACTCATTTTGTCGCCTCCTGCTGGCGGCCAGCGACCATAACAGCTGCTGGCGCCCGCATTTCAACCTCAAGAGACGCCATTTAATTCGGCCTTTCAAGAACGGCTTCAGTTCGAGGACCACGTCTCCCGTGGGGGCTGCAGGTAGGGAACGGCTAAGGGTAGGGAATGGCTGCGTTGGGGGAACAGGCCATTGGTCTAGTATATATTAAAATTAAAACTTGATTAATGAAGTTTCCTGTATCCACTACCACTCTCAAACACAAACAATGGCTCTGGTTACTGGCCAAGCGCAGGAAGATGGGGTTAATATGGATGTGTGCTCAATGGTTAGTGTGGACATGATGGGCCGAATGGAGTGCTTCCTTGCTATATGACACCATGACTTGCACTTATTAAGCATTCTTCACAATGTCCGAATATCTCAAATCACCTTGCAGTGTACTGAAATGTAGAAAAGCTTGTGCAAAAAGTAAACTCACACAAACAGCAAGGTGACATTAAGAACATTTGCTTTGGCAGTGTTGACTGAGGAATGAAAGCAAGATAATTTTCTCAAAGGGAGGGTTGGAATGAGGCGAGTTGGTGTGTGGCAGTTGCTAGTTGTCCCATTAACACAATCCTCGAATGAACAGAGCAACAAATCAACCTGGTACCTCACTGTAATTTTAGAGCTATCCTACTGTCCGATTCACCACAACCCCATTGTGGACATTGGTCGATGGAACTGATGCCTCACAATGCTGAGAACTACTGAGGAGGTAGAACTCCGGAGTTGTCCTAGGAAGTTCGGCATGTTGTCAACAACTCTCACCAACTTCTATAGATGCGCTGTAGCAAATTCGCAAACCATCGGGCCTCAATTTCTGGAGAGCTTTCACCGATTATAATGCCGATAAACCACTACCATTTATTATAGTCCAATTTCATCATATCACTTTTTCCAGATATAGGTTTGAGATACACAACCACTGCACAGGTCAAAACTGTTTACATGGTGGTAGACACGAAGAGGGTTCTCCTAAACTTTTACAGGTGCACGGTAGAGAGCATGCTGACTGGTTGGATCGTGGCCTGGTTCGGCAACTTGAACGTCCAGGAGCCAAAGACTACAAAAAGTTGTGACCACTGCCCAGTCCATCACCGGCTTTGACCTCCCCACCGTCGAAGGGATCTATCGTAGTCGCGTCCTCAAAAATCCAGCCAACATCATCAAGGACCCACACCATCCTGGCCACACGCTCATTCCACCATTGCCATCAGGAAGAAGGTACAGGAGCCTGAAGACTGTAATGTCCAGGTTCAGGAACAGCTTCTTCCCTACAGCCATCAGGCTATTAAACACAACAATGAATAAACTCTGAGCTCTGAACTGCAAAAGACTATATTATTATTGCACTATATTTGTTATTTATTGAACTTTTTCTTTTTTTTTCTCTTCCCCCGTTATGTACTATGTTTACATATTCACATATTCTGTTGTGCTGCAGCAAGTAAGAATTTCATTGTCCCATCCGGGACATATGACAATAAAACACTCTTGACTCGACACCATGAGCTGCAGACGCTGGTTCACATCTGAGCAGAGATTACTTTATATCCAAGCTAGATTACTCCAGCACATTGTGTCTGCTTGCAAACCATATATATTCTTCACAAACTAATTTATACCTACGAGCCAGGTTCCAAATCATGATAAGAGCATAAAGGGGCCTGTCCCACTGTACGAGCTAATTCAAGAGTTCTCCTGAGTTTTCCCCTGATTCGAACTCGGAGAATTACGGTAATGGCCGCTCGTAGGTACTCGGGGCTCTCGTGGACATTTTTCAACGTTGAGAAATCTTCACGGGTCTTCACGAGCTTACTGCGTTTCCCGAGTACCTGCCGTTAGCGTTACGAGCCGCTAAGAGACGTCCCGAGCTCCGACGTACCCGCTACGTACATTCTACGTGCTTACAAGTTCGATTTTTTTTTTTTAAACTCGGGAGAGCTCTTGAATTACCTCGTACAGTGGGACAGGGCCATAAGGTGAAGATGAAAAGATTTAATAGGAATCTGAGGGGTAACTTTGTCACACAAAGGGTGGTGGGTGTATGGAACAAGCTGCCAGAAGAGCAGAAGAGGTAGTTGAGGTAGGGACTATCCCAACATTTAAGAAACAAATAGACAGGTACATGGATAGGACAGGTTTAGAGGGATATGGGCCAAACGCAGGCAGGTGGGGCTGGTGTAGATGGGACATGTTGGCCGGTGTGGGCAAGTTGGGCCAGAGGGCCTGTTTCCACACTCTATATATACACATATTGAAGTCATAATCCTTTTACTCTTATTCTATTTCAGGTGAAATTCCCCTTCCTCTTACCTCATTCATTTATCAGGGAGCGGGGTGGGTGTGGAAGAGGGGGAGAGCAGGAAAAACAGCAAACTCAGTGGATGTGTTACAGGTCAGAACTGTATTTGGTTTTCACCTGTCTGTGGTTCCACATTCTTCAAATGTAAAAGAGGAAGGAAGAGGATTTGGACTTGTCAGGAAGAACACAAAAGGCAATAACAGGTGGAAATAACCGGAGCAGGAAATTTGGACTTCCATGCTGCCTTTCATGGAATAACCAATCTCTAATGCATTCCAAAGGTTTTAATCTCAGTTCTACAGCAGGAAATGTTACTAGTGCAGGAAAGTACCATAAACACGGGTGGCACGGTGGCGCAGTGGTAGAGTTGCTGCCCCACAGCACCAGAGACCTGGATTCCATCCTCACTACGGGTGCTGTCTGTACGGTGTTTATACGTTCTCCCCGTGACCTGCGTGGGTTTTCCCCGGGAGATCCAGTTACCTCCCACACTACAAAGACGTGCAAGTTGGTAGGTTAACTGGCTTGGTATAAATGTAAATTGTCCCGAGTGCATGTCGTGTGGTGTTAATGTGCGGGGATCGCTGGTCGGCGCACTCGGTGGGCCGTAGGGCCTGTTTCCGCGCTGTCTCGGTACGCGGAGAATGCTGTGAGAATTTTATAATGTCCGGGCTCATGGGTTCACAGTCATAAGAGCGAACCTCAAATGGCGCCTTGCCTCTCAGATCAAGTAGAGGGAGACCAGAATGAAATGCAACCAAAACTGGAGGGAAAACAGCCACAGTTAGAAATAAGCGAGTTAGAAATAGTAACCTTGGATTCCATACAAAGCAATGCAGACCCTCATGGTTAACTCCAGCATTACACTCGTTGCCACTTCAAGTAGATCAAGAATAATAAGTAGGTCAGGAGGTTGTTTAACTGAGATTGATTCGTAGAGATAGAAAACACAACTGTGGTGCCTGAAGAAAATGTGGGTTGTACTTAAAACTGACATCTGGGATATTGTCCCAAACGCTGGAACAACAAGCCCTGTACATTCTGAAGTTCAGATGTAGAGTCCATCCGCTTGAGTAATGAACTCTGTCAGGGACTCCAAAATGGGAAAGAGGGGATAAGAAAAGGTAGGTGCAGAATACATTTACCCTAATTCAATGGAAGTGAAGTTTAAGTTTTCACTGTGTACGATAGGTAAGAAAAATGGTTCATGTTTAAGAGACTGGGCAACTCCTTAAAGTGGGAGGGGGCAGGGAAAAGTAGTAGCAACAATTGGTGGGTCTTATCCGTTGCTCCAGCGTTACATGCTAGTGTGGTGGTTGCATGTTTAAGTGAGAGCAAGACCGTTGTGGAATCCGTTCAACCTACCGGGCACGTCATTGAGATGCCCGAGTAGCTCATTCTCAACTGCAAAATCCACCCATGAAGACTGTTAACGCCCTCCCTAAACATTATTCCCTTATTATCATGAATCTATACACTGTCAATGGATCATGTATTGTCTATCTGCTGACTGGTTAGCACGAAACAAAACGCTTTTCACTGTACCTCGGTACACGTGACAATAAACTAAACGGAACGGTGATCCTCTTCTGGTTTGGTTTCCACAAGGCAATTTTGCAGGAGCACTTCAACTCCCCCTCCCATTCCCAATCTGACCTTTCTGTCCTGGGCCTCCTCCATGGCCAGAGTGAGTCCCACCGGAAATTGGAGGAGCAGCACCTCATATTTCCCTTGGGTAGATTACACCCCAGCGGTATGAACGTTGACTTCTCTAATTTCCGATAGCCCTTGCTTTCCCTCTCTCTCCATCCCCTTCCCCTTCCCCGTTCTCCCACTAGCCTTACTGTCTCCGCCTACATTCTATCGTTGTCCTGCCCCCTCCCCTGACATCAGTCTGAAGAAAGGTCCTGACCCGAAACGTCACCCAGTCCCTTTCTCTAGAGATGCTGCCTCACCCGCAGAGTTACTCCAGCATTTTGTGTCAACCTTCCAGAAGGCAATTGTTCTCTGAGCTGACCTTCGCACTTAAGGTGGCAATGTAAATGGCAGAGTACCCAAGCTCCTAAGCTATGAATGAGGAGCAAGATTCAGACCTGTTGCTGCTGCGGCTGTCTGCAAGGGTCCTCGAGGTTTGAGGTCAACCTTCCTTGCCCCCACTCCAGAATAAACCACATTCACTCAACTTCCGTCATGAACCTGCGGTAAATGGACAAGGCTTGTGAATGTGCAGACTCAGAGGCTTTGTTAACTTATTCACTCTTTATGTTTCCCTACCATTAACTGGCTCACCTGAAATCACTAACTTCATCCTTCCATCTTTCGTTGCAACATTTGTAAATTCTCCATTTCTTAGACTTTGGTCTCCCACATACCTCCAGAATCATGACCAGTTCTTCCCAGCTGGTATCAGGCAACTGGTCCTCTCATCAGCTAGAGTGTGGTCCTAACCCATCACTTACAGGAGACCGTGGAACTAACTTTAATTGGACTTCATTGATACAGTGCCCTCCATAATGTTTGGGACAAAGACCCATCATTTATATATTTACCTCTGTACTCCACAATTTGAGATTTGTAATAGAAATAAATTCACATGTGGTAAAAGTGCACATTGTCAGATTTAATTAAAGGCCATTTTTATACATTTTGGTTTCACCATATGGAAATTACAGCTGTGTTAATACATAGCCCCCCCCCCCCCCCCCCATTTCAGGGCACCATAATGTTTGGGACACATGGCTTCACAAGCATTTTTAATTGCTCAGGTGTGTTTAATTGCCCTAATTGTTTAATTGCCTCCTCAGCACCTTGTCTTTCCTCCAGCCTTTCCATCACTATTGTAAACTTTTACTGCTGTTTACCAACATGAGGACCAAAATTATGCCAATGAAAGTCAAAGAAGCCATTATGAGACTGAGAAACAAGAATCTAACAGAGACATCAGCCAAACCTTAGGCTTACCAAAATCAACTGTTTGGAACATCATTAAGAAGAAAGAGAGCACTGGTGAGCTTACTAATCGCAAAGGGACTGGCAGGCCATGGCAGACGCCCACAGCTGATGACAGAAGAATTCTCTCTATAATAAAGAAAAATCCCCAAACACCTGTCCGACAGATCAGAAACACTCTTCAGGAGTCAGGTGTGGATTTGTCAACGACCACTGTCCACAGAAGACTTCATGAACAGAAATACAGAGGCTACACTGCAAGATGCAAACCACTGGTTAGCCGCAAAAATCGGATGGCCAGGTTACAGTTTGCCAAGAAGTACTTAAAAGTGCAACCACAGTTCTGGAAAAAAGGTCTTGTGGACAGATGAGACAAAGATTAACTTATATCAGAGTGATGGCAAGAACAAAGTATGGAGGAGAGAAGGAACTGCCCAAGATCCAAAGCACACCACCTCATCTGTGAAACATGGTGGTGGGGGTGTTATGGCCTGGGCATGTATGGCTGCTGAAGGTACTGCCTCACTTATCTTCATTGATGATGCAACTGTTGATGGTAGTAGCATAATGAATTCTGAAGTGTATAGACACATCCTATCTGCTCAAGTTCAAACAAATGCCTCAAAACTCATTGGACGGGCAGTTCATTCTACAGCAAGGCAATGATCCCAAACATACTGCTAAAGCAACAAATGAGTTTTTCAAAGCTAAAAAAGGGTCAATTCTTGAGTGGCCAAGTCAATCACACGATCTGAACCCAATTGAGCATGCCTTTTATATGCTGAAGAGAAAACTGAAGGGGACTAGCCCCCAAAACAAGCATAAGCTAAAGATGGCTGTAATACAGGCCTGGCAGAGCATCACCAGAGAAGACACCCAGCAACTGGTGATGTCCATGAATCGCAGACTTCAAGCAGTCATTGCATGCAAAGGATATGCAACAAAATACTAAACATGACTACTTTCATTTACATGACATTGCTGTGTTTTAAACAATATGTAGGTATGTTACAAAACCTACCTGAATCGCCATTGGGAATCTGCCCAAAGCCATGTCCGCGATTTTGGCGGTGTTTGGAGGGGGCGGGTTTAAAACGCGATTTTTACTAGGCTGTTCTAATCGCAGATGTTCAGCCTAGTAAATCATTAACGAAAAATCGCTGCAAGACCCGGTCGCAAAAGGTATTATTAGTTTTATAGGCCTCGAATAATAGTTATAATAATTTTAAAATCACTCTCTCACTTCGCAACCTCTCGCAGCCCCAGGGTTTTATAAAGCAAACAATTAAAGGTATGTACCTTATTTTTACATTAAATGGGGCGTGTATATAACCCTGTTTATAAAGTTTTCTATAGCGAGTAGTTCATTTTGGGCTTTTTATATCCCGCAGTATTTTTCTCGGCATTTGAGGGCACTAATCCAGCACGATGTGAACGTTCTAAACCAGCGCGTTCACAGGAACCCACTAGAAAGCCGATTTAAATGGGCATTTATTTACAGCAATTGAACACTAAATTCCTTCCATTTGGCCTATAAATTAATGTAAATTAGATATAAAAATCATGTTATATTGTGAATTATTTGTGAATAATCTTTGGACACTTAGGCTATTTAAGAAATGGATAGATGTTTATATCTAGTAATTGAATTTTGATTAAACATGATTTTCTTTTTTAGTATTTACTATTTGTTTTAGCGTTTAACTTTATAATCTCTACCTTTTTTTCTAAAATTGAAAAATTGAGGAAAAACAACGTGTACAGAGTTGCTTATTGGTTGCAGTCTGAGGAGTATGATGATGCTACTGATTATGATATGCCAATGTACCAGCTAGCTGCTGATCTTCTCCATAAAGACTTGGTCTTTTGCTAGAAATTGTAATTTATTTACCTATCCATAACTGACTTACAGCATATTATACAATAATATTAAAGTTCTGATCTTGAGAATATCACATTTTTGAATTTTCAAGGCAGTCTGGTTGTTTATTACCATTTCTGTCACATCGGTCAATTTTGTAATTAGCTACAATTAGGTAATTAGCTAATTATATGCTTTAATTTCATGTCATCCAAGTAAGATTGTTTTATATTTTTTCAGAATGCTTCAATCTATGATAGGTGAAAATTTCATTCAGTTCTCTTAATTCTTAAGAAAGTTACGGGCTTTTGACTATCCAAGATCACAGCTTTTTTGTAATGTCCATTGAAAATCAATAGGGAACAAGATGCTAATTTCCGAGTATGAAAATGGCCATAACTTTTTTAATACTTGAGATATGAAAGTGAATTTGGTGTCAAATTAAACTTGTTGTTATGCTTTATCTGATGGGATAAATTGCAGACTTGATTTTTAAAATCTCAAAATTTTGTAACATTGCTACAATATGGTGCCCTGAAATGGGGGGACTATAAACACTGCTGTAATTTCTACATGGTGAAACCAAAATGTATAAAAATTGCCTTTATTAAAATCTGACAACGTGCACTTTAAGCACATGTGATTTTTTTTCTATTACAAATCTTAAATTGTGGAGTACAGAGGCAAATAAATAAATGATGGGTCTTTGTCCCAAACATTACGGAGAGGCACTGTACATCCTGCACTAAACGTTATATCTGCGCATTGTGGACAGCTTGATTGTATTCATGAATTGTCTCTTGTTTGACTAGACAGCACGCCAACAAAAACTTTTCACTGTACATCAGTACTTGTGAGAATAATAATCGAAAGTAACTGTCTACGAATGTTTGAAAGATTAGACAGTAACTGTACATCATTAGTCAGGGTATCGAGTACGGAAGATGGCATGTTATGCCATAGTTGTACAAGACTTTAGTGAGGGCGCATTTGAAGTACTATGCTCAGTTTTGGTCACCCTGCTCTCGGGAAGATGTTGTTAAGAAGGAAAGAGTGCAGAGGAGATTTACAAGGATGCTGCCAGGACTTGAATGGCTGAGCTATAGGGATGAGCTGGGGCTTTATTCGTCGTAGTGCTGGAAGATGAGGGGTGATCATACAGAGGTGTACAAGACCATGAGGGGAATGTCTTTTACTCAGAAAGGGGAAATAGAGGATACAAGTTTAATATGAGAGGGGAAAGATTTAATAGGAGCCTAAGGAGTAACGTTTTCACTCAGAGGGTGGTAGGTAAATGGAATGAACTACCCGAGGAGGTAGTTGAAGAAAGTACAAGAACAACATATAGAGGTACATGGATAGGAAAGATTTGGAGGGATATGGGCCGAAGGGCCTGTTTCAATGCCGCATGACTATGACTATAAATTCCACCCTTATTTCCCCACAGGAATGCAAGATGCATCATGTTTGAACTACGTGATTTATTCACTTTAGTTAAAGCCAGCTTTCTAATATCAGACATGAGACAGGAAAAAACTGAAAAAAGAGTAAGAGATAGATTTTGAAATTCGGCAAGGCCCCACCGCCGCCGGGAGGCCCCACCGTCGCCGCTAGGCCCCACCGCCACCGGGAGGCCCCACCGTCACCGGGAGGCCCCACCGCGAGGCCCCACCGCCGCCGGGAGGCCCCACCGCCGCCGCGAGGCCCCACCGCCGCCGCGAGGCCCCACCGTCGCCGCGAGGCCCCACCGCCGCCGCGAGGCCCCACCGCCGCCGGGAGGCCCCACCGTCGCCGCTAGGCCCCACCGCCACCGGGAGGCCCCACCGTCACCGGGAGGCCCCACCGTCGCCGCGAGGCCCCACCGCCGCCGGGAGGCCCCACCGCCGCCGCGAGGCCCCACCGCCGCCGCGAGGCCCCACCGTCGCCGCGAGGCCCCACCGCCGCCGCGAGGCCCCACCGTCGCCGCAAGGCCCCACCGTGCCGCGAGGCCCCACCGCCGCGGTCTTGATAGAATTTGATATAATTTATTTGCCACACAACCAGGGTCGGTGGTATTTGGGTTGTCTGCAGCGGTACAATAATAAAGAACATACAACCACAATAAAAATGTAACACAAACATCCACCACGGCATTCATCACTGTGGTGGAAGGCACAAAATTTGGCCAGTCCTCCTCCATTTCCCCCCCGTGGACAGGACCAGTCCAGAGTCAGTCCAGGATCGGCTCTTCCTCACCGGAGACCGCGGTTTTAAGTTGTTGTAGGCCGCAGGCCGGCGGTCGAGATTTAAAGTCTTCGCTGCAGCCAGAAGCACCGTAGACTGCAGGGCCGGCGGTCGAAGCTCCCCTCCAGGGGTGATGTTAAGTTCATGCCGGGCCCAGGGTAGAAGTTATCCGCGGGCCGGCAGTGGTGGCTTCTTCTTCCCCCGGGTCCCCCACGACGCCGCACCAGCTGGAGCTCTGCAGACCGCGACTTCAGGCTGCCGGCTGCCCTGGGCCAGCGAAACGGAGCGCTCCCCTCCAGCGAGGGCTCACTCGCTCCACGCCGAGAGTCCACGCTGCGCCCGCCGCTGAAGCCCCTGGCGCGTCTCCGGGAAAGGCCGCGCCCATCCTTGATGTTAGGCCAAGGGGGAGGCTACCTGGAAAAAGTCGCCTCCCCATGGAGGTGACCGAAGCGGTTTCTCCCTTACCCCCCCACACCACCCCCCACACAAAACACACCGAGAAACATCAAACACATACTTTAAAACATACCAAAAAAAAAAAAACTAACGCGCTGCTGACTTGGCTGCTGCCAGAGCAGCGCCCCCTTTGATGCCTCCTGGATCGCCGCATAGAACCCCGGCCGGTGCCTCGCGAGTAGAAGCCCGGGTCGGACGAAGCAGCTAACGGCGCCCGCGGCTGGGCACCACGGAGGCCGTGAAGTGGGGCGTCAATAGCAGTGAAGCCTCGCGACGATGGATCCGCGGAGAAATGTCATGCCTGTAATATGGCACCAAACCAGGGCGCAGTACTTGGCGGCTGAGAACACCAGGGCCACTGTGGACATGCGCAGTGTCTTCGTCGTGGCTCCCCATGTGGTGCCAGCTAGACGGCGTATCAGTGTGGCACGGGCACTTGTCTTTGCCTTGGCACCTTCCAGGTGTTGTTTGAATGACAACGTTCTGTCGAGCTTCACACCGAGGTACGTGGGGACGGGCTTGGACCGTAACCGGGCGCTATCCACCATGACGTTCATCTCGCGGGTGGCTTCACTGTTGTTGAGGTGGAACATTGAAGATTGTTGATGTTGTCTTACCCATGCTGAGCTTGAGGCGCCAGTTCCTCAGGTATGAAGACAGGATGTTCATGTCTTCTGAGGCCCTCTGTGGCTAAGGGGCTCAGGGGGTATGGAGTGAAGGCCAGGACGGCTTTACTGAGTAGGATGGATCATATTGAATGGCGGTGCAGGCTCTAAGGGCCGAATGGCCTACTCCTGCACCTAATTTCTATGTTTCTATGTTTCTTTGACTGGGTTGCAGGCAGGTCATGGATGTAGATGTTGAACAGCATTGGTGCCAGCACTGAGCCCTGAGGGACGCCATTCTTAAGTTTCCTCACCCTGCTGCATTGCCGAGTTAACTCTAGTGTTAAGACTCCAGTGTCAGAGCAGTACAGTTCCTCCTGACCCCAGTATGTCTCATACTGCCACCTTCTACAATACAAGATCAAAATTCTGATAATTACTGCGGACTGAGCGGCTAAACTATGGGAACGGACAATTCCTGGCAGCAAGATTTGCTCCTCTGTAGGTGCCTCTGGTCCACAACTCTCAAAACTATTGATACATTTCCATTATCCAATTTGTGAAATTGGTTAATGAAAATGAACAACTGATTCAACATCAACTGAAACAGAGGAGACATGTTCAACCACTCAAGGCACGGTGGCGCAGCGGTAGAGTTGCTGCCTTACTGCGCCAGAGACCTGGGTTCAATCCTGACCACGGGTGCTGTCTGTACGGAGTCTGTACCGACCGCTTGGGCTACCTCATGGTGCACCAGTTTCCACCCACATTCCAAAGGTATGTAGTTTAATTGGCTTCTGTAAATTCCCCCTCGTGTGTAGGATGTCAAACTGGGATAACATAGTGTATGTGATAGTTGGGCTGAAGGGCCCCATTCCTTCTCTCTAGTGATGCGGCCTGTCCCGCTGAGTTATTCCAGCATTTTGTGTCTATATAATGTATTTACATTTGGATAATTGACTAGCAGCCAATATCTAACTGAGCTTTGGCTGGGCTGGAATATTGAAAGTAATGCAATAGCGTCCAAAATCCTTTGTCTTGACCTTTGCAGTCAATTCATTCTGTGATTGTAATGAGCACGGGGGGGTGGAAGATTGCAACCTTCACGTGGTCCACCCTGTTTTGACTAATGCAATCAACCAATGCAATTGACTGTGTGCACAGTCAAATAAGATCAAATAGAACAAGTTGTCCTACAACTTTAGGCTGTGCACGCCATACGCAAGAAGAAGAATGAGCATGAAACAATGTGGAGTAAACTGTACTTGGAGAAAACAGTGGAAAGTATTGGTTTTATGTTTTTCCTCATAACTCTCCTCCTTGCTTTCACCCGACATGCTTTAACTGTATTCCCTTCCTCTATCTGAAGTTTGCGGAGTGACTCTGCATCCAAACGTGGCACATTATAGACCATAGTGTGAACGTTGAGTAGGAAAATATTGCATTCAATGCCACGGCTGATAGATAAGCTGACTTGCTCAGCAGTGTTTCTACAGGGGCAGCAAGGTGGTGCAGTGGTAGAGTTGCTGCCTTGTAGTGCCAGAAACCCATGTTCGATCCTGACTACGGGTGCTGTCTGTACAGAGTTTGTACGTTCACCCGCACCCTGTGTTTTCACCGGGATCTCCGGTATCCACCCACACTCCAAAGACGTACAGGTTTGTAGGCTAATTGGCTTGGTATAATTGTAAATTATCCCTTATGTGTGTAGGATTGTGTTGATGTGCAGGGATCGTTGGTTGGTACGGACTCAGTGGGTCGAAGGGCCTGTTTCTGAGCAGCATCTTTGATCTAAACTAAACATGGAAAGCAGCACTTGAAAACGATTGCTATTTATAATGTGTGTGTGTGTGTGTGTGTGTGTGTGTGTGTGTGTGTGTGTGTGTGTGTGTGTGTGTGTGTGTGTGTGTGTGTGTGTGTGTGTGTGTGTGTGTGTGTGTGTGTGTGTGTGTGTGTGTGTGTGTGTGTGTGTGTGTGTGTGTGTGTGTGTGTGTGTGTGTGTGTGTGTGTGTGTGTGTGTGTGTGTGTGTGTTCCTTCCTGGAACTTCATTAGTGATTTTTTATTTCACTCTTATCCTAAACGTGGAGCCAGCATTAAATCCTAAATCTTCACAACCACAATCAGGAGAAACACAAGGAGAAGATAGATGAATGAGCATATGAAAAGTCTTGATAACGTGTGTAATTACAAGATCAATTGGTGTTGTAAAATTAATATTTTCCTCACATTTTCCTGCTTTTTAAAGTCTGTGACAGATCTCTCTCCTAAAATGTCTGATGGATGTATGAATGTTAAGATTGAACCGGCTTATTAGTGACAACGTTTAGAGCAGTACAGTGGCGCATCTGCTGTAGCTGCTGCTTCCCAACACCAGGGACCCAGGTTAGATCCAAACCTCGGGTGCTGTTTGTGTGGAGTTTGTACGTGGAATTCTCTGCCACAGAATGCAGTGGAGGCCAATTCACTGGATGCTTTCAAGAAAGAGTTAGATTTAGCTGTCAGGGTAAAGGGAATCAAGGGATATGGGGAAAAAGCCGGAACGAGGCACTATTTTGGACGATCAGCCATGATCATATTGAATGGCAGTGCTGGCTCGAAGGGCCAAGTGGCCTACTCCTGCCCCTATTTTCTATGTTCTATTTCTAAAAGTCTGAGAAGGTGAATATTTACGGCAACACCCGCATGTTATGGGCCTGCCGTTATACATTTCACATTGATACATGGTCAATTGAAATGTTTTACAGAAGAATTTTTAAGCAATATTGAAAACAGCTTGTATATTCATACAACTCTCAGCACAATGGCACAGAGAGTAGGCTTGTAGTCTCACAGTGCCACCGACCCAGGTTCGATCCCGACCTCGGGTGCTGTCGGTGTGGAGTTTTCACGTTCTCCCTGTGACTGCTTGGGTTCTCCAGTTTCCTCCCATAAGCCAAAGACATGTGCGTTTGTAAGTTAATTGGCCTCTGCAAATTGCCTCAAGTGTGTAGGGACTGGATGAGATAGTGGGATAACAGAACTAATGTGAATGGATTATCAAAGGTCGGTGTGAAGTCGGTTGGCCGATGGGCCTGTTTCCATGCTGTACCTCGGAACTAAACAAACAAACTCTGCAGGTAAAATTTAACATTAATTATCCGTTGCAAGTTTAATACCTACAAACAAAGGTTTGAAAGTACGAATGAAGTCACAATACATAGAAACCATGTTTGTTGCGAAAAGGCAAAAAGGATTTACTGCTATGTCAACAAGAACAAGCAAACAAAGTTTATAATGGTACCTCAACAAGGTCATTTCTTTTATTGCACAGCTTATGATAATTACTGGGGCATTTGACGTCTTGTGATTGCTATGCTCCAAACCTCAACTAAGAATCAACCTGAAACTTTCTTGGTTTCTTGGTCCTTTTAAAATATTCCAAATGGAATTTAAACTGGAGGTGGTGAAGGGAGGACTTAAGCAAGAAAGGGTTTTTGGGAAGAAAGAGCTACCTTAAATTTAGTTGCATCTGGTTGGGTAATTATAGTAGGGTGAAGACTATTCCATGCTTTAACAGTGCGGGGGAAGAACGAATTGCTGTACAAATCTGTCTTGGTAGCTGGAATCTCAAATTGGATCGAATACCCTCGTCTGCTCCCAATTGGTTTTGGTTTGGTGTAGGTCTTGTAATCTGTCGAGCTGACCATTTAACATTTTGTAAAAACAGGTCAAACGGTGAGCTTCACGTCTGTCTTGGACAGGGTTCCACCCCAGAGAATTCAGAAGTTTGGTGACACTCGCTTCTCTCTCATGGGTGTTAGTAACAAATGGAGCTGCCTGTCTTTGGACAGGTTCGATGGAAGAAATGTTTTTATTTGTGCATGGGTCCAATGCTGCAACTGCGTAGTCCAAATGAGGTCTAACGAGGGTGAAGTATAGCTTCTCCTTGACAGAAGTTGAACAATGGTGAAAGTTGCGCCTCAGAAAGTTTAGGACACCTGTTGCTTTCACCGTTGCATGATGTGTCTGACCATTCCAACTTTAATTCTGTTTCTTGACACATGAATATCTCAACCAAAATATTTCCCTTTATTTCCCTCTTTAAGTAAGCGTTGGTGTGACAATTTACTGGAAAATGCAAACAGAATGACACCATGTAAAATACACTTGGACAGGTACATGGATAGGAGAGGTTTAGATGGACATGGGCCAATTCTTGGAGTATCTTGGTCAGCGTGGAAGAGTTGAGCCAAAGACCCTGTGTTAGTGCAGTAAGGACTATGATCTGCAACCTGAAGAATTGTAAATGTTCTTCAGACTGAATAAGGTGATCCCTTTGAATTGCACGGTGAGAATTAATCATCTTCATGTAGTTCCTCCTCAGGTAGCATTCCATGCCTGTGACATGGAGACATGAACCATGAAGACAAGATGGCACAGCGGTAGACTTGCTGCCTCACAGCGTCAGAGACCCAGGTTTAATCCTGACTACAGGTTCTGTTTGTACGTTCTCCCTGTCACCTGCGTGGGTTTTCTCCAGGTGCTCCGGTTTACTTCCACACTCCAAAGACGTACAGGTTTGTAGGTTTTGGTAAAATTGTAAATTGTCCCTCGTGTACGGGGTGATCGCTGGTCGGCGCGGACTTGGTGGACCGAAAGGCCTGTTTCTACGCTGTATCTCTAAAGTCTAAAGTAAACAGTTCGTAACCCGATGTCGGAAATGTGGCTGCCTGGTAACATGTTTAAATAAAATATAGGCCAGCTAAGGACAATATAGGCCAGCTGAGGACAACAGAGGCCAGCTGAGGACAATATAGGCCAGCTGAGGACAATATAGGCCAGCTGAGGACAACAGAGGCCAGCTGAGGACAACAGAGGCCAGCTGAGAACAACAGAGGCCAGCTGAGAACAAGAGAGGCCAGCTGAGGACAACAGAGGCCAGCTGAGAACAACAGAGGCCAGCTGAGGACAACAGAGGCCAGCTGAGGACAACAGAGGCCAGCTGAGGACAACAGAGGCCAGCTGAGGACAACAGAGGCCAGCTGAGGACAACAACAGAGGCCAGCTGAGGACAACAGAGGCCAGCTGAGGACAACAGAGGCCAGCTGCGAACAACAGAGGCCAGCTGAGGACAACAGAGGCCAGCTGAGGACAACAGAGGCCAGCTGAGGACAACAGGGGCCAGCTGAGGACAACACCACAAACGGAGTTATCACATGAAAGGCCTAGATAGAGTGAATGTGGAGAAGATGTTTTCACTAGTGGGAGACTCCAGGAGCAGAGGTCATAGCCTCAGAATAAAAACAACGTTCCTTAAGGAAGGAGATGAGGAGGAATTTCTTTAGTCAGAGGGTGGTGAACCCATGGAATTCATTGCCACAGACGGCTGTGAGGACAACAGGCCAAGTGAATGGATATTTTTTGATGAAGGCAGAGAGCTAGACAACAGGTTCTTGATTAGTACGGGTGATCACAGGAGGACAATTATGGGGCCAGCTGAGGAAGAGGACCAGAGGCTGAGAATGGGGTTGAGGAGGGCCAGAGGACACAGATCAGCCATGATTAGAGGCCAGCTGGGACACAGGGCCAGCTGAGACTTGATGGGGCCCAACAACAGAGGCCAGCTGGGACCCAGCTAATTCTGCTCCTGAAAGGCCTAGATAGCTGAATGTGGAGAAGATGTTTTCACTTGGGATGACATGAGCAGGTCAAAAATGCAACAGCCTTAAGGAAAGATGAGGAGGAATTTTCTATAGAACGCCACAACATCCACAGAAGGCTGTGGAGGCCAAGTGAATCCAGAGTAAAGGTGATTAGCATTCTTTATGGGGCAGGAGAATGGGGTTATGCAGGAAAAACAAGGCAGGGAGCAAGACATGGGCAAATGGCCTATGCATTCGATCGCAACATGGCAGAAAATGCAACAGCCGGCAAATCTATGACCACAACTCCAGATGGGAGTAAATGACTTGCAGCGGATGCATGGCAGTGAGCAAACATGCAGCATTCGGCACCCAAAGGGGGCGACGCCTGCATGGCCGTGTCGTGCCTTTTTTTCTGGTCGCCGCTGGATTTTTAACATGTTGAAAATTTTCGGCGACCTGCTTGCGACTATGGCGGGTGTCGAAAAAAATCGCGTAAGTGGGACAGGACCTTTACACATAGGAATTCATGGTAAACCAATTGTGGAGACTAAAGAACATTCAACATTGATATCACTCTGCTCCACCTGAATCCTACCATTGCAATGAATAAAAGCAAGACTATTTACCAGGTTCCTAGTGTGCGCATGTTCAGTAAAACACCCATCTTGTTTGGAATGCAGTGCAGTTATGCTTGGACCTTGTTATAAGACTTTAACAAAACATCCCAAAATTAGTCAAAATGTCTTTATTAATATATTCAATTGATTCAATAAAAGCAACTCCCTGTGAATCAAGCAAGGACAAGCAAATCCTTGGCTGGAAATTTATATTCTAGATTAATTGATCTACAATTAATCCATGATGCTGTTCAGAGCACAACACTCAGAATGAACTGCTACATTTGGCAGAATAATTTGAAATGAAGCTGAGATAGGCGTCAAATGCTGGAGTAACTCAGCGGGACAGGCAGCATCTGTGGAGAGAAGGAATGGGTGACGTTTCGGGTCGACACCTTTCTTCGGACGCAAAAAGTCACCCATTCCTTCTCTCTGGAGATGCTGCCTGTCCCACTGAATTACTCCAGCATCCGGTGTTTATCTTCGGTGCACACTAGCATCTGCAGTTTTGCCACATTTTGAAATGAAGCTATATGGTCAACCAAAGCAGTGATTTTTCAGTGCAGGACGGAACTGCAGATGCTGGTTTAAATCAAAGGTAGACACAAAATGCTGGAGTAACTCAGCGGGGCAGGCAGCATCTCTGGAGAGAAGGAATGGGTGACGTTTCGGGTTGAGTCTGTCTTCAGTCTGAAGAAGGGTCTCGACCTGAAACGTCACCCATTTCTTCTCTCCAGAGCTGCTGCCTGTCCCGCTGAGTTACTCCGGCAGTTTGTGTCTACCACAGGTACCATCGTGATATAGGAACAGCCTTGCAAGCCATCATAGGCACAAAGGATTTCCTCTTTAAGTAGATTGTGCCAACTTTTTGACCAGTCCGTTAATCTTTTTGACCAGTCCGTTTCCACAGCATGAAGCTCCTTTTCACTGGCTAATTGCAGCGAATGCATATCAGGATTCCCAAGTGACTTAACTGCCTGCATGAAATTCTAATAAAAAATTGCGTTTTGACTGCCAAGACACGAAATGCGAGAGCAACTCAGCTGGTCAGGCAGCATCTCTGGAGAAAAGGAATAGCTGACATTTCAGATCGGAACCCGTCTTGAGTCTGAAGAAGGCTTCAAACCACAAACGTCACCTATTCCTTTTTTCCAGAGGTTGCCTGGCCCGCTGAGTTGCTCCAGTATTTTGTGTCTATCTGCGGTACAGACAATAGACAATTGGTGCAGGAGGAGGCCATTCGGCCCTTTGAGCCAGCACCTCCATTCAATGTGATCATGGCTAATCATCCACAATCAGTACCCCATTCCTGCCCTCTCCCCATATCGCTTGACTCCACAATCTTTAAGAGCCCAATCGAGCTCTCTCTTGAAAGTATCCAGAGAAACGGCCTCCCAAATTCCACAGACTCACAACTCTGTGTGAAAGAGTTTTTCCTCGTCTCCGTTCTAAATGGCTTGCCCCTTATTCTTAAACTGTGGCCCCTGGTTCTGGACTCCCCCAACATTGGGAACATGTTTCCTGCCTCTAGCGTGTCCAAACCCTTAATAATCTTTTATGTTTCAATAAGATCCCCATCTCATCCTTCTAAACTCCAGAGTGTACATGCCCAGCCGCTCCATTCTCTCAGCATATGACAGTCCCGCCATCCCGGGAATTAACCTTGTAAACCTACGCTGCACTCCCTCAATAGCAAGAATGTCCTTCCTCAAATTAGGGGACCAAAACTGCACACAATACTCAGGTGTGGACTACTCCAGGTGTGGAGTACTCCAGGTGCTAAAGCAGCATCTGCAGTATATTTGCTGTCACCTCACTCCTCACCAGCTTTATCCTCAGCAACGTAACTTTAAAAATAAAACATAACTACCTCCCAGTCACCAACCTCTCTACTATCATCAGTTTCACAGAACTCAAATTAATAAGAACATCCCTGTATGTTATATTTTCTCAACACTAATCCTTTTCCAAAGTGCTTAAAATGAAGTGATCATTAATGATTTTTATGCTAAAAAGTAACTTGGAAACGTACTTTGTTTCTAAACCCAGCTGCAATAGTACGTCATCAAAGTTCATGTGGAGAAGGCATGAGAGGGCAAAATAGATCAGCAATGATTGAATAGCGGCAGAGACTTGATGAACCAAATAGCCTAATTCTGAACCCATGCCTTAATGTTTTATGATCTTACAACTGTACATAAATCTTTTCACGCGCCATATCCTTGACGTCCAGTTTGTATGTAGTTTTGGATTTATGTCAATTGTAAATGAGTATTGTACTCCAAGATGTACAAACATATTAATTTGGCGGTGTTGGCTACTCAAAGTGCCGGCTCTGCCAGTCAGTAAGATCATAGTTGATCGGACTACGGAATGGAGTGTCCAAAACACTAGCATCAGTCAGTCATCACACCCCAGAATGATTGGTTCCACAAAGAATCAGCCGGGAACTGTTGAACATTGACACTGATTTGACCATAACCTTAGTTCTGCATTCCTGCTGTTATCTTTCACTCGCGTATCATCAAGGATCTCCCTACCCCTTTAAAAACATACAAAGGCACAACTTTCCATCACCATTTGACGAACAGTGCTCCAAAAACTTGCGTCAAAGGTTGTTGTTTTCATTTGATGATCATGGGTGAATCTTATCGTTGGAGATCTTGGTTCTAGATTCTCCCATGAGGATATATTCTCGCTCTGTCCACTTTACCAAGGCCACATAGGATCTTGTTTCAATAATGCAAATAGACCTCACTTACCTAAACCCCACTGGGTACAAGCCTACCCCATTTTAGCTTTCATCATAAGGCAACATTGGCAATACTAGTTAGGAATCTAGTCAATCTTCACTGAACCACCACCAGTGCCATTACAACCTTCTCAACACAAAACAAAACGGTATTCCAGTATGGTCTCACCAATGTTCTACACCAATGAAGCATCAAGTTTCATTTTTGTGCATTCCCCTCGCGAGAAACGACAACACGGTTAACTTTCCTAATTATTTGCTGTATTTGTACAATAATCTTTTGGAAATAACCCAGATTCCTCTACATTCCAGAGGCCGGCAATGTCTCACAATTGAGACAATGCTTTTCCATTTTCCCTCTCAAAATAAATGTTTCACATTCCATTCCACTTGCCAACCCTTTGACCAGTCACAAGAGATGGATGGACCCACCCCGATAGATGAAAATACAAAAACTATTTAGCACCATCGTTGCCCACAAAATAAACATGCATTTAGAAGTGTTATTGTCATAAGAAGATTGGACATTTAGACAATGAAACTCAAAGTGTCCCAAGTTTTTTGACATGATGTACTGGTGCCTCCATTTTATGGAAATAATAAATACCTCAAATGTCAAACTTTTAAAAGTACATTTTAGTCACATATTACTGGAGTAGGGGATTTGTAATGGAGGATTTGCCTATTATTCAGCATCTGTCTGATGTGAATCAGAACCGATGAAGGCAAATGCTATCAGATTTGGAATGGCTTATATGATAATCTAAATCGACTAATCAAATACACAAGTAGAAAGGAGATATTTGCAGAGTCGGTGAATTTACAGCATGTTATAATTGTTACGCAGTTAGTAAACTAAATGTTGTGTTGTACATTTAAAAGCAGATTTATTTAAATAAACAAAATGCAGTGCTGGAGTAACTCAGAGTGTCAGGAAGCAGGGGATGGATAGGCAACGATTCGTCAGAACCTTGCTTCAGACCATTCCTCAAGACTGAAGAAGAGCTCCACCCAAAAAATATCACCTATCCATTCCCTCCACAGATGCTGCTCAAACCACTGAGTTACTCCAGCTTTTTTTGCTTTGCTCAAGATTCCAGCATCTGCAGTAACAAAAAAATGGTGTGTCCGCGTGTCTAAAGCTATATATCTACCTGGTCAGTTTAATGGTCTTCCTGAAATCATTAGAGATGGGAGCTTTGTAGCCACCCTTTCGTAACAAGGAATCTATGGTTTGAATGTGGTCCCAACCTGCAATAAAGTACAAAGATAGCATAGAGTAAACCAGGCTAAATTGCTAACACCTTAAATGCATGTTTTAAAATTTTAAACAGGCTAAGGAGCATCAGGCCACAGGTTGCAACCCAATCACATTCTTAAAATAAGTATATTGAGTACAATAGTTTGGTTAAATGCAGAAAAGCAGCTACTAAGGAATATTATTTTTAAACTTGGGAAAGGGGGAAATCTGTGTTAGAGTGTACATAAAGTGCAACATTGACCTTGCTCCTTCGCAACCTCCGGCAGGTATGTGGCCGTGCGTTTTGATCCTTTTTCATTGATGAATTCTATTCTAATGCCATGTACACCCACCTGGAAGAAATCGGCAGCTTTATTAGAATATGAGGAAGGTAAAAATTAAACCGAGGCTTTAGTACTTAATCTCCCCCCAATGGTACTGTTTATTTTTTATCTCGAGTGACTATATAGCTTCTTCGCTCATTAAAATGCCAACCAAAGAGCAATCAGTATACCAACGATAGAGACTCAGGAATTAAATAAAGGCAAGGCCAATCCTGATAGAGAAAATACAATAACAATTTGAAGAAATATCCTAAAGAGTGAGAGAAAAAGCAGGGAATTGGAAATGGGGCAGAAGGCATAGTAACAGAGCCCTGGAATAATCTAATACGAGGAACATTTTTACTACAAACATGAACTGAAACGCAAAAGGGCCTGTCCCACTTACGCGACCTTTACAGGCGACTGCCGGCACCCGTCATAGGTCGGCAAAATGTTCAACATGTTGAAAATTCAGCGGTGATCAGAAAGCCGCTACGACTCTTTAGAGACCACTCACGACCATAGGCGACCTCTCACGATTATGGTCGTGAGAGGTCACTCGCGACGTCGCCAGGGGTCGCCTGTATGGGTCGTGAGAGGTCTCCAAAGAGTCGTAGCGTCTCTTTCTGGTCGCCGCTGAATTTTCAACACGTTGAACGTTTCGGCGACCTATGACAGGTGCCGGCAGCCGCCTGCAAAGGTCGCGTAAGTGGGACAGGCCCTTTAGGTGATAGAATGGAGATGGAGATGGAAATGGAAATGGAAAGAGCAACAATCTTCACTTAGCAACTAAATAGCAACACCCATTATCATCTGCTTACGATTAATGAAAATTTAAGGATAATTCATTTGCCACCTATAAGCAGTTAAAGATTACAGAAACTACAATGTAGGCTTCCCAGTGCTGGATACCATTGGGGAGAGCTCATCAACAAAAACTGGCATCTTTATTACAAGATTTTTTTTTAAATGTTTCAAAATAGGGAAACATCCTGTCATCAGAATTTATAATTGCTAAAACATGTTAGAGAAATTATACCAGGGAAGACCACTATGCACGTCTTGAATCCAGGCGTCTAAAAAACAAAGCTTAATTCATTTTGCTTATAATTCACTTGAACCTCAAAGGGACTTGATAAAAATTGAATTAGCTTTTTATTCACATTCATCAAAATCATTTTATCTGTACGTTGATGTTGCATGCATGCAGAATGTGATTGGACTAAAGCTGGTTGTTATTTTATTCCAAATTTTAAAAAGCCCCAATAACAGATGCAGGTTTAAATCGAAGGCAGCCACAAAATGCTGGAGTAACTGGGACATGCAGCATCTGGAGAGAAGGAACGGGCGACGTTTCTGTAAGAGACCCTTCTTCAGACTCTTTACGTAGTGCTATTTACGTAGCACTTCGAACGCAATAAAGTATTTCAATTCTTTAAATAGAGTGGATGAAAGGTGAAATTAAAACAGGAATTTCAGGGATGCTCAGCAAATTAGGAATTATCTCCTGAGTGAAACACAGAAGATAAAGCATTATGGTTTGTGACCATTTTGAAAAAGAGAAGTTGGGCCACAATGACAGCAAGATTAAAGGTTTAATTAGTGAGAGTCTCTAGGCACAGGAGCATAAAAAGCCAAAATTGGAGGCGGTGGAATCAGAGAGACAATCCCTACACTTCAGAGACATTTTGACAGGCACTTACAGCATAGAATAGAAAAATATGGATCTAATGCAGGCAAATACAATTAGTGTGTGCATGGGCAATAAGGTCAGCATGAACACAGTGGGACGAAGGGCCATTTCCGTGCTGTAAAAATCTGTGATTAATATACTGACGACATGGTGGGATAGGAGGGAGAAGTAAAAATGCAAGGGACCACGACTTATGGATGGACACTGCGTTGAGACCTGGGTGGAGGACGACAATAAGTTGTACAGAGTGAAAGAGTGGATAAGAGTAGATAGAAACGTATAAAATTATAAAAGGACAGAACAGGCTAGATGCAGGAAAAATGTTCCCAATGTTGGGGGAGTCAACTGAGATTTTTCACCCAGAGAGTTGTAAATTTGTGGAATTCCCTGCCACAGAAGGCAGCAGAGGCCAAATCACTGGATGGATTTAAGAGGGTTAGATAGAGCTCTAGGGGCTAGCGGAATCAAGGGATATGGGGAGAAGGCAGGGACGGGTTACTGATTGTGGATGATCAGCCATGATCACAATGAATGGCAGTGCTGGCTCGAAGGGCCAAATGGCCTCCTCTTGCCCCTATTTTCTGTTCTATAAGGTTTTAAAGTCATTGGAGGGTTGGTTTGGTGTGGGACAGGGGCAGAAGTCTGCAACAAGTTGGTGTTATTCCTCTTGTACTGTATGCCTCATTTTAACAGAATATGGCTTGCCTTTATGATAGCTATCTGCAAAGGCATTTAAATTAAATTATATATTTATCATCTTCTACCTGCTTCCAGCTGTTTTCCCAATGAATCTTGTTTTTTTTGTTCATATAGGTAACTACACGATTCTCTGTATTGAATCGGTACGATGGGTACCATCAAATGTCCTAAGTCACACCACTAAATTTGTTTAACCTGATAGAATGGTCCTTGGATTTGACACCAATTTAGCTGTTGTCCACTATTCATCAACATCAAAAACATTTATCAAGTTTTTTCTTCAGCACTAATCAAAGATTACTAATCCCTTTCAGTGTCCAAATCTTGTCCAGCCAGGAGCATTGTGATAAGGCAAGGGTTGAGCAATTAGTTTTGAGTCTTGGCTCAAGTACTGCTTATTTGTCACAAACTTCCACCCCTTGTCCAGACGTGGCCTTCTTTCAACACTTGATCTGAGTTTTTAATATGAGGCCAACTTAAATCCCTGTTTCCACTAGAACATCTTAACACATCTAATTTAATCTCGACATCCTATCATTTCCCAATTCATTTCTAATCTCAGAGTCCAATTTGAAGTCAGATTATTTTTTTGTATAGCACCGATTTCAACTTACACACTGGTTTAATCACCTACCTTGATCAGTCTTTCGCATTGTTCATCAAATTCTGATCAAAGATCTTGAATACAAATATCACTATTTTTATCCAGTCCCATTTTCTTTCAAATCCACCACAAAGCTTTAGATTACCTTTTCTAACATTTCCTTTCATTATATTTTTTGTTCATCTACAATCAGAGTCATACAGCGTGGAAACAGGCCCTTCGGGCCAGCTTGCCCACAACGACCAACATACCCCTTCACACTAGTCCCACCTGCCTGCGTTTGGCCCATGTCTCTCTAAGCCTGTCCCATTGAGAGCAATCCAACTCTTATTTACAGCAGAGGACAACATCTCAAGGTGTTGCGCAGTAGTTGGCAGCGGGGTTTGATAAACAAATATTGAGCCAGATGAGGTTAGATGAGGGAAAAACAATGGTTAAACTAGGCTAAAAGGAATTCTTCAGAAGAGGGAACAGAGAAATTAAAATTGTGGGGAAGAATTCCTGTGTTTAGATCCATGCCAGATGAAGGCGTGACAACCAATAACAGCTATTAAATTCAACAATAATGAATAGGAGAAAATTAGAGCAACTTAAATATCTAGAATGGTTCCGAGGAGATTACAAAGATGTAAATTACCAAACACAGAGGAACTGGATGAATAGAACAGCCATGATTGAATGGCGGAGTTGTCTTGATGGGCCAAATTGTCCAATTCTGCTCCTGCGACTTATGAACAGGATTTGTTGCAAGTTAGGACCTAACCAGAATTTGGGATGATTGTAAGTTCAAGTAAAGCAGAACAAAGAACCAGGAATGTATCAAAATCGTCATCTCAAGATAATAGGCTAAATCACACTGGCTGTGGTCAGCAGTTCAGGAGGAAATGCCAATATTCAACGGCTATGTACTGAACTTCTGTGGAACCAATTATCCTGGGACATGGTGACTGAGTGACTGCTGCAGGTTTTGATCACTCCTTTCCCATTGCCGGACATCACATGGTGTAGGATCAGATTCTCTGTTCATTTTTATAATCATTCTTTGCTTTGAGATGAGGAAAATATGGAAATCCAAAAAGAATATGTTTAGTTTAGTTTTTTGGGGGGGATTAATTTAGAGATACAGCGCGAAAAACAGGCCCTTCGGCCCACCGGGTCTGTGCCGACCTGCAATCTCCACACATTAACACTATCCTACACACAATGGGGACAATTTTTACATTTACCAAGCCAACTTACCTACAGACCTGTACATCTCTGGAGTCTTTTAAACTTTTTGGATATTTTTTAATAGGGTTTTTTTCCTTAAATTTGCACACTTAATGCTGCAAAATTCAAGATATGTGATCTGTTAATATATCTTAATTGCTTTGGCAGGAGGCAAAGCTCCAATACCAAGACAGGGTCCTGTCACTACAGGGCCATAAGGGATAAGAGTAGAATTAGGCCATTCGGCCCATCAAGTCTACCCGCCATTCAATTATCGCTGATCTATCTCTCCCTCCTAAACCCATTCTCCTGCCTTTTCCCCATAACCTCTGACACCCGTACTAATCAAGTTGGGCAGCACGGTGGCGCAGCGGTAGAGTTGCTGCCTTACAGCGCCAGACACCTGGGTTCGATCCTGATTACGGTGCTTGTCTGTACGGCAGTGGTTCCCAACGTGGGGCGTACGCCCCACAGGGGGGCAATTTGATTTTTAAGGGGGGCAATTGAGCGCGACTGAGGAGGTCTGGGTCCAAATTTTCGATTTTTATTTTTTTAGGATTTTCCATCAGGTAAACATATGTAGTTTATGTTTCAGATGTTATTTTGAGTAAATAATTTTTTTTGGGGGGTAAAAAAGGTCTTTATTGTGTAGTTATTACATAATCCAAGGTATTGGCGTTTTAAGCTTCTTCAGCTGAAACGGAGTTCACTTTTTAAATGATAAGAATTATATATCACCACATGGGGGCGGGGGGGGCATCAGGATTTTAGAGGTGATTAGGTGGGGCATGGCCAAAAAAAGGTTGGGAACCACTGCTGTACGGAGTTTGTACGGTTCTCCATGTGACCACGGGGGAATTCTCCTGGCCCTTTGGTTTCCTCCCACACTACAAAGACCTGCAGGTTTGTCGATTAGTTGGCCCATAATGTGTAGGATACAGGAGATTGTTGGTTGGCGTAGATTCAGTGGGCCGTAGGGCCTGTTTCCACACTGTATATCTAAACTAAAACTAAGTACACTACCCAAGGCCTTGTTGTTGCTGAGACTATGCTGGACATTAGTTAGTGGCAGCTCAGCTCAATTTCTGCTCTACACCCTCCCAGCTCATGCAAGTGCAGGCTGGCAAGGACTCGGGCCAAGTCCAGCTCCATTGGGTGGGAGCTTCAGTGGCAGATAAGCTGAAGATAGACCACTTCACTGATGTCAGTCTAAAACTGAGTACTTGTTCAGTTGATCTCCTTGGAATCAAATGTTACAGCGTTGAAGATGATTTAGTTGAGTTTTGAACAGATGCAATGAAAAAAAATAATGTGTGGGGAACAATTTAAAATAGGGATAAAACACAATCTTGTTAAATTCGACTGTGAGCAAATATGTCAAACAAGCAATCTGACGTTGTAGCGACAGCAACTGGGTCAAGAGGAGAAATTGAGAGGGGGAGCACAAACAAGGATGCTGGTTTACACAAATGGACACAGTGCTGGAGTAATTCAGCGGGTCAGGCAGCATCTCTGGAGAACATGAATTGGTGAGGAGTCGGGGGTTTGGAGATGAGGAGGAAATTCTTTAGTCAGAGAGTGGAGAATCTGTGGAATTCAGTGCCACTGATGGCTGGGGAGGCCAAGTCGATGGATATTTTTAAGGCAGATAGATTCTTGATTAGTACGGGTGTCAGGGATTATGGGGAGAGGGCAGGAGGATGGGGTTTGGAGGGAGGGATAGGTCAGCCATTATTGAATGGCAGAGTAGACGATGGACTGAATGGCCAAATTCTGCTCCTATCCTTTACGAACTTATGAGGGGGAGCTGGGTGATGGCATCAACATGTGAAAAACGACACCATATTTTGGACAGTAATGCCAATGAACAGTAAATAGCCGCTCAAAAAAAAGGTGTTCTCCAAGAATCTAGTGCTAGCCAAGGTACTGAGCTGGCATAGAAGTCATTGCTGGCAATGGCCTTGGCTACAACTGGACAGATAAAAAAAAAAGCAAGCCAGGCATCACCTGGAACAAGACGTGTTTACGTAGGGCTGTGGGTCAATGATAAAAACACATTGAGAAGGTTCAGGAGAAATAGATTACCTGTGTTACAATCACATATGATGGTCATTAGTGACTTTGATCAGAGCCATCACAGTACTGTGGCAGGGTTGTATATCTGAACGGACTGTTCAAAGGAGAATTCCTAGCTATGGTGGGTACAAATTTAACAGGTTACAACACATTTCAGGACTTTTGGATGTGGTAATTTTCAAGGAAGGTGGCAAACCTTTTGAGAGGTATGACAGCAGTTTGAACATTTTCCTACATTCAAGCCACTAAATAGAATCAAATTTATTTTTGTATTTGCAGTCGGCCAATCATCATCACTTTAGCCACAATTTGCTCCCTCACCAATTGTTATTAATTTTAGTAATAAATCTGAAGTGAAAGCAGTGGGAAATTCTCCACTACACCCCCCCCCCCCCCCCCACCCCAATCTGGATCAAGGGCGGTGCTGGCTCGAAGGGCCGAATGGCCTCCTCCTGCACCTATTTTCTATTTTTATTTCAAAACCAAGATAGGATAAATTATTAAAAATATACACTCTATGCTGTGATAAATAATTATTGGGTAAAGAATTAAGAGACATGGAGAAAAGAATTATCTTAAGATGATCAATAAAAAAGTTAGAACGTGGGGTGCAAGCTGGCTTTCTCCTGTATCCTTACTTTGGCATACCTTTCAACAGTGTGATTTTGGCAGCCCAAAATGCAAGGCCAAGATTGCAAAAGAGATGAATTGAGAGCAGTGCACTGCAATAAAGCTCGGCAAAATCTACTGCAGTCTGGAGTATGCAGTAAGTGCTCACCAGACAAAAGATCTTTGGACGAAATACTGTGTACTGGACAGAAGGACAAATGACATGTTAAAACACTCAAAATTAAACACCCACCGTACAAGACCAGGCCCCTATCTCACCACCCCCCACCCCACTCTGCCCAGGTGGGCTACAGTGGCTTCAAATTATTTGCCAAAATCCCCCAATTTTTCCATTATACTGGTTGAGTGAACCAATGATTGAAATTGCTGCCACAACCTCAGGAGAATGCAATTCTACATTAATTTTCAGATGGCAAATTATAAAAGAGTCAGATTTTGCAAGAAATGTTCAATAAAATTACTTGCCTCCCAATCTAAGTAATCCCCAACATCTTCAAAATTGGTAAGAAGAGACACGGAGCAAAAAAGTCGCGGTAACTCTTCCCTCGTCATTGGGGGAAAGCGACTGTCTTTAAGGGCACTGCAAGAGAAAAAATAAGAGTACTCTTTGAAACCATTACAAATTCATGCGCAGGTCCACCACTGATTTTCCTGCACCATTGGTTCCAGAGCCTTTTCTGATGATCCGTTTTGCTGGTCCAACAGAGATCACGGCCTTGGAGGGCCAAGATAGCGGAGTCGGGGGAAATGGGGAGAAGGCAGGAACGGGGTACTGATCAGCCATGATCACATTGAATGACGGTGCTGGCTCGAAGGGCCGAATGGCCTACTCCTGCACCTATTGTCTACTGCCTTTACCGGCCCGCAAAGTCGGCAGCGGAAGTCAACTATGGGAACGGATCTGCCGACTCGGAGTTCCGAGGCCGGGCCGGAGTTCCAGAGCCCCGGCCGCAGGGGGCAAATCCGACCAGCCTATTGGCACGAAAATCCCGATGAGGTCTAGATCGGCCACCTCACCCAGCCTAGGCACTACATTTCCTGTGGAGACTTCCTGTGAGGGGGGATTTTGTCTGGATTAAAATGGAGGGAGCCCGACCATCAGTTGCTGGAAAAATCGGTGGTGGACCTGTATAGATTACGTTAAAGTCTGTTGCATAACAAGACAAGTCAGCCAGTATAGTCAACTAGACCCTTCAAGTTTACCAATAACCTCCGCTTTAGCAACACACACCCACTAAATTAGAAGGCAGCCACCTAGCTCATCAACTCTATGCAAGTTTCTTCGACCTCTTCTTATCAAACAGAACTACCCCCAATTCTCACATTTGTCTTCATAAGTAAAATTCTTCATTCATGGAATAATTGTAATAAATATATTCTGCATTTTTGTCTAGGACATTTATATCCTTCCAAAACCAGAATTACTAGAATTACCAGAATAACCAGAATTAGATGCAATAATCTAGTTTGGAATCATTGATAGAACATGGACACAGGCCCTTCAGGCCCACACCAGTCATAAAAGTCAAGAGTGTTTAATTGTCATATGTCCCGAAATGCATAACAGGTTTGTAAACACAGTAAATATATAATTTAATAAACAAAAATAATCAATAAATAAACAAGAATTCTATGTTATCCCACTTTTCCATCCACTCTCTACATACTAGGGGGAATTTTGCAATGTGGGGGGGGAAAGTGGAGCACCTGGAAAAAATCCACATGGTCACTGGGAGAACGTGTAAACTCCACACGGTCAGCACCTGAAGTCGCATTTAAATCCGGGTCTCTGGCGCTGTGAGGCAGCAACTCTATTAGGTTGGCCATTGTGCTGCCTTAAGGGCCTGTCCCACTTACGATATTTTGTTTGGCGACTTGCCGGCACCCGTCATAGTCGTAAGCAGGTCGCCGAAACATGTTGAAAATCCAGCGGCGACCGCGACATGTATGGCTGTGCGTAGTGGCCCAGAGAGTCGTACCTTTTTCTGGCCGCCGCTGGATTTTCAACATTGTGAAAATTTTCGGCGACCTGCTGCTACCCGATGACGGGTGCTGGCAAGTCGCTGAAAACAAATTGCGTAAGTGGGACAAGGCCCTTAAGTTATGATACAACCAAGGCTTTATAAAGATTTAAGAATCTTACTACTTTGGAATTATGCCGCTGATTATGTTCGCCCTGCCAAAATGTATCACTTAGATGCCGCACATTTTGTGTGCCAAAAGACTGTCAGTCCAGATTGTGTCAGCTGGAAGTCTATTGCTATCATTCTCATCGCTTAAACTTCCAATCTTTGCCAAAATAGAACACATCGTCCAATAAAAATCAATTAAATGTATAATATGCACATTATGATGTATAATATGATGTATAATATGCTATCATGATGCTTACTGCAATCCGCAAAATATCTGAAATGCAATGGGTGGTAGTTATGGAATGCATAGTGGAGCATTAAGCTGGTTGCTGAGATCACAGTCACGTGACAATGTGTTTGTGCAATTCATGGTGGGGTTTTATTGAAATACACAAAGGTAATTTATTGTAACGGATAGAATATTGCTAAGGCGGCTATACTCATATTCTTCTCTGCAAAATAACACACCTGAGGGACCAATTTGTAAAATTGCTTTTGTAGAGGTGATGAGGAATGCATAGCCATCTGACTTGATTTCTGTTCTGGCGAGGGTGTTGGATAGCCATTTAAGTATATTTAAATTCATCGGGGTATCTTGGTTGGCATGGGCAAGTTGGGCCGAAGGTCCTGTTTCCATGTTCTATGACTCCAAGTAGCTCTGGCCAAGTTTCATAGATACAGGAGAGTCACAATGTATGAATAATAGACAAAGTGCCAGATTAACTGAGCGGGTCAGGCAGCATCTTTAGAGAAAAAGGATGGACGACGTTTCAGGTTGGGACACTTCTTCAGAGATGCTGCCCGACCCACTTAGTTACTCCAGCACTTTGTGTCCATCTTTAGTATAAAAACCAGCATCTGCAGTTCCTTGTTCTATTAATAACAGGGCTGTATATAAATAAAATCAATGATTTGACAGAAACAGCAAGGCTAAGAAAATATTTCACAAAGGTCATGGAACAGTTTAATAAAAATAAATCAATTTACGACTTTTGTTAGAATTTTAAGTCCATAGTTCTGACTGTCAGAACATTAATTTAATGTGTTTCAAGACACTGGAATTAGGATAATGATGGCAATTGCATCTTCTCTATGATGTTAAGATTAGGTCAGTAGACTTCACATCTTAGCTTGCCCCTCTCCCTGAAGGTATTGTTGCAGATGGAACGGAGGGGACTTGTCTCACAGCTCTTCAAAAAGCCTTTCGCGGCTGCATGGTAATCTTAAGGTTTCGCAGAAAATTCCTTTTTATTAAGTGTCTAATAGCATACAGATGACATTATTGTACCAGTGGACAGGAGAGTGACTAATACACATTCCAGTTACTAATTTAGGTGGGGTTTTTTTAAAGTTTAGTTTTAAGAGATACAGCGCGGAAACAGGCCCTTCGGCCCATCAAGTCCGCACCGACCAGCAATTCCCGCACATTAATACTATCCTACACACACTAGGGACAATTTACACTTATACCAGGCCAATTAACCTACAAACCTGTACGTCTTTGGAGTGTGGGAGGAAACCAACGATCTCAACAAAAAAAACACGCAGACACAGGGAGAACGTACAAACTCTGTACAGACAGCACCGTTATTTGGGATTGAACCCGGGACTCCGGCGCTGTAAGGCAGTAACTCTACCGCTGCGCCATCATGCCGCACATTCCATTTTGCCTTTTGTCTTTTGAACTCCAAGTAATATTTTTGCCTAGAATGTGTACAGATTCAGTACCATGTCAAACAAATCTCTTAAGAATTCTGATATTCAGTTGAACCCTAAATCCAAACAGATCATAAATAGTTTAAAGATTAGGATTGAAATTGATTTTCTAAAGCAGCACAATTGTTGAGTTAACCTCAGAGCAACAATTCAAATGAAATAGACTCATGATCACCAATCAAAATGATCCTCTCATATTCAATATCGAAAATGTAGTCTTTAAAACACACAGCTCATAGAATTTTGACGATCAAGTTGCTTTCCTGGCCTTTCACCACAATAGCCACTTTATTCCAAGTTTTGATATCATTGCTAATTAGTAAGGATCGTCTCCCTTTTAACAATCCTGTATAATAGATAGATAGATAGATAGCCTTTTATTGTCATTCAGACTTAGTCTGAACGAAATTGCAGCAGTCATACATATAATACAATACAATAAAACAACAATAAACACACATTAACATCCACCACAGTGAGTCCACCCACAAAAAGTCCGCAGTCTCTTCCCTCCTCTTCTCCCTCTGCGCTGGGGCGATACCCCCCCCCCCCCCCCCCGGGCGATGTTAAGAACAGTCCCGCGGCCCAAACACCGCGGCCCGGGGTGGTTGAAACTGCCGCCCACCAGTCCTGCAGAAACCGCTGCCGGCCCCCGGCCGAACCCCGGACTCAGGCCACCGCCGCCAGAACACCGTCCCAGCCACCCTCACGTGAGTATTGTGCCGTCTTCAGCCTCGGGCTGGGCCGCCCTGACTTGGGCGCCGAACCTCCCCATTACATTAGGGTGTCCACATTTCAGCCAAACATTAGGGTGTCCACATTTCAGCTTTATCCTTTGGAATGACAAGCCACAAACAGAATAGCAATCCCAATTTACTGCCCAAAACCTTCTTCCTCAAACCGCTAAAATAATTTGAAGTAATTTGGGGTGGTCACGGTGGCGCAGCGGTAGAATTGCTGCCTTACAGCGAATGCAGCGCCGGAGCCCCGGGTTCGATCCTGACTACGGGTGCTGTCTGTACGAAGTTTGTACGTTCTCCCCGTGACCTGCGCATGTTTTCTCCGAGATCTTCGTTTTCCTCCCACACTCCAAAGACGTACAGGTTTGTAGGTTAATTGGCTTGGTAAATGTAAAAATTGTCCATAGCGGGTGTAGGATAGTGTTAATGTGCAGGGATCGCTGGTCGGCGCGGATCCGGTGGGCCAAAGGGCCTGTTTCCACGTTGTATCTTTAAAACTAAAAAAAAAACAAATAAAAATCTAGAAATATTCTGCCAAACTTCCGTAAAAGTATTGCCCAATGCCCCTTTTGTCAGGTTGCACAATAAGGAGCTCATTTGTAAGTCATGAAAGTCAGCACCTTCAAATCCTTCAAGACCCGCTACATCCCTCCCACTTACAACATTTCATGCCTACATGTGTGGCATCCATTTGGGATACAGCAGAATGAACAGAATTGGGAGGGGAAAGTTCTTTGTTCCCAAGAGATTCCACTTATTTGGAGCCAAGGAGAGGGTGTGGAAGAGTTATCCAGGATGCTGCTTGAAATAGGAGGATATCAGTTGGACAAACTTGTTTTCTTTAGAGTGCCGGAGGCAGAGGGAGGACCTAAGATGTTGATAAAAATTATGATGCAGAGATAGGCTAGACCTCAGAATCTGTATGATATCACTCAAGGAGACCAGGCACAGGTTCCAAGTCAGAATAATCCAAAGATAGACAAAATGCTGGAGTAAATCAGACGGTCTAGCAGCATCTCTGGAGAAAATGGATGGATGATGTTTTGGATCCCAGCCTGAAAATAAGATGCTTTCCAAGACGCTGCCTGACCCGCTGAGTTATTCCAGTATTTTGAGTCTAGCCTTGGTATAAACTAGCATGTTGCCCTTTTTAATTAAAATCACCCAAACTAATTTCGCCACTCAATACATGTGGAAGCAATTTGGCACTACTCAAAAACATTTTTTTGTTCATTTAAATTCATCTTCACAGCATAATGAGAACATTATGCATACAGCAGCTGGTCCAGAGTGGTACTGATTAAATTTAATTATCTGAATTATACTCATTTTGTACAACCAGTGTAATAACTAATAGACAATGTTTACAGTTGAACACTTGTGGAATTTTACAGAACAAAAGCTAGGAGGACAGTTTTTAACTGAGCTTCAATCTGATTAAATTTTTACTGCCACAGACAATAAAATATTCAAGAGAGGGAAGTAAAAAACAAACTGACAATTGGCTCAAATGTATTCCCAGGTTTTCACTCAATGCCTGGATCCAGAGCAACATCTGTGATCTGTAAAAGATGTGTCATTCCCTTCCATTCTCCCTAACTTATTTTTCCCCAAACGATACTTTTCATCACTCTTTAAATTTCTTGGCTATGTGACACGCTATCACCCATAACTAGCAGTGGCATTTAAAAGTAGATCATCCTCTACTCACAGCATTTAACATGAAAAGAGTTGCACTTCTGTGTTTGAAATCCACCGAGGAAATGCCTGATCCACCGAAAACAGCTCCTAAGAAGGGCGCAAAGAAAGCTTTGCCGAAATCTGCAGGCAAAGGGGGCAAGAAGCGCAAGAGGTCTAGGAAGGAGAGTTACGCCATCTACATCTACAAAGCGATGAAGCAGGTTCACCAGGATACCGGCTTCTCCTCCAAGGCCATGGGTATCATGAACTCGTTCATGAACAATAATTTTGAGTGTTTCGCGGGCGAGGCTTCCCGCCTGGCGCATTAAAACAAGCGGGCGGCCATCAGCTCCCGAGAGATTCAGACCACCGTGTGCCTGCTTCTTCCCGGGGAGCTGGCCAAGCACGCCTTGTCGGAAGGGACAAAGGCGATGACCAAGTACACTAGTTCCAAATAAAGATCCACACATTGTTGAAAAAACACCAAATTAAGATGTTATATTCCACCACAGTTGAAATTATTTGCATTGTAAAATTACACCAATTCTACAGTATGCAAGCATGTCAGGGGAATGTAGAAACAAGGAACTGCAGATGTTGGTTTATACCAAAGATAGACATAAAGTGCTGGAGTAACTCAGCGGGTCAGGCAGCATCTCGAGAGAAAAAGGATGTGTGACGTTTCATCCTGATCCGAAACGTCACGTACTCCCTTTTCACCGGAGATGCTGCCTGACCCGCCGAGTTACTCCAGCACTTTGTGTCTTCTTTTGTAACATGCAGAAATCGAGGTGCATTTATAATTGATGGAATATCAGAAATTACAATGGACAAGATTATTGAGCATCGATATTTTGATGCCTCGAAAACAAATTTAATTTGCACGAAGCAAGCAAAATGTGCACAATAGGCAGTTTACTTAAAATAAAGACACTGCAGATTTTCACCAAGTATTCCTTTTAAAACGCAATCTTACTTTTTGAACTGTGGAAGAAGCTTCACTTTAAAATTCATACTCAGCTTTGTGCGGGCCAGCACAAAATATTAACAGAACTCCAGAATGAAATTTGAACTATAAATGGTGCCGTGCAAAATGGTAACAGGAGACTGGTCATCGTCAAGCTCTCTTTCAAAAGAGACAGCAGCCGATGACTATTCCTTTCTCCAAACGCTTCAAGCCAAAAAGCAGGCACAGAGCCCAACTCCAAGCTATGAGCAGGCTACTCAACAAATACTAAAATGAAAAAAACATTCTCTATTTACTCACAGAACTATGGTGCATATACATCAAATTCAGCAGATTAACCCAATACCCTTCGCCACTTCATTCCAAATTTATGAAAAAGGATCAAACCAACAAAGCCAACAGGCTGCAAAAGTGATCAAATTATAAGTTCAGAACAATCTTTTACAAATGACTACAGATTCTTCAGGAACCTTCAAGCCAATTAAACTACAAACCCACACGTCTTTGAGATGTGGAAGGAAACCGGATCACCTGGAGAAAACCTATGCTGGTCACGGGGAGAACATAGAAAATAGGTGCAGGAGTAGGCAATTCGGCCCTTCAATGGCTGTAGAATTGGTGCAATATGATCAAAATCAGTACCTTGTTCTGGCTTTTTCCCCATATCCCTTTGCCCTGAGAGCTAAATCTAACTCTTTCTTGAAAACATCCAGTGAATTGGCCTCCACTGCATTCTGTGGCAGAGAATTCCACGTACAAACTCCACACAAACAGCACCCGAGGTTGGGATCTAACCTGGGTCTCTGGTGTTGGGAAGCAGCAGCTGCAGCAGATGCGCCAATGTACTGCCCTAAACGTTGTCACTAATAAGCCGGTTCAATCTTAACATTCATACATCCATCAGACATTTTAGGAGCGAGATCGGTCACAGACTTTAAAAAGCAGGAAAATGTGAGGAAAATATTAATTTTACAACAACAATTGATCTTGCAATTACACACGTCATCAAGACTTTTCATATGCTCATTCATCTATCTTCTCCTTGTGTTTCTCCTCATTGTAGTTGTGAAGATTTAGGATTTAATGCTGGCTCCACGTTTAGGATAAGAGTGAAATACAAAATTACTAATGAAGTTCCAGGAAGGAGCACACACACACACACACAATTATAAATAGCAATCGTTTTCAAGTGCTGCTTTCCATCTTTAGTTAGTTCAAAGATGCTGCTCAGAAACAGGCCCTTCGACCCACTGAGTCCGTACCAACCAACGATCCCCGCACATCAATACTATCCTACGCACACGAGGGATAATTTACAATTATACCAAGCCAATTAGCCGACGAACTTGCACGTCTTTGGAGTGTGGGTGGATACCGGAGATCCCGGAGCACACCCACGCAGGTGATGGTACAAACTCTGTACAGACAGCACCTGTAGTCAGGATCGAACATGGGTTTCTGTCATTACAAGGCAGCAATTCTACCGCTGTGCCACCTTGCTGCCCTGTAGAGACACTGCTGAGCAAGTCAGCTTATCTATCAGCCGTGGCATTGAATGCAATATTTTCCTACTCAACATACAATCCAATACGGTTTTATTCGTCACATTGCACATAAAGTGCAAGTGAATGGTCTATAATGTGCCACTTTTGGATGCAGAGTCACTCCGCAAACTTCAGATAGAGGAAGGGAATACAGTTAAAGCATGTCGGGTGAAAGCAAGGAGGAGTTATGAGGAAAAACATAAAACCAATACTTTCCACTGTTTTCTCCAAGTACAGTTTACTCCACATTGTTTCATGCTCATTACAATTACAATCACAGAATGAATTAACTGCAAAGGTCAAGACAAATGATTTTGGACACAATTGCATTACTTTCAATATTCCAGCACAGTACATGAGCCAAAGCTCAGTTAGATATTGGCTGCTAGTCAATTATCCAAATGTAAATACATTATATAGACACAAAATGCTGGAGTAACTCAGCGGGACAGGCAGCATCTCTGGAGAGAAGGAATGGGTGATGTTTCGGGACTGAAGAAAGGTCTTGACCCGAAACGTCACCCATTCCTTCTCTACAGAGATGCTGCCTGTCCCGCTGAGTTGCTCCAGCATTTTGCATCTACCTTTGGTTTAAACCAACATCAGGTAGCGGTGAGGGCCGGCGGTGGCAGCAGCAGATGTGGCTTGAAAGTAGATGGGGGGGGGGGTGTCAGCAGCCAGACCTGGTGAGGGCCCAGCCTGGCAGTGAAGGTCGGTACGTCTGTCCGCCACGACCGAATTCCATTACATAAAGAGGTCCATAATACCGGCACGGTGGCGCAGCGGTAGAGTTGCTGCCTTACAGACCTGGAGATCCGGGTTCGATCCTGAGTACGGGTGCTGTCTGTACGGAGTTTGTCCGTTCTCCCCGTGACCTGCGCGGGTTTTCTCCGAGATCTTCGGTTTCCTCCCACACTCCAAAGACGTACAGGTATGTAGGTTAATTGGCTTGGTGTATGTTTAAAAATTGGTGTGTGTGCGCGTGTGTGTGGAGTAGCGTTACTGTGCAGGATCCCTGGTCAGCGCGGACCCGGTGGGCCGATGTGCCTGTTTCTGCGCGCAGTATCTCTAAACTAAAAAAAAAACGAAACTAAACTATATTTGACTGTATTTAGCATTAGTTGCTATTCATTGCCAAAGGCCCTGTCCCACACACGCAATTTTTTTCGGCGACTTGCCGGCATCCGTCATGGTCGCAACAGGTTGTCGAAAACAGGTTGAAAATCCAGCGGCGACCAGAAAAAGGTACGACTCTTTGGGCGACTACTCGCGACCATACAGGCGTCACCCTGCGACATGCCGCTGGATTTTCAACGTGTTGAAAATGTTCGACAAACTGCTGTGACTGTGGCGGGTGCCGGCAAGTCACCAAAAATAAAAATTGCATAAGTGGGACAGGCCCTTAAAGCACACCCAATAGGAAAACAAAATGGTAACTAGAACCTATCTTTAAAAGTGCAACATACTTTAGTCATTATGGTGGAAAATGTTTTTTTAATGACTCAAGTGACCTGCTTGACAGCCCTCCAAACAGTTGGCTCGCTTCAGAAATTAAAAATAGTAATTCAATTTTACAAAAAGCACATGTTAAGTGGGGACACATGAATAAAACATTTAGTATACATCTCCAATGTACAAGCTGAAGATATTTTCTGCAATTAGTTGGATCAAAATGAAAGTCAAGTTGAAATTTGACTGAAAACCTACTTAATGATCAGACTGCAGAACCACATCAATATTTTTCAGCTAAAGGTCCACGATATGCTGCAATGAAAAATGATTTATTATGCTAGAATTAAGCCCAAGGTTTAAACAACAGAGGCAAAGCACTTATTGGTGCACAAAAATCAGGTGCAGAGCCTGTTCATATTGCAAGTAGAGAACAAATAAAGGGCTTAGGGTTTTCATTTTCTGTAAATCCTATCAATAACACATGAATCACAGTATAATTTCAATTAGGTTCAACCTTTATAGAAGTTTTCCATTACATCCAATTCAAAGGTTACCAACATTCCCGCCCCATGTGAGGAAATATTATACAATAAAATTGCTCAAATGATAAGTTCTTAAGGAACTTATGTTAAGTTGCAAGAGAAGGACTTGGATACATAGGCCACAAATTAATAAAGAACACACACACACACACACACACACACAAAGGAGAACAGATGGCTTGTTATAACATGGAGATGTTGATGTAAATACGCATAGCTTTATTTGCTTTGAAGCGGCTATAACTGTCAGAGGTTGTATTTGGTTTAGGTTGGTGTTTAGAATGGAGGTTGTTAATGGGATCTTTCTCCAGGACATGGGCACCATTCTTCTTCCTTTGTGACACATCTCTGAGCTCGGCTGTGCCATGAAGGGGATTTATGGTAGTCTATATTGGGTTGTAGGCACCAAGGGTAGATACTAGTCTGTGAGATGGTTTGTGCTGTTTAAATGTATTTATGTTGAGATAAAAGATAAGGCATGGGTGATGGTTGTGTGACCTTTGCAAAAGGGTTTCTTATGGTTATAGAAAACTGATGAAATAACTCTGTTTTGATAATCTTTAATTTGTTGTGTGGAATGCTTTTAGTGAAGAGGCCTTACATTCCTTTCCTCCAGAGATGAGCAAGGGGGAGGTTAATACAGAATGAAATTAGACCCGAGCTTGGGAAGAAGCAATCAAGTGTGACAATTAGGGGCCTTTATGTGCTTGGAGTTGGGAATTGTGTGATTAGAAATAACTTAAGTCTTTACCACTTTGTAAGAATGGGGCAAAACTCATATTTAATCTTTGTAATCCATAAGTAACTGTATTTTAACTATGTAGTTGTAAGGAAATTAATTGTGAAGTGTATTGTGTTTAATTACGATTGTAAGTTTAAAGACTTTGTTTAAATCTGAAGTTTTAGAAATAACTCCAAAAGTGAAAATATGTTTTGTGTGTATGTGTTGTGTGATTGCTGTATGATGTGTATATTCTGAGAAGTGTTCTTTGAGAATTCGTTTTAGATCTGTGGTTTTATTTTATTGAAATAAAATGATTTTGAACAAAGAGGTTGAAGAAACCACAGAGGGGTAGAAGGTTGTAAAGGGGCCGGAAAAGGGAAAATCATGTGACTATACATATTGTCAATCAATGGAAAGGATTTAGTTGATTGGTTGATGCAAATAAGTTAAATGTACGGTAAACCATAATGATTGTTAATAGTTTGCTACTCCTTTTGTACCATCCTTGTCTATTACCTATATAATGTGTTACATTTATACCAAAGTCAGTAGTTCTTTCGACCTGCTCCAGAGTTTCTAACTGTGTTGGAAGGTTTAAAGAATTATCCAGCGCTGTCAGAATAAAGAATTGATTTTAGCAGCAATGGTTTGAATCAAGTTTTCTTGAATAGGGCTGACAAAAGAACTCAGTTTAACACATGCGCCTTGTTCTTCATAGTGTTTTCAAACCGGAACTGGAAATGCTCACTTTTATAGCTGTTCGTTATAAATCGAGTCAGCATGACATGACAAATATCAAAACCAGCATTAACAATGGGTCAGTGAAAACTGCTTTGGTGTGATCACCAACGGTGATGAAACAAAATACAAAGCGGAGGTGCAGAACCTGGTGGACTGGTGCGCACGTAACAACTTGTCACTAAACACCTCCAAGACCAAGGAGCTGATTATTGACTTCAGGAGGTCACATAATGGAGAATACGCCCCAATCTCCATTTACGGGGACAGTGTGGAGAGAGTATCCAGCTTTAAGATTCTGGGCACTCACATTTCAGAGGACCACACATGGTCCACCAACACCGCTGCGCTGGTCAAGAAGGCACAGCAACGTCTGTTCTTCCTGAGAACATTAAAAAAGACTGGTCTGCCCCAACAGCTGCTGACAGCGTTCTACTGCTGCACCACAGAGAGCATATTAACGCATGGCATCTCTGTGTGGTATTTCAGCTGCACGGAGGCGGAGAGGAGAGCTCTTCAGCGCGTCGTCCACAGAGCGCAGAAGATTATTGGGACACAGCTACCAGACTTGGAGGGCATCTACCACACACGGTGCCTCAGGAAGGCCGTCAGCATCCATAAAGACTCCTCACACCCTTGTAATGGACTGTTCGAACTACTTCCCTCCGGCAGACGTTACAAGGCCTTCTACGCCCGAACCTCCAGACTCAGGAACAGCTTCATTCCCAGAGCTATAGCGGCTCTGAACCGGTCCTGCTGAGTGCCCCCCATCCCCATGGACTGTCTCCCTCGGATGGTCACGTCGCACAGACACATCTGCACTTTAGTCTGTTTGAACTGTTTTGACTATTTTACTGTTCTTTTTACAATCCATGTTCTCGGGGTATCTATATCCAAATTTTATTAGTTATTTATGTTATGACATCGGATGGAAGCTGCACACCAAATCTCGTTGTGCTTATGTGCAATGACAATAAAATATATTATTATTATTATTATTATACTAAACACGGGAGTACAGTCTTATTCACTTTGTTCCGCAACACTACTGACTGGTGGCTTATCAACATGTGAACCACCAATATGCTCAAGGCATTTAAAAAGATTTTAGTTTAAAGATAAACAATTTGTAATATTTTTTAAACTGAGATTTAGTTTAGATACAGAATAAACACACACACACACGCACGCACACCAGGGCAAGCGGGGGGAGCGCTGTCTGAAATTCACACGGTGCAAAGTCACGGTCATACAGTAAGGTTAAGAGGGCTAGCACAGTGTTCGGTAAACCCTTTAAAAGAGGGGGGCGGGGGGAGAAGGAGTGCAACACTTTTAAGAAACCACACAACTTTTAATAAGCCAGAGATACACAGCTGTGAAGTTTGGCGGGCATTTAACATTATCGGTCGGTTATCCTTGGTTCTGAAAACTACTGCTTACGGTTTTTTTCCCCATGAGCCAATTAAAATGCCCGGTCAGCAAAGGCGATTAACTAAAACTACCTACTACTACCTCGACTACCTACCCACAACTACATGGCGACCCCACCACCACTGCACCTACCACTACTGGATTTTCAATTTTCTCCATGGCGACCAATTTTTGGTCGCAGAAACATTTTCAACATGTTGGAAAATTTGTGGCGACCATGAAGGGGACTCACCAGAGACCACCAGCGAACATGTGGCGAGCGCAGAGTCTCCTGCACTCGCTTAAAAAGTCGCCTAAGTGGGACAAGCCCATTAGATTTAGCTCTTAGGGCTAAAGGATCAAGGGATATGGGGAAAAGGCAGTAACGGGGTACCGATTTTTGATGATCAGCCGAAATCATATTGAATGGTGGTGCTGGCTCAAAGGGCCGAATGGCTTACTTCTGCACCTATTTTTCTATGTTTCGATGTTTTTCTATGTTTCTATGACAAGCTATATTAAAAAGCAGGTTTCCTCGCACTTAAGACATTATAATTTGATGGGAAAGAAAATTGTGGTAGTTCAAAGCAGATATTCCCAATGCTCACAAGGTCTCTGATGGAAGTGGTTCTCATTTTTAAAGAGCTCAGGATTTCAGACAAAGTCCTGGAGAACCCAGCGGATCAACCAGCATCTTTTTAGTTTAGTTTAGTTTAGAGATTCAGCGTGGAAACAGGCCCTTCGGCCCACCGAGTCTGCACCGACTTGCGATCCCCGCACACTTAGCACTATCCGACACACATTGGGGACAATTTACAATTTTACTAAGCCAATTAACCTACAAACCTGTCCTGTCTTTGGAGTGTGGGAGGAAACCGGGAGCACCTCCGGAATAAACCCACGCAGGTCACAGGGGGAACATACAAACTCTGCACAGACAGCACCTGTAGTCAGGATGGAGCTCGGGTCTCTGGCGCTGTAAGGCAACACCTCTACCGCTGCGGCACCGTGCAGCCTCTCTGGAGAACAATGGTAGGAGGCGTTTCTTGTATCCACAAATATTTCAACGATGTTTTGAAAGTTAAGGATTAAGCTACAATGGATGGGGAATGACCATTTACTTTAGTGTGGAGCAGATGGCAATAGGGTGATGTCAAATGGTCGAATAGAGACTAAGGGAGAGGCTTAAGAGATTTTATTTTCTACAAATGCAGAATGATGGAACATGCAATTACTCCACAGAAATTTAACAATTACAGTTCACTTGTTTTTTTTGCTTGTATCAGAACTGGCCATTTTATAATGTTATGCATTTGTAACATGTTTTATCCTCTACACTCACTGCCCAATCTGCTGGCCTATAGTTCAGACCAGCATTTTGCAGCTTTATGCATCCCTTTGTATCCTCTGATTGCCTTCATAAATCTATCAATAGCTTATCGCCGTGCCAACCTTAGCTCACCTCTTTGCAGATAGATATTCCTCCTGTCCTACCCATCCTTCTCCAAAAAGGAACAAACTTATTTGCCCTTTCTCGGTTCTGATGAAGCGTCTTTGACCCAAAACATGAACTGTTTCTCTCGTCACAGATGCGGCCTGACCTGCTGAGTGTTTCCAGCGCTGATTTTGCAGCGTTTGCAACTTTAATGTTAATTTTTAAGTAAGATTTCATAAGTAGTGGTTTGAAGGATGCAATAAACCGCATGCACCCTTTCACCTTCCCTATTTTAGTAATTCAAAGTTATTTTTTTTTCTTCTTTGAAAGCTTCTAACCTATGCAATCTTTTGTCCCTTTGGTTAAGCCAACCCTTTCCTTTTGTTGGGAAGGGAATTTGCGACTGCAGATGCGATGCCTGGTGACAAGAGGCGAGAAATGCAGTCCTAGACCGAACTGTCACCCGAGTAAAGCCACATCCATTGTATCAAAATGCTGACATGACAGTAAAAAGACCCTTGTTCCTATAATACATTTCATGACCTCAGCATGGTCCCAATGCTTTAGAAAGAGACATTCAATGTCAAAAACATTTACTATAATTGTAAAAGCACAAAAAATATTCATGGAAGTTCATAGGTTAGGAAGAACTCCTTGGAGAAACCTTTTTTTTTTTAAAAGAGCTATAAGAATTTTCTATGATAGACAATAGACAATAGGTGCAGGAGTAGGCCAATTGGTCCTTCGAGCCAGCACCGCCATTCAAATATGATCATGGCTGATATGGACATTACTGCCTATCTCCAATTATTTTTGAGAATTTATTGATAAAACACTGAACCAAAACATTCCTTCTGATGAAGGTACTTCCACATTGGAATTGGATAGAAGGTTTACATTACACAGGATATAGACTGAGTGACAATGAGAGAACAGTGGCACATTTTAAATGAAGATACGGGTTTATTATTGCCATGTGTATGTGGCAATAGTGAAAAACTTCTTGTTATCCAGTCAAATCATTCTGAGTATAGTCAAACATTACGTAAGCACAGCACACAATGAAAAGATAAAAATGGCTGTGTGAATATAGTTAAAGAAGGAACTGGAGATGCTGGAAAATCGAAGGTTGACAAAAATGCTGGAGAAACTCAGCGGGTGAGGCAGCATCTATGGAGCGAAAGAAATAGGTGAACGTTTCGGGCCTGCCCGAAACGTTGCCCATTTCCTTCGCTCCATAGATGCTGCCTCACCCGCTGAGTTTCTCCAGCATTTTTGTCTACCTGTGTGAATATAGTGTCCGTTTATTACATTACAGTTAGAGAAAGTGCAGGTGACAAAAAAAGTGCTGGGTCCACAACGAGGTAGCTTGGGAGATTAGGACTACGCTTTACGTTGTGTATTTCAGACTCTTGTGACCTTCAGTAGTCTGGTGACAGCAGGGAAGCAGATGTTCTTGAATTTGGTGGTATGTGCTTTCGAGCTTTGGCAATGTTCTGGATTTTACAGGAGAGGGAAGAGGAAATGACCAAGGTGAAAATGGTCTTTGATTATTTTGGCTGCTTTCTCGAAGCATCACACGGGAGGGCTGGTCACCAACGCAATATTCTACCTCTCCACCAATTCCAATATTGCTCGCCAGTGGGGGGGGTTGCTTTCTTTTGTGCTAGTACGGGTGTTGCGGGCTGAAGGTACTGGCTTCCAGAGGGCTAGTATATAGACATTGTGGGCCGAATGGATTATTGGGCTGGCAGCCAACTGTTGCAACGATTTTAAAAGCCAAGCCAAGGCAAACAATTAGGCTGCAGCCAACTAACAACCAAAATTCATTTTGTGAACACAAACTTTAAAAAAAGGCGAGGCAAACAATTGGGCAGTAACCACCTTACAGCCGCATCGAGGCGACTCACCGTGGAGTAGACGTGCAGTCAGTGTTATTCGCAGCTTAGAGCCGTGATCCACTCGCTTCCTGGGTCTGGCAGAGACTGAGTGAGGGCCTACACTTCCGGGTTTTATAGTCCCTCTTCCCTGCCGCCAGCGGGGGCAGCAGAGAGAATGGTGATTGTTTAAAAAACATTAATATATCTCTGATTTTTCATCGATGAGAAAAATCGTCCGGTCCCGGAAGGCAGAGGGGGGCTCTGATCAAGGTGGCCAAAAATGACGACCATAGGTGGCGGCGTTCTCTCGGAAATCGCAGCACAGTGGGTCAAAAGCGGTCAAGATCAGACTTTTAGTAATATAGATGGAAGTGGGGGTGGAGGGGGTGTACTGTGGCGGGAGGCTGGGGGGTGTGATGGCTGGGCTACATCCACAACTCCCTGCATTTTCTTGCAGTCTTGGGCAAGAAATGTTTCCTAACCAATCTCCGACTCAACCTGATACAAGGAGCCTGTAGGAGTTTGGTAAGAATTGTTGGGAGAATTTCCTTAGTCATCTGAGGGAGTAGAGGCACTGGTGCGTTATCTTGGCTGTGGCTTCAGTGTGGTTGGGCCATAATAAATTGTTGGTGAAATGTATGCCTTGGAACTTGATGTTCTCGACCACCTTCACTTTGGTATCCCCGGGCCAAGTTTGCCCACTCCACCACGTTTGCTCAAGTCAATAACCTCCATCTTCACCGTGCTGAAGGTGGTGTGAGCTGGATGAGAACTGCACATGATGCAGTGTTAGTTTGCTTGGTGTCTCAATTCTCCTTTATGCCCACGGTTGCAAGTTTGGAATATCTTGTCAGGGCCAGCTTGCTGGGTGGCTACGCAGCATTTTATACAAGATACACAGCAGATCTGTTTTTTTTTTAAATACGTAGCAGAGATTTCCTTCGAGTTGGCTATTTTAAAATTGGGGCACTTTGTCTTCGTTCAAAATGACAGCCATCGCCTTGTTGAAAATAAAAGGATATTGCAGAGCACAAGATTGATGTGGAGCCATGCGCAACTGCATAGGCTTGAACCTTGAACCAACTCGGTAATAAGGAAGTCAAATACAATGCTATCATTTATTTTGAGAGGGCTAAAATACAAAACAGTGATGTAATGTTGAGGCCTTATAAGGCACTGGTCTAACCGCAGTTGGAGTACTGTGAACAGTTTTGGGCCCCATATCTGAAGAATGATGTGCTGGTGTTGGAGAGGAGGTTTATGAGAATGATCCCAGGAATGAGTGAGTTAACATATGATGAGACTTTGATAGCTCTGGGCCTGTACTCGCTGGAGTTTAGAAGGATGCGGGGGACTTAATTGAAATTTACTGAATAGTGAAAGGCCTGGATAGGGTGAACGAGGAGAGGATGTTTCCACTAGTGGGAGAGTCCAGGATCAGAGGCTACAGCCTCAGAATAAAAGGATATGTCTTTAGAAAGGACATGAGGATGGATTTCTTTAGTCGGGGGGGGGGGGGGGGGGGGGGGGTGAATCTGTGGAGTCAATGGATATTTTAAAGGTGGAGATTGACAGATTTTAAGAATAAGGGGAATTTAGAACAGAGATGAGGAAACACTTTTTCCACACAAAGAGTTGTGAGTGTGGAATTCTCTGCCTCAGAGGCCGGTGGAGGCCAGTTCTCTGGAAACTTTCAAGAGAGAGCTAGATAGGGCTCTTAAAGATAGCGGAGTCAGGGGATATGGGGAGAAGGCAGGAATGGGGTACTGATTGGGGATGATCAGCCATGATCACATCGAATGACGGTGCTGACTCGAAGGGTCGAATGGCCTTCTCCTGCACCTATTGTCTTGATTGGTAAGGGTGTCAGGGGTTATGGGGAGCAGGCAGGAGAATGGGGTTGAGAAGGAAAGATAGATCAACCATGATTGAATGGCAGAGATGGGCTTAAATAGCCTAATTCTGCTCCTAGAACTTATGAAAAGCGACCAGGCGGCATCTGTCGAGGGAATGGATAGACAACATTTTGGCTCAGGATCCTTTGTCAGAATGATGTTTCTTGTTTCTTGGTCCTCCAAAATATTCCAAATTGAATTTAAACTGGATGTGTGTTTTCAATGCATAGCTTGGCAATGAAACAACCTAGAAACTTGAAATACGGCATGCAAGTCATGTTTAGCTTAATAGCCCTGTCCCACAGTATGAGTGCATTCCAAGAGCACTCACGAGTTTAAAAAAAATCAAACTCGTGGTAATTGAATTGAATTGAATCCTTTATTTGTCATTCAGACCTTTTGGTCTGAACAAAATGTCGTTGCCTGCAGCCATACATGTAATAATAAACATCATACAATAAACACAAATTAACATCCACCACAGTGAGTTCACCAAGCACCTCCTCACTGTGATGGAGGCAAAAGTCTTAGGGTTGCTGTCTCTTCCCTCCTCTTCTCCCTCTGCGCTGAGGCGATACCCCACCGGGCGATGGTATGTCAGTCCCGCGGTTCAAGCTCCGCGGCCCAGGGGTGGTCGAAGCTGCCGTGTCCAGTCCAGCGGACGCAGTTGTTGCCACGGGAGCTCCGGAAAACAGGCATCAACCTGTTACCCGCGAGCTACCGATGATGTCATCCACTGGCCCGCAGCCGAGCCCCAGATTCAGGTCGCCGCCGCCAGAACGCCACCTCAGCCACCGGAGCACCGTCTCCGCCCCGCACCGGGCCGCCCCCACGGGAGCGTCTCAGCCCCGCACCGGGCCGTCCACACGGGAGCGTCTCAGCCGGGCCGTCCACACGGGAGCGTCTCAGCCCCGCACCGGGCCGTCCACACGGGAGCGTCTCAGCCCCGCACCGGGCCGTCCACACGGGAGCGTCTCACCCCCGCACCGGGCCGTCCACACGGGAGCGTCTCAGCCCCGCACCGGGCCGTCCACACGGGAGCGTCTCAGCCCCGCACCGGGCCGTCCACACGGGAGCGTCTCAGCCCCGCACCGGGCCGTCCACACGGGAGCGTCTCAGCCCCGCACCGGGCCGTCCACACGGGAGCGTCTCAGCCCCGCACCGGGCCGTCCACACGGGCGCGTCTCAGCCCCGCACCGGGCCGTCCCCACGGGAGCGTCTCAGCCCCGCACCGGGCCGTCCACACGGGAGCGTCTCAGCCCCGCACCGGGCCGTCCACACGGGAGCGTCTCAGCCCCGCACCGGGCCGTCCACACGGGAGCGTCTCAGCCCCGCACCGGGCCGCCCACACGGGAGCGTCTCAGCCCCGCACCGGGCCGCCCACACGGGAGCGTCTCAGCCCCGCACCGGGCCGTCCACACGGGAGCGCCTTCCAGCCGGGAGCCAGGCCGTCCTCACGGGAGCACCTTCCAGCCGGGAGCCGGGCCGCCCACACGGGAGCGCCTTCCAGCCCCGCACTGGGCCGCCCTCACGGCAGCGCCTTCCAGCCCCGCGCCGTCCACCCTCACCGGAGCGTCGAGTCGTGCCGCTACCCGAACGCCGCCGCAGCTCGAAGACGGCCAGCCTCGCGTTGGTAAGTCCTGGCAGGTTCTACCTCCGAATCCTCGAGGTTGGTCGCAGGTTGGAGGCCTCAGCTCAAACAGGGGAAGAGAAGGGGGATACGACAAGAAAATCGCATTCCCCCGGAGGGAGAGACAGAAAGCCCTGTTTCACCCCCCCCCCCCCCCCCGCACATAACTTTGTATTGTATTGTATTCAATTTATTGTCATTGTCTCAATCTGAGACAACGAAATGAATTTTCCTTACAGGCAGTATCATTAAAAAAAAATCACAAAGAAATTATAAAAAATAAATAATAAATAAATAATAAAACATATTAAAAATAAAATTGAAATTGAATTAAAATTTAAAAAAAAGCACAAATACAGAAGTCCACGACACAACATAACATAAATGGCACCCAGGTGAGGAAGGCACCATAGTCCAGCCAGCCTCCCCTCCGTGTTCATCCGTGGACGGGGCCTTCCGAGCACTTGCAGTCGCCGCCCCGGGTGGCCCGATGTTCAGGCCCTCACGCCGGGCTGGTGGAACGCCGACGCCGAACCCCGACGGTGAGCAGCCTCCTCCTCAGCGACCCGGACCTGCTGATCAGCCGCCTCCCGCTGCCGGAGTCTGCAGCTCCTGAGTCCACAGGCCGAGCTGGGCAGAGTCGCAGGACCCCGCGCTGTAGTCAGCGCCGCCCGCGTTGGGAGCTCTGCAAACCGCAGCTCCATGATGTTGGTGCAGCAGGTCCAGCACTCCGGGCTCCAGACGGCGACCCCCGGTAAGGCATCGCCAGCCCCGCGATGTTCCAGCGCTGTCCCGCCGCTGCTGGAGCTCCGGTCGATCCCGGCAGGAAAGGCCGCGCCAATCCAGGTAGGTAGGCCGCTGTGGGGGGGGGGGGGGGGGGGGGAGGACGCGACTCGAATAATAGTCGCGTCCTCACCAGGAAGCGGCTGAAGTACGGTATCCCCCGCACCGTGCCCTCTTCCCCCACATAAAAACACCAAAAATACACAAAAAAACACACTTTTACATAACTAAATAAACAAAAAAACAAAAAGATACCGGGCTGTAGGTGGAGGCTGCTGGCACCAGCGCCACCGGAAGTACACGACCTAATAACCAAAAATTTAACTGAACAAGACAAAAAAAACACAAAAAAGTAAAAACAGACAGACTGCAGGCGAGCCACAGCCATTTCACAGCGCCGCCACTTCCGGTCAATAAAAGCATGGAGAATTAACGTAATGGGTACGTCGGAGCTCGGGGACGTCTCTTAGCGGCCCGTAACGCTAACAGCAGGTACTCGGGAAGACTCGCTAACGGCAGGTAGCTAGGGAAGACTCGTGAAGATTTTTCCAATGTTGAAAAATGTCCACGAGAGCCCGGAGTACCGATGAGCGGCCATTACCGTAAATCTCCGTGTTCGAATCAGGGCAAACTCGGGAGAGCTATTGGCATGAACTCGTACCGTGGGACAGGGCTTTAAGGATGAGCACCACACTTCCAGTTGTCCTTAACATCACAGGAGGCCATCTGTAGTCCAAAGGAGATCCAATTTTAATTTACCCCCCACCCCCGTTGAAAATTGATGCGTTTTCTTCTGATCTATTTGAAGCACAAAGAAAATTGAAATTTTGCGCTTCAAGTTTCTGCAGAAGATTGACTTTGATTTAAACCAGTTATACGAATATATCCGAGAGAAAGAGACAAGTCAGTAATAGACCGGAAGAAATACTACAGAGATCGTTCCCAACGACAAATGAAAAATATTTTATTGGATGCTTCTAGTGGAAATGGAAAACATGTTCCTTATTAATTTACTTTTGGTTAAAATTCAAAGACAAAACTCCCCCCTGGCAGTGGCATCATCGGGCATTGCTTCAACACTTTCTATGGGGGGGTATCCAGCTTTAAAAAACCCTAACATTTTGACAAATGGAGAGACTCTTGATCTGTCACATTGGCCAGGGACCTGTAAAGGACAACTTATTGTCTGGTATTTTAAAAAAGGCTCGCAAGGCAGCTATTGCAGCAATAGATCAAACGTTGAAAGATCTTAAACAATAATAAAATTTAATTGGAGATGGGCACAAAAAGCTGGAGTAACTCAGGCAGCAGCATCTCTGGAGAGAAGGAATGAGTGACGTTTTGGAGATGCTGCCTATCCCACTGAATTACTCCAGCTTTTTGTGTCTATCTCCATTTAAGCAGTTCCTTCCTACACAATAAATTAATTGGCATTGTTACCTCAATGCTAGTTAGAGACTTTTGTCAAATGCCACTAGTAATTCCACACGGCATTAGAGCAGGTGAATTGATAGCCTGTTTTAATGCATCATAATTGGGAAATGATAAGCACACTTGAAAACAAAAATGCATGTGCAATTGACAGGCAATCCATCCGACTCAACAGGAACGAATTTGATGAAAAACATTGGCCAAATTATTACACCCCGTGACGAAAGCTGTTTGGCCAATTGTCACTCAACACTATTTAAATTACTAAGTGTTGTATGAAGAGCAAATTAAGCACCAAAAAAATGACAGTGTAGTCCGCGAATAAAGACCTTTGTTTAAAGACTCCTATTGAACCCGCACAATATAAATCTCTTGACAGGGTGACAGACATTGATGAAACTATACACTTTCCTTGTTGAAGTTTTAAAATCTCTGTCACAAAACGCTGTGCCATCAGATAATATTGATAAGGAGATAGAAACATAGAAACATAGAAAATAGGTGCAGGAGTAGGCCATTCGGCCTTTCGAGCCTGCACCGCCATTCAATATGATCATGGCTGATCATCCAACTCAGTATCCTGTACCTGCCTTCTCTCCATACCCCCTGATCCCTTTAGTCACAAGGGCCACATCTAACTCCCTCTTAAATATAGCCAATGAACTGGCCTCAACTACCTTCTGTGGCAGAGAATTCCAGAGATTCACCACTCTGTGTGAAAAATGTTTTCCTCATCTCGGTCCTAAAAGATATCCCCCGTATCCTTAAACTGTGACCCCTGGTTCTGGACTTCCCCAACATCGGGAATAATCTTCCTGCATCTAGCCTGTCCAACCCCTTAAGAATTTTGTAAGTTTCTATAAGAAGATAATCCGATAATGAGCTTTAATCAGACCACTCATGAATATGATTCCACCAATACTATGTCACAGCATCAGATTAATATCTATTGTCATATGTGAGGCAACAGTAATTTAGGTTAGGAGTGTGGGGGGGGGGGGGGGGGGGGGGGGTAATAAATCAATAGTGCTTTTTATCGTCACATGTGCAAAACAGAATGAAATTCTTTGAGTTGCCAGATCTGGCGCCATTTGCAAAGTCTGGTCTGCATGCTAGGTCTCACCGAGTGGCATCCGATACAGGCGAGCCCCTGGATGGTTTAGTGTCCCGATGTTCCTATTGTCACCTGGCCACCTTTGTGCTCTGGGGGACGTCAAGAGCGGCCTCAAGGGTGCGGTAGGCAAGACCCTGGTTCACTTTCCTACCAGCTTTGCTCCTCGAGGCTGTCGTCGCCAGTTCCCTCCACTTCAGTACTCCGGAGGGACGAGCACCGAGGCTTCCCCTCTACATGCCGCGGCCCACCGGGTCTTCCCGAATCTTCTCTGTGGCCCACTTTGTTTTCCGACCGGCTGAGGCGTGCCTGTGGTCGGGTGTGGACAGGGCTTCCCTTCATCCTTCAGACCCAATATCCCATCTGACCTACCTTTTGAATTCAAACAACATTTGTTCCTTGGTCAACATAATTTTGCAAGGAGCATTAAAGGAGGAAAAATAACATGCACGGAGAAACAAGGAATAGCAGATGCTGGTTTACAATAAAAAGAGAAAGTGTTGAGTAATTCAGAGCATTGGGCAGATGACAGGGCTGTCACTTAACATTTTTCTCTGATGCCAGCCGGGCAACAATATCTTTTGGCATAACTGGTGAATCCATATGTCTTGAATACTTTTTTGATTATCTGTGTCACCGGGCAACTGTTAATTTCGAGCCCTGCAGAATTGAAGACAAATGTGGGTCCCTTGCGATCGGAGACAGGTGAATTTATAATGGGGAAACAAGGAAATGGCAGAACAGTTAAACAAGTAGTTGACAGTAGTTGATCAAATAGAGAGATCAGGGGTTTGTGGAAATTATATGTAAACATATACTGAGAGTAATCTTGCTATATCACTGTGAAGGCAAGCTAGTGTCAATGGCCAAGATCAAAGAAATGTTCTCATTTAATTTTTTTAAAAGCTAATTTTAATGATTTGCTATAAACTGGAAAATTATTACCATACGCACCAAATCAACTACAAGAAAGAGATATTTATTTCAATCGCAGAACTGAAGAATTTCAAAATATTTGTGTATATACGAGTCGACATGCAAGCAAGCACAGGATGATTCACAAAACATCTGCATTCCAAAAATAAAGGCTTTCTGTAACTCATGGTACAGAATCTGATTCTCTTTGATACACTACCACAAAGTTTTCTCATGGCTAAACAATGTACAAGATTTCAGGTTATTCAAGTCACATTCATCTGTTTGGCATATTTGCAAATCAAGAAGCAAAATTCTGCTCAAATTCTGCTTACAACTAGAACATATCACGGCACTGGAACAGGCCCTTGGGCGTCAAACAAGGTGCTAAGACCAACTCTTATCTGCCGGCACATAATACCCCTCTCCACCATCAATGTGTCGATCCAAAAGTCTCTTAAATTGAAATTTACTTTTCTACCATGCACTATTCAAGCTATCTGTGCACCAAAAAGCATCATTTGAAGAGCATTCATTTGCATACCAATACCATTTTATAACAAGAAATATGCAACACATAACGAGTTCAGACCAGTCCCTCAAACAAAAAAGCCTAAATTCAGTTTTGATTGGGAAGCTTACAATCCTTGGGTTTTGCTTGCGTAGCTGACAAGTGTGAACTTTCAATTCACAAATTTTAGGTAACTTCTAGAAACACCTCCCAACCCTTTCCCCTCCTCCCCCCCAAAAAACAATCAGTTAACTAATTCCACAGTTTGCAACTATATATGCCTCTTGGATTGTGAAGACCGCCAGCAGGATTATTGGTGCTCCACTCCCTTTCCTGCTGGACATATACAGGAAGAGATGTATCAGCAGAGCCATCTCCATCATCAAAGACCCCTACCACCCATCGCATGACATTTTCTCCATCCTGCAATCTGGGAAGAGGTACAGGAGCATTAACTGCAAAACCAGCAGGATGCTCCTCAGCTTCTTCCCACAGGCTATAAGACTGCTAAATGGACTTTGCCCCCTGCCAAGTATCGCGCACCAACCACCAACCTGGACACACTGCAGCAGAGCCACTGTTGTGCCGCTGCCGATCGGAACGCCTGTTGAATGTTTAGTAGAGTGTTAAATTTGTTCATGATACATGTATTTTTATTTCTATTTATTTTTAATGCACACTGAATGGACACTGGTTGAGCAACGTTTTTTGTTTCCTCTGGGTATGTGAATACTCAGGAAATGACAATAAAGATATACAATACAATTCACATCCGTCTCGAGCTTATCAGGGAACCTCCATGTCCGAGGTCATCAGTTGTTGGCCCTGATTTACCCTGTTTTTCCTTCATATTTCCCCCCCCACTCTCCCTGCTCCTATCAGTCTGTGAAGGGCCCCAATCATAAACCATCTATCCATTTTCTCCAGAGATGCTGCCTGATCAGCTGAGTTACTCCTGCATTTTGTGTCTATCTTTGGTATAAACCAGCATCTGCAGTTCCATTATATTACAATACGATGGAGGTTTATTTATCCCAGGAGGGAAATTGATCTGCCAACAGTGATAAAAACACAAGTTACATGAAATTAAAGTGAAGAGTGGAAAGGAATGGGGGTGTGCAAAGATTGGGGAGGGGGGAGAGAGAGAGTCGGTCTCCATTCTAATTTTTGTTTAGTTTCGAGATGCAGCATTGAAACTGGGCCTTCAGCACTCCGAGTACTCTAACATGACTAATCACATTCTTTAGAAATATAGATTCCATCATGTAACATGATATTTTCACATTTTTAAGCATTATTATCCTTGGCATGTATGTGAAACTATCACACCCAAACTTCAATGATAACAACTAATTTCCTTAAGAGATGATGTTGGGATACTTCAATGAATATGCAATTCAAAGAAATCCCATTTTCATCTCAATTTATGGACCCTTAATAGATGCCTAATGACCTCTGCAACCAATTTAACTCGTCATTAGGTACTTGGAACAAATATCTTGTTCTTATCTGGTGAAATAGTATATTTCAGTAGCAAGGGGAAATATGATTAAATAGTCTATCATGGCAACCAACCTTTTGACCCGACTCATCCATGCCGACCCAAGACGGCCCATCTAAGCTAGTCCCGTTTACAGTGCCTGGTCCTATTCTATCAATCAACATTGGATATTAATGAAGCAAAACCACTTTCAAGTTTCTAAAAATATTTGTAATATATGAATTTTCTTCTACATGTTCTCAAAAAAAAACAAAAACGGTTGCTTTGGGGTCAATTTGGCGCTGAAGCTAATTCCTCAAATAAATTGTGCTGGCATTCAGCTGCATCCAGCTAGGCACGTTTCTGTGGCTGGGCTCCAGGTGCAGAGCAATGGTGGAACCTTGTCACACTGGAAATCCACAGGATAATCCAGAGGAATCTGCCTCTCCCACTCCATGCAAATCAGACCAGCACCAGACATTATTGCTAGGCCTATAAAATCGAAAAATGCCTCCGCCTTTCAAAAACTGTGTTTTGCCATTCCGTGGCCAGCTTCAGTTGTATGTCACCCAAGCCTGGCTATACTTTGATGAAAAACTCGTCAGTGGCTAGGCACTCTGCTTCTTGCCCAGGTGTGGTCTCACTAGGGCCCTATACAACTGCAGAAGGACATCTTTGCTCCTATACTCAACTCCTCTTGTTATGAAGGCCAACTTCCAATTCATAACGAGTTGGTCTCCATTCGTCGTTTTTTTTGGAATCATATGGTGCAACACAATTGTAAAAAATAACTGTTTCAGGACTGGACGAGGTTTGGTCAAGATTATAAATAATGATCTCCTTTTCTTTTCACTATTTTCTCTCTCAACTTTCTTCATTTACTCGTTTTCTTTCTTCACACACTATATATTTCACATCTTTCTATCCTTTACTATCTAACTTCTTTTTCTTATTTTCATCTTTTTTCAATGTAACAAAAAAAAAAGAAGTTGTACATAAAATGTATTATGAAAATATATATTAGGCATTTTGGTGCCATATGACTGTACTTACTTCTAATAAAATAAAATATTTAAAAAAAAAATGAAGGCCAACTTGTCATTCACTTGCTTCACTGCCTGCTATATCTGCATGCTTACTTTCATTGACTGATGAACAAGGACCTCCCAGATCCCATGGTACTTCCCCTTTTCCCTGTACGAAATACATGCAAGAAATATGAAGAACTCCGACCTCCTGTCTTTATTCCAAGAAAGGTTTGGCAATAGACTGCACCTTGAAAGCAGTCACAAGGAACTGCAGATACTGGAATATTGAGCAAACAAAGTGCTGGAGGAACTCAGCAGGTCAGGCAGCATCTGTGGAGGGAGTGGACAAGCGTTTCTGGTTGGGACCCTTTTTCAGACTGGACAGGTGTCATCAGTTGTCAGTCTGAAGGGCCCTGACCAGAAATGATGTCTGTTCATTCCCTTAAGAAATGAATATTAGAAAAATCGTGCATGAACACAGCAGCATGTTCAACACGCTAATTGATCTATATCCTACGTGGAAATAATCTTGGCATTCACATTAGGTAAATTCCTCTAAAGTCTTGTTTGCACTCTAGTGATGGATCCAACCAATCAAACACTTCTGCTAATAAATAATCAGGCTGATCAATTAGCTTCCTTCCCGAACTACGTTTTAGATACACGCCTTTCCTTCGTGGGCGAAGGTACCTACTGAATTATGCACTTTTAAAGAACAACGCAGCTAGAATTTCAGTACTATAATTGTCCTACCGAAAATCTTAAGTGAACTCCAACTGTGAAGAGCCGCTGGCAAAAAAAACCCCACAACTATTTGCATTCATGCCAACCAATTATAGGCAGCAGAGTGGCACAGCTAGAGTTACTGCCACACAGCATCTGAGACCCGGGTTCGATCCTGACTACAGGTGCTGTCTGTACAGAGCTTGTACGTTCTCCCTGTGACCTGCGTGGGTTTTCTCTGGGTGCTCCGGTTTCCTCCCCTATGCCAAAGACGTACATATGTGTGGGTTAATTGGCTTCAGTAAAATTGTACGTTTCCCCAGTGTGTAGGATAGTGCTAATGTACGGGGCGATCGCTGGTCAGCGCAGACTAGGTGGGCCGAAGGGCCAGTTTCCACGCTGTATCTCTAAAGGAAATTAGGCTCAACATTCCCAAGTAGCAGAAACCTGCCGGATATTAATATGTTAAATATCACTTGGAATACCTAAATGATCAACTATCAGAGTAATTTCCTTTGAAACACAATGCAGAAAATAGTTTTGAACCAATGAACCGTTTGAAAACACTCATGTCGCAATAATACAGAAAGAATGCAAGAAAAACTCTGCAGAACTCACCTGGTAAGCGTGTACTCCCTGAGTCCTGAATGCAAGTTCATGGCTGAAAATGTACCTATGCATCCTCGCAACCGTTTATCACGGCCAATCTTCCACGTCACAAATAATGGGCTGCAAAATAAATTGAGGCCATAAGCACTACGATAATAAATACTATCTGAACAAATTGTTATCCGTGAAGCAGAAAATCTATTTGCCTTTCTGCCCACTGTCAGAATAAAATTTGAAGTAGGAATGGATAATGATGCCACTTTTTCCATAAAGATTTTATAATACACATTTAAAATTCAACATAAAAGTTATACATATTCAATGCAGTTACTTTATATTTTAAGGGAGAACATAGAAGAGGCAGCTGGAATTGAGTTATCTTAACGTGTTTTAAAATTGGGAAGCTTAGAAAGTGTAGATAAAAGCAGGCCATAAAATATTAATGATAATGCACACAATAATGACATCTGCCAAGCGGCTTGAATCACAGACACACAATAGCAAATGTGAAACATTTTATGACCAACCACAATGGAAATTTACAAACTCATTAAAACTGGCGAATGGGACACACAGTGTTCAAGACGGAACTGCAGATGCTGGTAGATCGAAGGTACACAAAATTGCTGGAGAAACTCAGCGGGTGCAGCAGCATCTATGGAGCGAAGAAAATAGGCGACGTTTCGGGCCGAAACCTTTCTTCAGACTGATCTGGGACACACATTTGGGAACAGTTCGAAGGTGTTAATTTTAAGCGGATGTGTATAGCGATCATAGATAGCTGTGCAGAATAATCCGTGTAGTATTAGTGGGAGATTTTAACTTCCCTAATATTGACTGGGTTACGCACAGTGTAAAGAATTTGGGTGGAGTTGAATTTGTTAAACAAGTCCAAGAAAGCTTTCTTAATCAATCTAAAAGGTCCACTAAGTCAAAAAAGCTTTCTTAATCAATCTAAAAGGCACAATAATTGACCTCCTCTTTGGGAATGAGTTAGGGCAAGTGACTGCAGTTTCAGTTGGGGAGCACTTTGGCACCAGTGACCATAATTCTATTAGTTTCGAATAGTTATGGAGAAAGATAAGAGTGATCAAAGTGTACAAGACTGGCCAGTTTCGGGAATGGTGGTTGACAACAGAGATTTAGGCTCTGGTCAGGAGAGTAATATATCAGGTCCAGACAGATGGGATCGAGCAAATCGCTCTACGAGTACAGGTGTAGGTGTACACAAGAGAACAATGAGGGCATGAGAAGGATCTGGCAGATAAGGTAGACGGAATTTCCAAGAGATTCCATAGGTGTATTGAGTGTAAAAACGTGGCCAGGGAGAAGAAAGATACCCTTATAAATCAAGATGGTTCCCAATGAGTGGAGTCACAGGAGGCAGGTCATCTTTAAAATAATACTTATCATGTTTTACCAAATAACCAAAGAGTTAATGGCTGTCTTAAAATGCATTCATGCGAATACATGGTAGACAAAAGTGCAGGAGAAACTCAGCAGGTGCAGCAGCATCTATGGAGCGAAGGAAATAGGCAATGTTTCGGGCCGAAACGTTGCCTATTTCCTTCGCTCCATAGATGCTGCTGCACCCGCTGAGTTTCTCCTGCACTTTTGTCTACCTTCAATTTTCCAGCATCTGCAATCCCTTCTTAAATACATCCCCAGTTATCAGGAGAGGCAGAGGAGGCTAGGGAATTATTCCTTGGAGAGCAGGAGACTGTCCCCTTTTGAGGTGTAAAATCATGAGGGGACCTAGATACGGTGAATGCACTGTATTTTTCCCAGGGGAGGGCAAACAACAAGAGTGCACAGGTCTAAAGTGAGAGGGGGAAGATTTAATAGGAAGCTGAGGGGCAACTTCTTCCACTTGTAGGGAGGTGGGTATATGGAACGAGCTGTCAGAGATTATGGTCAAGGGATAGGGGCCTAAATAGGATCGTAGATGGGCATCTTGGTTGGGATGGGCGAGTTGGATTGAAGGCCAGTTTAAAACTCACTTCAAAATCAAAATCAAACTATATTAAAATTTTCTTGGCGTGGCATCATGTGGCTGATGCAACCAACGGCAATGCAGAGGTAAATAATAGATTTTGACTTCAACTGTGCACAATGAAATGATTCATCCTAATGTATACAGTATTCAGTTGTCTGATGATTTCAATTATCATTAGTTTTAATTAAGCATTCGTTTTATATCTTGCTCAAACGAGTTATCACACTACAGGGTTTTAGAGCAGATGACACCAATAAGGCATTACGATCCATCTGAGAATGCACAGCATGGCTGATGATTACAGCGGTGAAATAAGCTTCCACAAAACACCTCATCATGGATGTCCTGGATGCTAAAAGAATTTCCACCTCGGAGTGGGATTGCTATAAATGTTGACAACTAGATTGTATAAAACTTCACATTTTCTGAGGGCAACAAAAGCCATCCAGTCCATTAAGACTACGTCGGTTCTCAGAGCTAATGAATTCCCCACTTATTTCCCCATGCCCCATTCTCTCACACATGCCTATTAGCTTCTTGCCTGGTAACCAAACCTATCCAAATCCCTTGACAGGCTTTCAGTTCCCACAATTTGTCGACCTACCTATCTTTGTATGACCACCAAGTCTAGTTGCAGTACGTACACACTGACTTGTCATGCAAGTTTGAATAAAAATAAAATTAAAACATATAAATAAAATCGAGGTCCCAGTCCTGATTTTTGTGCCAACCAACAAACTACCAGTGCCAATCCATAAATGACCCATTTATCCCAACTCCATTTTCTGATAATTGGTTATGAAACCCATTGTCACACACGTGTCTATTGACACTCTGCTGATTCTTCTACCACACATACAGCAGGGGTCATTTCAAGTAACCAATGATTCCTGGGTAGTTTAGGGAACTGTGGTTGACAAGAGAGTCAAAAGCAGTCATTTAGAAGGATGGGGGGGGGGGGGGGGGGGGGGGGGGGGGGGCTTCATTAAAACTTACTGAATCGTGAAAGGCTTGGATCGAGTGGATGTGGAGAGGATGTTTCCACTCGTGGGAGAGTTTAGGTCACAGCCTCAGAATTAAAGAGCGTTCCTTTGCGAAGGAGTCGAGGATGAATTTCTTTAGTCACAGGCTGGTGAAACTTGTGGAATTCTTTGCCAAGGCTGTGGAGGCTAAGTCATTGGATATTTTTAAGGCAGGGATGGATAGATTCTTGATTAGTACAAGTGTCAGAGGTTATGGGGAGAAGACAGGAGAAAAGGGTTAGGAGGGAGACATAGGTCAGCCATGATTTACTGGGCCGAATGGCCTAATTTTACTCCTATCACCTATGATCTTATAACTCAATCATCTTTGGGATGTTATTCTATGCCTATGTATTGCTTGCATCATTTTATGCTCTTCAGGTTTGAGCATTTCTTTACTTTCCAATTTATGTAGAATAAAACACGTCATTTAACTGGAAGAGAAATTTAAACACTAGTCCCAAGAATAGCTGCCAAATCAAAAACAGCAGGATATTCAACACTGTGGAATTTAAAGAAGCCACTTATTTATTTTATTTGGCAATACTGGAAATAGTGTGAAAAAAAAGTGACCTATCAACGGATGTGGTAGTCTGAATAAATCAAAGCGGCTGAACCCTGGGAACATTTTATCTTGATATCACAATACACAGAGGAAATTTTGTGCAGAATTCCAGTTTGAGGAATTCCTAACCAAGTAAGTAAAATATAATTAACAAATGCAAAAGTTTGAGAAATTCAGTCTCACAAAGTAGTCTCATTCAGCCTAATAACAATTGAAAGCAGAGTTTGGGCCACTACCTATATAACAAAATTAGTTTAATTTTTTCTGTTTCTGAGCTGATCATCCAAGTTTAGAATTCTGAACGGCAAGCTGCCACATTCCCAATGAACCTGAAATAGTTAAATGCTTTTAAATATATAAAAGATACATAGTGGAATACTTGACTAGGTTGTAGCTTATATTTCATCTCAAGCAGGCCTTCTCCAATGGATTGATAAGAGAGAGAGAGAGAGAGAGAGACAAGCCCAGGCTTGCCTCAGGTTGATGTATATTGAGACAATGACCGGTGCCGTTGAAATGTGTCTACCAATTGATAAGAGGGACACGCTCAGACTCGTCATGTAGTGATGTGTATTGACTGAATCTTGTGACCATGATTAATAGCTTTGGAATGTGATTAAGTGACACACAGTATAAAAACACCATGCAAAACTTACTTTGTTTATTGAAATGGTAGAACGGGCAAGTCAAGTGTCTATAGCTTACTTGACTGGTGTATCCCCATCACTTCCGCCGGCTGATGATCAGTAAAGCTGGAGTTGGTTTACCTAACGTTTTTGTGAGTTGTCTGTTTATTAAGAAGTGAACCTTATCAAACCAGTTAGACAGATGGTGTAGAGAGATTCCCAGACCCATTATCCACCCACCCTTGACCACACCTATGTTCCATCCACATCTTCTCTTCTTGCACTCACCCAAATTCATATACCACCAAAACACAAATATATTTGAACTATTTTTTTTCATTCACATTTAGTCAACTACTTGACTGACAATTTCAAGCATAAATATGATTTTAATCACTTCTTCCCCCATCATCCAGTTTGCGACATTTTACCGAGTGGTTTTTCACACCTGAAACTAGACTTCTGATGCAGTAGAGTATCTCCAATTATCCTGGAATGTATTATTATGTAGCATTAGTAATGTGAAGCAAGATAAAACATTGGGAAGATGTGAATGCAACAAAAAGAAAGACAAGAGAACAATCCAATTAATCAATCCACATTCCAATTAGTGAATTGTGACCATACTTCATTCTTACAAAATGATTCGATTTGCTCAACTCCCATTTGGCCAATACACCCTCAGATGCATCACTCAAGCAAATGTAGAGAATATTTGCACGGATGTTATTGTTCCATTTTGGGACATATGATAATAAAACACTCTCGATTCCATTTCATTATTTTGCTGTTGTCCTACCTTCAAGAAGGGCCTTTTTTTTTCTATTTACCTAACAATCTCCAGTCGTCTTTACTTCCAAAGTCAGCTTGGATTTATTCAGGAAAGACACAAATAACTGCAGATGCAGTTTACAAAAAAAGACAAAGTGCTGGAGTAGCTATCAAGTCAGGCAGCAGTATTTCTGGAGAACATGGACAGGTGACATGGTGAGCCAGGATCCTCCCTCATATATTGTGGTGGTGGGGGTGATGATGATTGAAGAGGCAGGAGGAGGAAAACTAGAAGAGCTAGGGGTCGGACAAACCTTGGCAAGAGATAGGTGGATAGAGGTGAGGGGTTTATGATAGGCAGATGGTTGGACAAAAACCAGAGATGAAAAGCAACAAAAAGTATGAGATGAGGATAGGAGGCGCGAATAATGAAGCCAGAGGAAGGAATATGGGGAGAAATGGTTGCACATTCAGTTAGGGAACAGGAAAGTGAGCGGGTGGGGAGGGAGGTCTTGTTCATGGGCGAGTTATCAATTGGAGAATTCAATGATCATACCATTAGGTTGTAAGCTGCCTAAGCAAAATACGAGGTGCTGTTCCTCCAATAGACAATAGGTGCAGGAGTAGGCCATTTGGCCCTTTGAGCCAGCACCGTCATTCAATGTGATCATGGCTGATCATCCCCAATCAGTACCCCGTTCCTGCCTTCTCCCCATACCCCCTGACTCCTCTATCTTCAAGAGCCCTATCTAGCTCTCTCCTGAAAGTATCCAGACAACCGGCCTCCACCGCCCTCCGAGGCAGACAATTCCACAGTCTCACAACTCTCTGTGAGAAACGTTTGTGTGTAGACGCACTCTGGCAATGGAGTATGCCCAGGATGGAACAGGATGGGAAGATAAAATGGTTAGCGACTGGAAGATCCAGCAGACCTTGGTGGATTCGGCACAAGTGTTCGGAAAAGCGGCCCCCTAATCTTTGCTTAATTCCTACAGTCCCAGAAGGCAGGCTCTAAAGGACTGAGGCTCTGGTGATAGTAATTAATCCCTGTCTGCCCGATCCCAATGCTCAGGCTGTATTAGTTTAGTTAATTCATGAGTGCTTGTCTACTTAAAACCCCCATTTAATTTACTGAAGCTACTTTTTTTTGCAATTCATTTGCACTTTGCTCTAAAATGTTTTACACAAGCAGCGGGAGAATTTGGCAAGTATTGGGCTGGAAGTGATTAAAGACAAAGCAGTAAAAAGCTACATAAGGAGGGATAAAATAAAAGTGTGTGTGTGTGATTAAAAGCAAGATGCATACATTACTTTTCCAAAAAGAAATTAAGTGAATACTGAGCCAAAGTTCATGTAACAATATCAGTAAATCTCAGGGAGACAAAAATGCTGGAGAAACTCAGCGGGTGAGGCTGAAGGTAGACAAAAACGCTGGAGAAACTCAGCAGATCAGATCAGGTGGGGAAATGAAAAACTAGGGCAGAACTAAAGAGAGAGGATGGCAGGGAATGGAAGAACAGAATTCAGTTCCCAGTTGCAGTTATACTGGTGTATAATAGCTCTCATTTATATTTAAATAATTGAGAAGTTAATTAGAAGCAAAGCTCCATGTGGTGTCACACGTTTATTTGCAATGTAAGAGGAAGATGGAGGTGAAGCAAAACACATCGCACACATAGTCATCGCTGTTAGAAAGGCAGAATTGAGGTGACAAATAAACATTCGAATGGAAATTACCAAAACTGATAGGAATTGACATAGAAAAGGCTAAAGTGTTGACCAACATGTCTCAACTTTTTTTCCAAGATTACAACTATGATCAGCAAGATTTAAAAAATATAATAGGAACATGGTTTTCCACATTTGAGGAATAGAATTAATTTTGAACATTAAAACATAAAAGCTAAAACAAAATGCTGCAAATGCTACATTTGCTATGCTAAATTTGCAAATGCTAAATTTAACACCAAATTACAGGAAATAGCACTTTTAAGCAGCTATTCCATATAAACATAGTTATTGCTTCCCCCCCCCCACCCCATTCATTACAAGGACAGAGTTCCCCTTGTCCTCACCTTCCACCCCATCAGCCGTCGCATACAGCATGCAATCCTCCAACGTTTTCGCCACCTCCATCAGGATCCCACTGCTGGCCACGTCTTCCTACCTCCAACCCTTTCTGCTTCCCGCAGAGACTCGGCCCTTCCCACTCAAACCACCACTCGTCCTTTCCCACCCAAACCACTCTTCCCCAGGTACTTTCCCCTGCAACCACAGGAGATGCAACACCTGTCCCTTTACCTCCCCCTCGACTCCATCCAAGAACCCGACTGTCTTTCAAGGTGAGGCAGAGGTTCACTTGCACCTCCTCCAAGCTCATCTGCTGTATCCGCTGATCTAGGTGTCAATTCCTGTACATCGGGAGACCAAGTGCAGGCTGAACACCTCCGCTCAGTCCGCCTTAACCTACCTGATCTCCCGGTTGCTTAGCACTTTAACACCCCCTCCTATTCCCAATCTGACCTTTCTGTCCTGGGCCTCCTCCAGTGGCAGAGTGAGGCCCAGCGCAAATTGGAGGAATAGCATCTCATATTTCGCTCGGGCAGCTTACACCCCAGCGGCATGAACATTGACTTCTCTAACTTCAAATACCCCTTTGCTTTCCCTCTCCCTCCATCTCCTCCCCCTTCCCAGTTCTCCCACCAGTTTTACTATCTCCGACTACATTCTATCTCAGTTCCGCCCATTCCCCTGACATCAGACTGAAGAAGGGTCTCGACAACTCGACGGCCGGGCAGTCGACTGCGAGTGGGCAGCGAACAAATGACTGCGAGTCGGGAGGGAGTACATTTTCAAATAAGGCAATTTTTGACACCATGAGGTAAATCTCTATGTGAGTATGTAAAAATGTCACCTTTAGCGCGTCGTGTTTTCGAGGAGATGTGAATCACAGACAAACAAAAACACACATACAAATAAAAACATAGAAACATAGAAATTAGGTGCAGGAGTAGGCCATTCGGCCCTTCGAGCCTGCACCGCCATTCAAAATGATTGTTGTAATTGTTGTAAATCTTTATTGTCATTTCCTGAGTATTCGCATACTCAGAGGAAACAAAAAAACGTTTCTCAACCAGTGTCCGTTCAGTTTTCGTTACAAAATAAATAGCAATTAAAATTAAAATACAGTCATGAACAATTTAACCCTCTAATCACATTCAATAACATTCAACAGCCGTTCCGACCGTGGCTGTGCTGCAGTGTGGGGGGTTTGTGCGCGATACTTGGCAGGGGGGAAAGTTCATTTAACAGTCTTATAGCCTGTGGGAAGAAGCTGAGGAGCATCCTGCTGGTTTTGCAGCTGATGCTCCTGTACCTCTTCCCAGATGGGAGGATGGTGAAAAAGTCATGTAATGGGTGGTAAGGGTCTTTGATGATGGAGATGGCTCTGTTGATGCATCTCTTCTTGTATATGTCCAGCAGGAAGGGGAGTGGAGCACCAATAATCCTGCTTGCGGTCCTCACTATCCTGTCCAGTTGGTGCCGTTCGTACGCCTTGCAGCTCCCGAACCAGGAAGTGATGCCGTATGTCAGTATGCTCTCGACAGTCCCCCTGTAAAAAGTCCGTAGATGTGTGGTGGGGAGGCCTGCTTTCCGTAGTCTTCGGAGGGGGTGAAGTCGCTGCTGGGCTCTCTTGACCAGAGCTGTGGTGTTGGCCGTGGACGTCAGGTCATCAGACAGGTGTAGTCCCAAGAACTTCATGCTGCTGACCCTTTCCACATCAGCTCCGTCGATGTGCAGAGATGCATGGTGATGTTTCCCCGCCCTCCTGAAGTCAACCACCATCTCCTTAGTTTTTCCCACGTTAAGAATGAGGTTGTGGGATTTGCACCAACCTGTGAGCAGCTCCACCTCCATCATGGCTGATCATCCAACTCAGTATCACGTACCTGCCTTCTCTCCATACCCCCTGATCCCCTTAGCCACAAGGGCCACATCTAACTCCCTCTTAAATATAGCCAATGAACTGGCCTCAACTACCCTCTGCGGCAGAGTGTTCCAGAGATTGACCACTCTCTGCGTGAAAAAAAGTTCTTCTCATCTCGGTTTTAAAGGATTTCCCCCTCATCATCCTTAAGCTGTGACCCCTTGTCCTGGACTTCCCCAACATCGGGAGCAATCTTCCTCCCTCCCTACATCCACATCCAAGATAATTATAGATAAGATAAGACAGAACAGCAAATGCTACTTTAAAACAAAGACAGACACAATATGCTGGAGTAATTGAGCGGAGCAGGCAGCATATCTGGAGAAAATGGATAGGCTATGTTTCAGGCCGGTACCCTTCTTCAGAATAATTATGTCATTTTAAGCTTATTTCTTAGGCTCCCTTCAGTCATGGCTGACCATGGGTGTCTCCAGGGTGCTATTCCCTATATGGAGAACGCCTATGTGTGACTTTGTTTAACGTGGGGAGACTAGTGCACAGACAGCCACCCCACGGTCCTTGACAGATCTGGGTCAGGATCCAGTGGCATGAAATCCAAGACAACCAGAGACCTTTCTCTGCTGCAACCTTTATCGGCCTTCCCAGCCGTTGTGACGCTCCACTAAGGTCAGCCATTGTCCTCCGCCTGTTCCACTGTCGAGGTCTTGGTTGGATTGCTCTTTGTCAGAGACCCCCCCCCCCCTTGACCTTACTACCATGGGTGGCCCTACCAGGAGCATAGCTCCAGGCGGCATCGCTCTCAGGATCTCAGGTCCGCACAAGCTTCTCCACCACGACAAGGTGACAATCCACAAAGCTTATTATAATGTCACTAACTTCAGAACACAGCAGTTTTCTCTGAGAAATTCAGCAATGTTCTCCAAATGGGGCAAAAGGAATCTTCATTTAAAATTGGGGAATGAACTGCATACCTAAATCTTTCCTTGCCCCACTCACACAAGAGATCATGAGAGAACTAGAGTATTTGGTTATGGGGGGGTGGCAGTCAGCCAATAAAATCTATGCCAGCTTGATGCTGGGCGATGCTCTGTGCCAGTTCCGTAACTCGGCTCACATCCTGATTTAGTTTGCAAATATTTAGCCAATTCCTTCTGAAGATTACAACTAAATTACTATCCCATGTCCTCAAGCAATGCACTCTGAATCCTAACCGTTTTGAACAGTTATTACTCATGCCAGTGTCCTTGGTTAATCAACCATTCTATTCACGGATAGACAAAAAATGCTGAAGAAACTCAACAGGTGAGGCAGCATCTATGGAAGGGAAATGGCGACGTTTCGGTTCTCGGCCCTTCCTTCTCTCCATAGATTCTGCCTCACCCGCTGAGGTTTTCCAGAATTTTTCGTCTACCTTCGATTTTTTAACCAACATCTGCAGTTAAACACTTCTATTCATGGGGGCAGTTTGTGCGTGGACCACACGGTGGCGCAGCGGTAGGAGTTCTGCCTTATAGCACCAGAGGACTAGATTCGATCCTGATTACGTATACTATCTGTACGGAGTCCGCACGTTCTCCCTGTGACCACGCGGGTTTATCACGGGTGCTCCGGTTTCCTCCCACATTCCGAAGACGTACAACTTTGTAGATTAATTGGCTTGGGTAACATTACAAATTGTCCCTAATGTGCAAGATAGTGCTGGTCATTGCGGACTCGGTGGGCCAAATAGCCCGCTTCCGTGCTGTACCTCTAAAGTTTTTCCTCTATTTACTACAGCCAATCCACTTCGATCAAATCTTTACTGCTACAAGGGAAACAACCCTAAACGAAAATGATCCAGCTACAATTCTTCATGCCCAGTAAATCTGTTCACCCAACCATGATTTCTTCCCAAAGCATATGGTTGCCTATTTTTCAGACTTTAGCATTGAAGAAACTGCCCTTTAAGGACGTCACGGTGGCGCAGCGGTAGAGTTGCTGCCTTACAGCACCAGAGACCCGGGTTTGATCCTGACTACCGGTGCTGTCTGTATGAAGTTTGTACATTCTCCCCGTGAACGTGTGGGTGCTCTGGTTTCCTCCCACACTCCAAAGACATACAGGTTTGTAGGTTAATTGGCTTAGTATAAATATAAAATTGTCCCTAGTGTGTGTGTGGGGGGGTAGTGTTAATGTGTGGGGATCACTGGTCGACCCGGACTCGGTGGGCCGAAGGGCCTGTTTCCGCGCTGTATCTCTAAACTAAACTAAAAGAACAGCAGACTAATCTTTCTTGGAAAACAGCCAGATCATTTTCATTACGTATCTGCACACAATAAGTGCTGGAACATATACTGGACAACCCATAAATACATTCCCTGGACACTCCTAAAATAGAGGAAGAAACATTACAAACAAGGATCTTTGCTATTACATACAGGACAATATCAACACACTTGGAATATTAAAGCTGAATCATCGGTCTATGAATACGACAACTGTATCACAGGCAATAATCTCATCTATTCATCTCTTTTGTACGTCTATATATATATATATATTTTTTTTTTTTGAGACATTTTAACGTTTTATACTACATTAAATATAGAAATGGCCTATAAAGATCAACAGCCCCAGCTACAATAAAAGAAAAAGGTCGAACACAAAACTGTTGTTCCCAATTAAAATTGTATTATCTTTGCTTAGCGATTTAATAGCGAATACTTGTTGCACAGTAAAGCCTAATATAGCAGAAACTTCAATTTTAAGAGAAAATAAACTATATTCCTGATTATATTGAAACACTATGTATTGGGTCTCAAGGACAAACTGCACTATTAATACCAATAAATAATGAATATTCACTATTATTCAACGAATGCAGGTTTCAGATTCAGTAAATTACCAAGGGAAACTTTCTCTTATGCAATCCAAATGATAATTAACAAGTAGAAGCAATGAGAAAGTATATGTTTGCATTATGCAAAAACATTTTCAATGCAAAAACATTTTCAATTATGCAACTGTAAAGAGACATTGAAAGCACACTTGAGAACGAGAATGTAAAGAGATGCTGCAATAAAGTAACTTTTCTAAAAAATGTACAATTTGGTCATCATTCAAATATTAGCATTAAAAGACACGCTATCCCCGAAAATATTAATAGTGCCGGAATTGACTACCATTAAAAGGTGTTTTATTGGACAATTTCAGTCCTAATAACGTGAATAATACACTTCAAAGTAAAATACTAATACCAACTTAACAGGCCACCCAAGTGATTGCATTAATCAGTTTAAATGCTAAACAAAAACTAATCTAGGGAGTTAGCATCTGACAATGACCTGTTGTAGGTAAACTGTAGCAGATCAAGTTAGGGAGGTCATGTTGCAGTTGTATAAGACATTGTTGAGGCCACACTTAGAGTATTGTGTTCAGTTTTGGGCACCATGTTATAGAAAAGATGTTATCAAGCTGGAAAGGATACAGAGAAGATTTACGAGAATGGTGCCAGGACTAGAGGGTCTGAACTATGGAGGTTGAGTAGGCTGGGTCTCTATTTCTTGGAGCGCAGGAGATGAGGGGTGATCTTATGGGGGTGTATAAAATCATGAGAGGAATAGATCAGCTAGATGCACAGAGTCTCGTGCTCAGAATGAATTGAGGACCAGAGTACATAGGTTTACAGTGAGGAGGGAAAGATTTAATAGGAATCTGAGGGGTAACTTTTTCACATAAAGGGTGGTGGTGGGTGCATTGGATAAGCTACCAGAGGTAGTTGAGGCAGGGACTATCGCAATGTTTAAGAAACTGTTATAGACAGGTACATGGATAAGACAGGTTAGTAGGGATAACGGCCAAATGCGGGCAGCTGGGATGAGTGTAGCTGGGACATGTTGGCCTGTGTGGGCAAGTTGGGCCAAAGGGCCCGTTTCCATGCTGTATCACTATGACTCTATGGTGGCCTGGGAGTCTGGAATTCATGTGCACCATGACCACGAGTCTCTCGAAGCACCTCACAATGTGGTAGGTCAGGGCCACTGGACGATAGTCAATATCTTATGACAGTGGTCATCGTAGTGCAGGAGGGAACCCGAGTGGAGTTGAGGGGTTAAAGATATTTATGAAGATTCCTGCCAGCTTGTCTGCGCAGATCCTAAAGATGCAACCGGGGGTTCCATCTGGGCCAGTTGTCAGTAAAAATGGTTATTGCCTACTTAACAGCACTGTTGGAGCAACTCAGTCTACAACATGTTAAGTACACAACACAGGTGACCACCATTAGGCCAATACATCTGTACCATTTGACAAAATGCCCAATCTTATAAAATGTTCCAGCATTACATCCACAACCCTGCACATCATCACTCTTCAGAACATCAAGCACTTTCTGCCTCTACCTCACTTAAGCAAGATATTTTGAACCTCTACCAAGTCTAAAAGAACGTTTTCTTTGAAGTCTCAAATCCATCGGCAAATTTGTGCCCTGTGGTTTTTGACCCATAGAAGGAATAGAACCTTTCCAATTTATTCTATCCTGGGCCCCACCAGTTTTACATAATCCAATTAAGCCTTTCCTCTGCTTTCTCCCTTTCAATTTAAGTAACCCTAGTTTACCCAGAGTTTAAAGTTTTCCAGTTCTGGCAAATTCTTTAAATCCCTGGCACCTTCTCCAACAAAATCACAATTTTCTTGTATTGTGGTGACCAGGATCATATGCAGTAAACAAGATTAGAGATATTTAGAGATTTATGCATTTATGCATCTAAACAACAATTAAAGATGCATACAGTTCTAGCATAACCTCAGAAAATCGCAAAGTGCTGGAGTAAGCATCTCTGGAGAATATGGATAGGTAACGTAATTGGTTGGGACACTTCTTCAGTCATGTTATTAAAGCATTTATTCTAGCATTGCCTCACTGCTCCTATACATCATATTTTGATTCATAAAGGAAAGCATGACTTATGTCTACTTAAACCATCTTATTGATGGATTTATTTGCCTACAGAAGAGAAAGTGAAGTTTCCCCTCAATGCTAATGACAGGAAAGCAGAAAAACTTGAATACTGAACAAGGAATCATAAAATCACGAAAGTGTGCGCCACTTGATTGGAATCACCGTGTCCATACTGAGCAACAAGTGTGGAAAAGGAAAACCTGGATTGTAATTCTCTGGAAGAACGAATCAACAAGCAAACAATTTCCCAACTTCCATACGCCAAGATCAATAATTATTTATTTGTTGGAGGAAGTTGGGAAAGGGGACTCTCAATATTGGCATAACTAGTTTGGAATAAGAGTTATATGCACAATGTACAAACAAAGAACTGCAGGTGCTGGTTTACACAATACAAAGTGCTGGAGTAACTCAGCAGATCAGCAACCATCCCTGGAGAACATGGCCAAGTGACATTTCAGGTGTGGATCAATCTTCAGACTGCTGATGAAATTCAGACATCCAGTCTAAGGAAGGGTCCCTGCCCGAACCATTACCTATCCATGTTCTCCAGAGATGCTGCTGAGTTACTCCAGCACTTTGTGCCTTCTTTTTTAATATGCAGAAATTGCATTTGATTGACAATCCTAATTTAGACCACGCACTGATTAACACCCTTGCTAAATTGAAATCAAGGATTTAATTACAGAAAATTGGCATTTTGCAAACTGTAACTTCACATACAAATCAATTATTCTGGACAATTAATATTTACCATTTCATAGACTAAAGCCACTTTAAAGAACAAATTTGTATTTTCATGTCACCTCAACCATTATCTACTCGATTCAGATAACATTGAACCTTGCCTTCAATGATATTCTATGTTGGCATGGCAGTTTTCTGTAATGCAGCAAGTGAAATTCTGCTTGAAATAATTAAATTTATTGTGCATAGCAAGAAATAGCCTGCTTGCCAAGTGACACCCTCGGCATGTTTTATCAACCGAAGGGAAGGCAGGTAGCTTGCCAGTTTGTAGTAACAGGAATATTATAATACACAAGGCATTCAGTTCGTTCAGCGGGAGAGCTCTGATCACCTCGTTTAATAGCTGATGTAGCAATTTCAAAGTGGTGCAAGGACAGTCAGAGGATGAAAGCACTGTTTTATTAGACCATTTCCACAAAATAATGAACCAGAAAAACAACCCATGGCGCATCCTGGAAGAAAATGTTGAACCTATTGCGGTAAAATAAGGATTCTACAAATGCTACCATGTGGTTTAGATGCTTATAATTACGGCCAGCAAAGAAAATGTATAAATCTATTTCAATTGTCCTCATTTGAATTTGCTCCATAGAACATTTTCAAATCATGCCCTGCATATTAGTTATCTCCAAACTGCTTACGTATAATCCAGCCAACTGTATCTGGGTCAACATAATCTCAAAATGGCTGTGTATTCTACAAGCAGAAGTTGTGAATTTGAATGAAGCCAACACAAAATCATGTAGTAAGCCAGAAATTGAACTGTAATGATGTCACCTTGAACTATTATTTCAAATGGCACATTACGAACAAAGTAAAAATTAGAATGTTCTTGGCCTAACTGGTTTATGAAAGTGGTCCCAGCATTCGATCAGTGGGCAGTTACCACAATGTTCCTCGACTGAGAGAACTATGGATAGGTGACATTTCAGGTTAGGACCATTGGAAGTGACATTCTGTATCTGATACACGAGAACGTTCTTAACGTAGACACTGCAATGGCAAATTCAACAGAAACAATACCACAAAAAAAATGTGTGGACATTGGGAAGTGAAGGTTCACCATGTCCAGCATTGAAATAAAATGTCAACATTCACTGGTTACGACAGACAAAAAGTAATTCCAACTCCATAATGCAAACCCTTATTGACTTGTTCGTTCTGGACTCCAGCACACAAGGACAAAATGCAAGACTAGAACATGATCCAATTTGGACCCCACCCAAAATCCCCACCGTTGCCACATTACTCTTAAACTCCAATTCACTCCACATTATATTATCTCCATATGATACAAGGTCTGAGCACATTGGGTACAAGACTGTGGGCCCCAACAAGAGCGCGATAATGGTGCTGAAAACTTGCACTGTAGAACCACCCATGTCTTTAGCCAAGCTTCACAAACACCAAGATATTAAGCAACAGTAAGAGTGTTGAAGGAATAAGGTTGAATGATGATCAATCCCCAGGATATGATCTCCTGCCTCACGGAGTTTAAGGAATTAAATATGGATAGAAGATGCACTAGTCACAATCTTCAACAATCCATGGATCCTTGTGTACCCCACTCCTCTGCAGGGTAGCAAACTTAACTCTCATATTTAAGAAAAGAGGGAAGGCAGAAGATTAGAAATTATAAACAGCAAGCCTGACATTAGTTAGGGATAAATGCCAAAATATGTTAAATACTAACAGGCTATATAAAATAATACAATACAATACAATACAATACAATACCTTTATTTGTCATTTGAACCCGAGGTTCAAACGAAATGTAGTTTCTGCAGCCATACAATACAATAAAAGAACCAAAACACAAACCAACACTATTCACATCATCCATCACAGTGGCTTGAGAGTGATTTTTTTTTTTTTTTTTCCCTCCTGAAGTCGAGGTAAGCCCCCGCTGTCCGCAAAATTAAGCTGCGCCGGGCGTTGTAGGGCCCCCCTAGTAAAAATTCGGGCGCCGCTGCCGTAGCATGCCTCCCACCGGGGATTCCCGGTGTCACCATCCAGAATTCAACGTGGCCCCGGAGCCGGCCACTCCACGCAGGTATCTGCATTCACACCAAACAGGCTGCGTACTTCCAGGTCGTTCCGTGTGGAGGCCGCTCCACGAGGCCCCCAACGGCAACGGAGCACAGGGAAAAGGTCGGGGTCTCCATGCAGGAGTGCTACAAACTAAACCCTCAGAGACAGACTGCAAAGGCCGCTGCCGCGCCGCCCCCGACTTTAGAACTGGGTAGTGTCAATGTAGATCTTTGAAAGGAGAATCATGCTTGAGGGTTTTTTTTTTTAATAAGGCTATAAATAGCTGAGTAAAAAGGGCGAAGCAGTAGATGCTGAATATTTAGAATTGTGGAAGACCTATCGATTACACAAATTATTGAACAAGATTGGAGCACAGACCATTGGAGTGACATAGAGCATAGGCAGCCTCCCCATTGGTATACAAGGCTGGTAGACCACTATGTGCAAAGTGCCTGGTCTACCAACCTGAGAGTTGGGGTCACGGAAAGAGCGTTCACGTCACGGCCCTGTTTCCACCAATCTTTCCACCACCAATGCACATGAAACGCAACACAGACACCATTATATGCAGAGAGAGAGGTGTGTACAGCTCTGGCTGAACAACTTCTAATCTTGTGTGTGGACTCGAAGAATCCTGAGAGTTTTTTTTATTTTTATGAATGGATTGCACAGTATTGTTCACAGTTCTTGCAGATCCGATGTTGTTCTCTGCAGGGATAATAGTCCCCATTATTGAGATGTCTAGAACCAGGAGTCAGGTCTCAAAATAAGCAGCGGGCTATTCTGAAAATAATATTTGCATCCAGTGGATAGAGTGGAAGATCAAGCATTGAATTTTTTTAAAAGACAGATAGGTGGCATTTTTGGATATTCAGGGAATCAAGAGAGCTGGGCAGAGTTCAGTAAAGACCATTGAAGCAAGCGATTAGCCACACTCTTACTGAATTGCAGAGCAAGGACAAAGGATTGAAAGGCCTCATCCAGCTTCTAATGTTCTTAACTGGGTACTTCAGTGTTCATAAACGTTCACTTCATTGTTAGTCTGTTCAACAGACCCAATTAGCAAAAGGTTTTATTTGTACTATATTCTGACTTTATTGCCATGAACCATTTCCATTTGTAACCATCATTCAACCGAAACAACCAAGAGCATACTTAAGTTGCAAATGTTTTAACACGATACAGGGAAGTTATTTTCAAACCCTATATCTGATACATGAGAACGCTCTTAATGTCGACAATGCAATGACAAAAAGTTTATTAAAGTTGTGTAGCAGAGGGCAAGGTTTCCATAATTAGCAAATTGAGGTTAAAATTCAATACAGTCCAAATACTTCACTCGTACATGGATTTTTCTGCAATTTTATGCAGAAAACTTTAATCAAGGCAAAAGGAGGCAGAGGCACTAAACGTAACGATCTATTTAGTACTGCTTGGTTAAGTGAATTTATATGCCCCACGGGAATTTAGTTTAGTTGCAGTAAACATTTTCCAACCTTCAGATGGAAGACTGCAGTGGCTGCTAAGTTTCACTTCATTTTCTTTCCAGATTTTCCTCTGAATGCATAATGAATGAATAAAGAAATGTTGTTAACATGACTTTTTGTAATTCAAACTATATGGAACATATAAAAATCAAAAGCAAAGGCTCTGCAGATGCTGGAAATATAATAGCTGAAAATGCTGGAAAAACTCAGCAGGTGAGTCGATGTCCAAAGGAAGAGAAACGGGATCAATGCTTTAGGTCAAAGGATCTTCCCTGGAACATGTGATTCAGCTCGAAAGCACATAATGTCAAAAAAAAAAAAAATTATAACAAGGCTATTTTCATGAAGAAGGGTTTCGGCCCGAAACGTTGCCTATTTTCTTCGCTCCATAGATGCTGCTGCACCCGCTGAGTTTCTCCAGCTATTTTGTGTACCTTCTATTTTCATGAAAGTTGCAGTAAGCAGAGGATTGCATTTGTGGATAAAAGTCAATTCCAGTGAAGTCTACAGGCTTAAATGAAATGGAATTGACATGTTTCTCTGCAGCATCACTTAACGAGAGTTCAACTGCAATAAGCGAGTTTGGTATTCCGACTGCGCATGCCCAGGTCATAGGTCACTAGCTATAAAACAGTCTCGGCAATAGTGGTGCTGCATTGTGTGCAGGCTTGTGTTTTGTCCGTGGTCGGGGGGGGGGCGGGCCCGGCAACCCGTCACTGCGAATGCTGTTGAGTTGCTGGTGGGCCCCGGACTTGCAGTCCCTCTCCGGTGCTCTCCCTGTCCTGCCGGTCCTGGGCCCTCCCCTGGACTTGCAGATCCTGCTGAAGATGGGCAGCCGCTGGCCCGGCTCCAAGCTCTGCTCTGAGCCTGTCCGTGGTTGGAGAGGTTGGATGGGCTCCTGCCGGCCAGAGCCCTCCACCTCCACCCCCTCTCCCCTCAGTCCCCAAGCCCAGAGTCCTGCTGAAAATGGGCCGCCCGCGCTGGCCAGTCGAGTGACGGGCCGGAAGATCGGCGACTCTGGCAGAGCCGCTGCTGCTGCTCCTCGGGTTGTGTGGAGAAGTGGCGTCTTGGTTGGTATGGAGAGAGTACTGGGGCGGCGGCTGGGGATGGGCTCCTGGCACGACCATGCCCTTCGGGGAGGGGTCCTCTGGGCAGAGCTGCTGGAGTTGGCGCTGGCTGGTGGGGCCATTGGGTCGCTGCCAAGAGCCGGTCCAGCAGCAACACCCCCCGATCTCTCCCCCCCCCCCCAGCCACCAAGCTTCAGAGTTATCGCGTTCGGCCTTTGCTCCAACGATGAGGTTTTGGGAAGGCCGAACCCTTATTACTAGCACGGCACCCCCATTTTGTGACGAGTGACGGGCACAACCTTTGATCCGGAGTTCCAGAAACCGAGTCCAGGCTGCGCACCAAAGCTCTTTGGCGCAGGCTTGAGGCTGGAGCCTGCCTCCTCCTCCGGGAGACGCTTAAACATCTGTAAATCATTGCTTAAATGTTAGATGAGTTTGGAGGGCTTTTATGTGCCGCGGGAAGGGGTAAACTTTAACTGTAGGGCAAAATCAATGTGGGTATGGAAGGTACGCAGCTTGTACTTGGGGCAGCGGGGCGGCGCGCTGAGGGAGCACAGCTCTCCAGTGCCCCGCGGCCGGCCGCTCCGGGCGAACTGCGCACGTCACCTTACCGGGTCCCTTCGGGGCGCTGTGGCGCCGACACACACATCGCGGAGCTCTCTGGAGTTGGAGCCGCGCAGCGGGGTTGGGGGTCGGAGTTGGCCCGCTGGCTGAGGCTCCGCGGCTCCAAATCCAGCGACGTTCCAATGGGAAGAAGGCGGCCACAGCGCTCAGCTTGCCGCCAAGAGACCCGGTAAGGCCAGTCTCCCCCCTCCCCGCTGCGATGCCGCCGACTCCCGATCTTCTCACACCCCCCCACCGCCCCCCTCCATTCTCACTGAATCTATAACACTTCGATCAATTTTTATTTATCGCGTTCGGCCTTTGATAAATCCCACGATTCCTTGCGTTTTTGGGAATACCGAACTCACTTATCACTATGCCCATTCCAACCCCGATTTTGCCAAGATGACGAGATAATACCAAACAATGAAATTCCAAATATGCAAAATATAAACTGCTGATTTTGCTTCTTAAAGCAGCTTTACCTCATTGCCTGATCAGCAAACCTTCAGAATTTAATTAACTACCCTACCTAAAACAAAGGTTTGACGTCCTTCTGAAAACATCTCTCATTCTTTTTCTTATGTAGGCCACTATTAAAGATTACTTCAGCTTTAAGGAAAAGCCGATTAAAGGCAGTATCATGCTCAAGCAGATAATTTCATTTCATGGAGCTAGAATACAGACTGCCTCAAATATTACATTGCACTTATCTGGATTATGTTCCATTTGCCACATTTTCCAATTATCTGAAGCTGAAAAACTTGCTGACTTCCACAAGATACTTCCCTACGAGTCAACCAGAGAAACAAATGTTACGTGATCTGCAGGTAGACAAAAATGCTGGAGAAAGTCAGCGGGTGAGGCAGCATCGATGGAGAGAAGGAATAGATTATTTAAGGGCCTGTCCCACTTGCACCCAATCAGTAAAATTAATCAGGTAAGCGAAACTAGAAGAACTAGGATGGGGGAGGGAAAGCAAGGTTACTTGAAGTTGGAGAAATCAAAATTCATACCACTGAGCTGCCCAAGTGAAATACGAGGTGCTGGTCCTCCAATTTGCTTGGGCCTCACTCTGACAGTGTTTAGCAACCGGGAGATCGTGTAGGCCTAGGCCTTGCTTTCTCTTGCAACATTCATTCCATTAAATACTGACTGCTTTAACTACAATAATTGTATTAAACCCATCATCTATTAATAGAATTACTATGATTCATGACAAGCCTTAGTTAGGTACATCTTGTTCTTCGCACGTTTGTAAAAAATCTTTTGGGTATTGACTATTTCTACCACTCATTTCTGAACAGTTGGAAAAAGTACAGAGAAGATTTACGAGGACGTTGCCATGACTCGAGGGCCTGAGCTATAGGGAGAGGTTGAGCAGGCTAGGACTATAGCACATGAGGATGAGAGGTGATCTTGTAGAGGTGTATAAGATCATGAGAGACAGATAGGGTAAACGTAGTATTTCACCCAGAGTAGGGGAATTGAGAAGGAGAACCAGAGGACATTGGGGGGGGGGGGGGGGGGGGGGGGGGGGGGGGGAAGAAGATTTAATCGGAACCTGAGGGGTAACCTTTTTTATATTTGTGTGGGAGGTCTACGGAACAAACTGCTGGAGGATATGGTTGAGGCCAGTACTATCATGACAAAAAAATTCAAAAAACATTTAGAGAGGTACGTGGATAGGATAGGTTTAAAGGGATATGGGCCAAATGCAGGCGTGGGACTGGCAGATGCGACATGTTGGTCGTCGTGGGCAGGTTGCACCAAAGAGCCTGTTTCCGCGCTGCATGACACGACGAATTATAGGACAACACTTTCGACTCTCTCAACAAATTGACAATTGGTTGAGATTTGGAAACAGAAACTAATCAAGGAATTAAGTGTCTGAAGAAGGGTCTTGACCTGAAACGTCGCCTATTCCTTTGCTCCACAAATGCTGCCTCACCCGCTGAGTTACTCCAGTATTTTTGTCTACCAAGGAATTAAGTTACATTTCTTACTCTCAAAATGAAAATGTGATCCAGGTTTCTTTTTTAAGAGTTTCGGCCTACAACATTCTTTATTAACACACGTTAGCAATTCCTCAAAAAGCTGGGTAAGACAGTTGTATTTTCATCTGCATGCATAACCATTGCTAGAATCAAACCACTTTACGTTTGGCAATGTATTTAACCATTAGCTTTGTGGGGAAATACAAAGACTCAAAGGTTACCAGACAGAAGGGGCCAGAGATAAGAGGCTGCCCATGCTTTATCTGAGCAAACCAGCTCACAGTCCTCCACTTAACCTGCAATTTTCTTTCCTTTCAAGTATTGCTGCAGGCCCACTTTGAATGTAGTGATTGTACCACCTTCTCTCCCAACTCATATCACTCCCTCTCTCTCTCTCCCTTTTCCCACCCCCCTCCCCCCTTCCCATCAAATGTATTCCAGATTCAAACCAGTTACTGCATGTTATGCGTTTTCCCTCATGCTATTTTCGTATCTTGTCTATTTTCAGCAATTCGCATTTCTAGGCAATTGTGGAAACTGAAAATCCTTCTAATCAATGCAGTGCGATACATTTCATCCAGGCACCGTTTCATTTCCAAGGATGGAAATCCTTTACCTCGCCTCCCAATGCCGTCTGACCTGCTGAGTTATTCCAGCACTTTGTGTGCGATACACAATTCCAGCCTTCACAGTTCCTTGTGTCTCCACCTAATCAGTCATATCTGCAAAGTATTTGCTCCAAACTCCCATATTTCTTATGCTTAAGTTAATGTACTGAATATAGTAAGTGCTTAAGTTGTAGGAGCAGAATTAGGCCATTCGGCCAATCAAGTCTACCCAGCCATTCAATCATAGCTGAACTATCATTCAGTCTCAACCACATTCTCCTGCCTTCTCCCTATAACCCAACACCAACAATCTGTTAATCTCTGCCATTGACTTGACCTCCACTGCCGTCTGTGGCGATAAATTCCAGTTTCACCACCGTCTGACCAAAGAAATTCCTCCTCATCTCCTTTCAAAAGTTATGTCCTTTTGAGGCCATGACCTCTGGCCTTACACTCTCCTACTAGTGGAAACATCCTCTCCACATCCACTCTATCCAGACCTTTCACTATTCGGTAAGGTTCAGTGAGGTTTTGCCATGATGCATTGGCCTTATTAATTCTAGATAAAAAGTGAATTAATTTGGCAGTATAATATACTTTTGTAAAAGTGGCAAGGAGGCCCCGCAGCAGCCTGGGGCTTGCCTGGATCGAGCACCACTCCAAAGGACTGAGCGCGCGGACCAGATCGGACTTTCAAAATGGCACTGAAACCTGGCGGCAATGGACTATTTCTATGCACTTTGTGCTAGTCAGGATCATGCTTAGGTATGACAATACTTTACTGAACTGTACATGTACATGTGACAATAAAGAACCATTGAACATGAAGTTAGATCATTAGATCAGGAACAGGCTCTTCAGCCCATAATGCCTACGTTGGACTTTACACCAAATTAAACTAGTCCTTAGATTGACATAAAAAGCACAACCGCAGCAGATGCAACACCTGTCGCTATACTGCCTCCCTCGACTCAGTCCAGGGACGTCAGCAGTCCTTTCAGGTTAGGCAGAGATTCACTTGTACCTCCTCCAACTTCATCTACTGTATCCGTGTTCAATATGTGGACTCTAATACATTGTTGAGACCAAAACGTAGACTGGACTGGCCGATCGTTTCGCTGAACACCTTTGCTCAGTCCACCTGGACCTACCCGATCTCCCGGTTGCTAAAACACTTAATTCTCCTTCCCATTCCCACACAGACGTTTCTGTCCTAGACCTCTTCCATTGTCAGAGTGAGGCTACACGCAAATCGGAGGAACAGTACCTCATATTTTGCTTGGGCAGCTTACAACCCAGTGGTAAGAATATGGATTTCTCTAACTTCGTAACCTCTGCATTCCCTTTCTCTCGATCCCTCACCCACCCAAGTCGTACCAGCTACCGTTTCTCACCAAACAAACAGCCCGTTTCCTTTATCGTCGTTACGTTTTTGCATATCTTTGCATTGTTTGGGGTGGGAGATTGCAACCTTCACGAGGTCCGCCCTGTTTCAACAAATGCAATCAACCTGGAGTGCACAATCAAATAGAACAAGTTGTCCTACAACTTTAGGCTGTGCACGCCGTACACAAGAATAAGATTCATTGTTTTATATCTCTCTACAACACTTTCCCTTTCAGTCTATATCTCTCTTTTCCCTTTCCCTTTCAGTCTGAAGAAGGATCTCAACCCGAAATGTCACCCATTCCTTCTCTCCAGAAATGCTGCCTGTCCCGCTGAGTTAATTCAGCTTTTTGTGTCTATCTTCGGTTTAAACCAGCATCTATAGTTCCTTCCTACACTGAACTAATCCCTTTTGCCTGCACATGATCTATATTCCCTCAACTTCCCGCATGTTCACATGCTTATTTAGGTCTCTTAAACATCACTATTGTATCCGTTTCCACTACTGCCCCAGGCATTGTGCTCCAGGCACCTACTGCTCTGTGTAATAAAGCTTGCCAGACACATCTCCTTTGTCATGAACTAAGAGCATTTGTCAAATGCACCGGAACAATATGAAATTCCTATTCGCTGCAGTTTTGCAAGGACATTGGACACAATGTGCAGCTTTGACGCAGCATAGGGCAAAATCCAGACCTTTTACCATATTTTTCTAAAGTTCTAAATGTTCGAAAACTCGATGTTATACACAGACCACAGAATTCTCAGAATAATAGATTATGTTGTGGGTACCAGTGCATTAACAACAACTAAAAATAGCATTTTAATATGCAAGCCATGGCATTGAACCAAGGTAAGGTTTAAAATAAATCAGCTAATCTTGCCAGTTAGCATGAACATTACGTGGTGGCTGTTACCCGCTGCATTTAGTCTTCATGAATTATTTGAAAACCACACAAGCAATCTGCCACCAAATTCCTTCAAAGAAGAACAGCTCTGCAGCCCAATGGTTCATAATCTTTGCAACCAACACATATAGTTCTGGGGATACATTCCACATTTTTACAGTGAGCTTAAAGCCTTCATCAGCAATTCAGTAGCATGTGACAAAATGACGCTTCCTTTGCAGCCATGTCAGAAGAGGAAAAAGAACATCAGGGAGGCACAATAAGATTTGGTCTATTGAAATTAAAACAAAGTTCACTTTGCACTTAAAATCCTTAAAAGATAGTTTTGCTTTAAAATGTTCCCATGAACAAATTATATAATACATTTTTCCAAGGCACCAAATTATTATTTTTTCAAATTTATGTAAGCACAGGCTGGTATGACAAGTATATTGGCAACATCTGTGGGATAAATTTAATTTAGTTTAGAGATACAGCGCTGAAACAGGACCTTAGGCTCACCTGGTCCACGCCGACCGGCTATCCCCACACACCAACGCTATCCTACACACACTAGCGAGAATTTTACAATTATACCAAGCCAATAAGGTCAAACTACAAACCTGTACATCGTTGGTGTGGGGAGTAAATCGGAGATCACAGAGAACACAAATGCAGGTGACGGGGAGAACATAGACAAGCACAATACGATACAACTTTATTTATCCCAGGAGGGAAATTGATCTGCCAACAGTCGTAAAAACACAAAATACATGAAACATGAAATTAAAGTGATGGATGGAAAGGATAGGGGATGTGCAAAGGTTGGAAAGGATAGGGGGGGGGGGGGGGGGGGGGGTGTGTGTGTGTGTGTGTGTGTGTGTGTGTGTGTGTGTGTGTGTGTGTGTGTGTGTGTGTGTGTGTGTGTGTGTGTGTGTGTGTGTGTGTGTGTGTGTGTGTGTGTGTGTGTGTGTGCGTGTGTGTGTGTGTGTGTGTGTTTGAAGGGGAGTCAGTCTACCCCACGGCAGAAGGGGGAGTAGTTGTACAGTTTGATAGCCACAAGGAAGAATCTTCCAAAATGGATAACTGCAATAAAAATGCTTGTAATAATAGTAATGATGTCAGGACATTGCCAGGAAGAAACGTTTGGAACTTATGGAAAATTAAAATCTTGCGAACATTTTCGTATCTAATCAAGAATGGTGATATAAAGTTATTAATTTTCCAGTACAGGGGCCCCCTGGGATAGAAATAGCCCGACACAGAAATCAGACTTTACACAAATTCTCCCACACTGTAATAACATTTTTCAACTTGCTACTATTACTAATAATAAGGGTCCCGTCCCAAAACATCACCTATCCATGTCCTCCAGAGATGTAGCCTGATCCAGAGTTACTCCAGTAATGTTTTTTTTTTGTTTTTAATGTCTCCATGATAATATAATGTTTCATTGTATTCACTAATGGCTGAATACAGTATATATTCCATTACTTTAATTATGGGTAGTGTTAGGGTGATTATTCACTGAAATGACGCTTTAACAAGAGTATGTAGAGCAATATATACGGAAAGCAGACATTAGAGAAAATAATTTACAGACAGTTCTCAGGAACAGAAGCTTCACACAATATTGAAAGTGGAGAAACACCAATAAATACTAGCACAAGTTAACAAAGACTCCTGACTAGAATTATATGCGCATGGCCATTCATTAGCTCATTTCAGATTTTGGGGTGGTGAAAAATTCACAATAATCAAATTGACATAAGGACTCAGTGATTCAAGTTCAGCGTTAATAAGTCAATTTGAGTACCAACAGTCAAAGCTTGAATCCCAATGTGCAGTCTAGTGGTTAACGTTACTCCAGATTAAAAAAAACGCTTGCTTTTAGTTACTAGCACTTCCAAGAGCACAAAGAAAGATCAGTGAAATAATTCAAATAGGTAAACAAATTGGCAGAAAACATGTGCAATTATATTCCTCATTCATAAATTACAGTTGCTCAATCACCTTTCAAAGCTTGTGAACTGAGGCACATTTTCTTGTAAACAATCAATAAACAGCCAATTCCCAATTTGTAGTCAACTCCTGAAACAAGCTTGTAATGCAGTTTTCCAACTATACACCTTTGTCTCATGCAATGGTTTTCTTTTTAAATCAGGGCAGTCATGGCAAGACAAGTTTATAATGATCCAACACAATCTATATTATATATAAAGATAATATTATATATTTGAGCAGTAAAGAGATAGATAGATAGATAGATAGATAGATAGATAGATAGATAGATATAGAAGTATTTGAGCTAGATACAATATAAAAACTAAAGGCCACGTTAATGGAAAATAAAAGAGATCTGATTATATTGAAATGATTGACCAATACAAACAAAATTCACAAGTAATTTGAAAAGACAATTAGACGGAAGCTTAAAACAACTAAAGAAAGTTTTAAATAGAAATATGAGTAGGGAATTAATAAAGAAAAGCAAGAGATGACAGATGCATTAAGCAGGTGAATACCAATGGAAAAAGGTTTTGGAGGGTATGAGTAACAGTTGAGAAATAACTACGTCAGGAATAGGTCGGGGGGGGAGGTGGGGGGGGCGACTCATGAAAATCATAATCACCAATGATGTGATGTGATGCGATGTAAATTGCTGGAGCCAGGGTATGACACGGTCAATGGTCCCAGGACCTTAAGAAACATCGTTGGTGAGATGGTCACAACATGACATGAATCGTGCAAGATTTAAAACTAATGTCAAATTTATTGTTGTGTGCGCAAGGGTAGTGAGGTTTGTAGACAATGATAATCTTGCTTGACGCGGCACCAAAGGCACATAGATTCAGGCAATACAGGAAAACAAATTGTACAAAAAGTCTAGGAGGCAGTGAAATGAAAACACTTTAGAGATATAGCATGGAAAAGGGTCCCTCATCCCACCAGGTCCACGCTGCAAATGATCACCAGTTCACATTAGTTCCATGTTATCCCATTTTCTCATCCAGTCCCCTGCTTATTAAGGGTAATTGTTACTGGTTACTAATGTTAACCCAAAAAACTGCACATCTTTAGGATGTGGGAGGAAACCGGAGCACAGGTGCAAAAACAATCAGAACAAATCATGATATACAGGGAACTACAGATGCTGGTTTACAAAATAGACAAAGTGCTAGAGTAGGAAGGAACTGCAGATGATGGTTTACACCGAAGATAGACACAAAGTGCTAGAGTAACTCAGTGGTTCAGGCAGCGTCTGTGGAGAACATGGATAGGTGACATTTCAGGTTGCGACCTTTATACAGACGCTCCTATTTCTACAGGACCGAGTGCTCCAACTTGCTTTAGGAGTTTTAGCAACTTGGAAATTAGGAACAATTAGGAAAAAAGTCCATGGTAGCAATTCTACAACTTCAAGGTTCCATTACATTGGATAAAGGTGGTAAATTAGTCCCCCCCCCCCCCCCCCCCCCCCCCCCCCCCCCCCCCCCCAAACAAAAACAGGCAAAGCAGGAAGTTACAATACAATTAGCTTAACATATCTGGCAAAGCAAAAAATATCAGAAGCTAGTTGGCAGGATGTATCAAATATCGTGCCACAGGAATTAGTGCTGGGAGCTGAAATTTTTCACACTTGCAAATTAAGTCAAGGGTATCATTACTAAATTTGCTGACACCATGAATAGTCTAAAAAGTAATTTGTAGACAAGGAACTGCAGATACCGGCAAACAAAAAAAAGACCACGTGCTGAAATAACACAATGGGTCAGGCAGCATCTCTGGAGAACATGGATGGACCACACTTCAGGTCAGGACCCTTTTTCTGACAGATTATAGTAAAGGGGGGAAAGCTGGAAGAGAGGTGGTGGTGTGATAAAGCAGGCACGGAAATCGGTATCAAAACATGGGGGTGACACAATTTTTTGGCGGCCGTGCACATGTGCACACACACGCGCATGCACAAGCGTGACGCTTCGACTGTGGCCCTGTGGACGGTAACATCAGGAGCTGACCTGGTTGGTGACCGAGTTCGAACTCCAGCGACAGCACCTTCGTCCGCCCCGAATCGTGGGGCTTGAATCGGCCCGTTCGCGGGGCCTTTCATCGCCCGGCGGGGGCTTCAACATCGGGAGCCTCGATGCAGTAGTTTGATTTTAAGCCGCGCGGGGCGATGGAAGGCCCTGCGAATGGGCCGATTCAGCCCTTGGAAAGCGTCTGATAAAGTCCGGATTACAAAACACGGGGACGGGGATTGTTCCCCACCTCTCAAAGCATGGGGGGGGATGATCCCCCCGCCCCCCCCAGGATTTCCGTCCATGGGGTAAAGCGAGAGGTGGATGTGGGTGAGGGAAGATTTTTTCTTGGCAGATGACCGAATAAAGGCCCGAGATGAAAAGAAAGAGCGATCAGGATAATCACAAAATGAGAAGGCAGAGGAGAGAATGCAAGGTTACAAAGAAATATAGCTCCGTTAACTTGGTGGTCTTCTTCCCAGCTGTCATCAGACACCGGAACTGTCCTCAAACAATTAGAGACCTTCTATCTACATCATTGGTGACCTTCGGACTATCTTTGATCGGACTTTGCTGGCTTTACCTTGCACTAAACGTTATTCCCATATCATGTAACTGTACACTATGAATCGCTCGATTGTAATCGATGATTGTCTTTCCGCTGACTGGTTAGCACGTGACAAAGGTTTTTCACTGTACCTCAGTACACGTGACAATAAACTAAACTGAACTGAAGATTTAACAAATGGATATAGCATGGCAAAATATGAAACTATCCATTCTGATAGGAAAAAAAACCTGTGGGATTTGGACGTCCCACAATTTGTAAAGTACGCTGTGATCCAATTTCTATGTAAACATTAAACCTCGTTGAAAATTGAAGAATTGCTGCTACGAACACTAAATTGATGATTTCTTATTCTAGTTTTTCTGTGCATTTGGCAGGCAACAGGGTAGGCTTTTGCAGTCAGTAAAACCCACAACTTAAACGAGGAACTCCCCAAAGCTACTCACCTGGATTCCTGCCTGTAATGTGATATCCACTTGCTTCTTCACAACAGGAATGGGATCCTTACTGGACCGACCATACTGCCCGATTCAAAACACCTACCAACACCCCGACGAACAACAGCCATTTTCTATTGCTGTCAAACTCTAAAGGGCCTGTCTGACTTAGGCTATATTTTAGGCGACTAGGCTGTCACCACATGGTCACCGAGGTGTCGCCTGTATGGTCATGAGTCGGCTCCTCAAGTCGCCCAAAGAGTCGTAGCATCTTTCTGGTCGCCGCTGGATTTTTAAAATGTTCAAGCATTTTCGGCGACAGTGGGTTTGACGCCAATAAGCGTAACTTGACTTCTCGTGACGTAGGTGCTGTCGTCGGTTGTCGCCAGGTGACGTAGGTTGTCGCCGACAGGGTCGTAGCTTGTCGTGGGTGGACGTAGGTTGACTTTGGTTGCGTCTGTGTGGTCGTAGGTTGTTGTAGGTGTGATCGTAGGTGGACGTCCTAATGGGTCGCCGGTGTCGGTAGCTTGCCGTCGACTAGGTGGCAGGTTGTTGTAGCTTGTCGTAGACATTGTCGTGGGGGCGTGGGTCCAGCCGCCGGTTTTTGACTATACGGAGGAATTAAGTTCTCGATTCATACTGATGTGGGCCAGTCGCGGTGGCACTTCCACGTGCCTGTTGTGGTCGAGGATGCAGATTTGGCAAATTGCTGCCATGCATCTTGAAGATGGCACACCTTACTCAACGTGCCAGTGATGGAGAGCATGAAGTGTTTCAGCCAGTGAAATGAGGGCCCTGACCCAAAATGTCACCTATCCATATATCCATGCCATCCACTGAATTCCTTCAGCACTTTGAGTCGTATTTTGAAAAACCAGCATTAGCAATTCCTTATTTTTACAAATTAAATGTCCAACCAGGCTTCTTTGCCCTGGAATGCAATGCGATAGTTTTACCGTGAAGGTCGTAGAGAAGCAGCAGCCAGAAGCAGCGAGAGCGAGTATTGGCTGGAAGTAGGCGAGTCAGAGGGAAAGAAGATTTTAAAAGAGTGCCAAAGGCCCAGGTTCGAGTAATTTACAAATTAGCCCTAAAGTAGTTGATTAGATAATAGATATAAGAAGTGTAGCTGTAGCGGAGTGGCCTTGTTGAGGTGAAGTGCCTTGGTGAGTAGAGTGTGAGTCTTTGGCTCAAGAGTCTTTGGCGAGGAAGCTTAGGCAAGGAAGCTACGTTTGATTCTAATTTTTTACCCACTGATGAAATGGCAGGCAAGTTGGTACAATGTGTTTCCTGCTGGATGTGGAAAGTCTGGGACACTGCTAGTTCTTCTGGAAACACCTGCAGAAACGGTGTCCAGATGCAGCTCCTGAATAAATGTGTTGGGGCAGCAGTTCGATGACCTCCGGGCTATCCGGGAAAATAAGTTTCCTGCACAGGACCTACAGTGAGGCTATCACACCAAGGATACAGGAAGAGCGAAGGTGGGTGACTATGAGAAAGAGGAGTAAACAGGTACACCCTCTTGGGAGCGGACGTCACGACAAGATTGAGTGGTAGCCAGGACTGTAATTCCAACCCTGGTACCGGGGCTCAACGGAGAAGAGCGACGTCAGGCAGAGCCATATTGGTGGGTGACTCCATCGTCAGTGGTGCTGACAGCAGATTCTGCGGCAGCAGGCGGGACTCCAGGATGGTGTGTTGCCTCCCTGGTGCCAGGGTCCAGGACGTCTTGGAGCGGCTGCACGGCATCCTCAAGAGTGAGGGGGAGCAGTGGGAGGTTGTTGTGCATGTTGGCACAAATGATATAGGTCGGAAGAGGAAGGAGGTTCTGCAACAAACATTTACGGAATTGGGTAGAAGACTGAAAAGCAGGACCTGCAGGTTAGTGATCTTAGGATAATAAGAATAGGAAGATTGGGCAAATGAATGTGTGGCTGAGGAGTTGGTGCAGGGGACAGGTATTTGTATTTCTGGATCATTGGGATCTCTTGCGGGGCAGGGGTGACCTGTCCAAAAGGAACGGGTTGCACATTAACTGGAGGGGGGTCCAACATCCTAGCGGGAAGGTTTGCTAATGCTACACGGGAGGGTTTAAACTAGATTGGCAGAGGGGTGGGATCTCATACAGGGCAGAGGCACGTGAGAGACTAGAAGTTGGTATGGGGGGGTGGTATGGGAAAGGTTAGTGGACAGAATAGGCAGGTGAAAGGCGGAGAGCAAGGAAGGAAGGTTTAAACTGCACGTATTTTAATGCAAGGGGCTTAACGGGTAACGCAGATGAGCTCAAGGCATGGATAGGTACGAGCGACTGGGAGGTTATAGCCAAGACTGAAACCTGGTTAAGGGAGGGGCAGGACTGGCAGCTCAATGTTCCGGGGTACAGGAGCTTCAGGAGAGACATGGGTGAGGGAAAAAGAGGGGGGGTGGTTGCATTGTTGGTTAAGGAGGATGTCACGGCTGTGTTCAGAGGTGACATTACGGACGGTTCGTCTAGTGAGGCTATATGGCCATCGTAGAGTCTGTTCTCACCTTCTCCATCATGGTCTGGTTTGGCTCAGCCGCCAAGCACGACACCTGGAGGCTGCAGCGAATCGTCCGATAGCCGAGAAGGTTATTGGCTGCAACCTTCCCTCCATTGACAAACTGTACACTGCAAGGGTCAGGAAGCGAGCGGATAAGATCATCTCTGACCCCTCTCACCCTGGCCACAAACTGTTTGAATCACTTCCCTCTGGAAGGCGACTGTCAAAGCTGCCACAGCCAGCCATAAAAACATTTTTTTTCCACGAGTAGTAGCTCTACTCAATAACCAAAAATCTGTAGCCTCCTTTTGCTCTGGTATTTTATTTAATTCACATGTTTAATCAATAATGTTTTATTATTGTTTAATGTTTTATGTATTATTCTTAACTGTCATTGTATGTCATGTTGTCACTTGTGTGCGGAGCACCAAGGCAAATTCCTTGTATGTGAATACTTGGCCAATAAACTTATTCATTCATTCATTCATATGGGTGGAGCTGACGAACAAGGGATTGTCACCTTGTTGGGATGTACTATAGACCCCCGAATAGTTAACGGGAATGAGAAGAACAAATATGCCGGGAGATTGCCGACACCTGCAGGTCAAATAAGGTTGTTATGGTCGAGGATTTTAACTTTCCCAACATAGACTGGGGAAATCATAGCGTGAATGATTTAGATGGGGTGCAATTCAATGAAGTGTGTGTGGAGGAGTCTTTTGGGACCAGTGACCACAGTTCGATTAGGTTTAAGATAGTTATGGTAGGGACGGCGAGGGTCCACGTGTTAAAATGCTCAACTGGGGTAAGGCCAACTTTGAGGCAATGAGAGAAAGTCTTGTTCAAGTTGACTGGAGCAGGTTATTAGAGGGGAAAGGAACATGGGCTAAGTGGGATGTTTTTAAGTGTGCTGACGAAAGCTCAGCATATGTACGTCCCCGTTAGAGTGAAGGGCAAAGCAGGCAAATGTAAGGAAGCTTGGCTGATGTCAGTCAAAAATAAGAAGGATGCATGGGAAAGGTATAGGCAGCTGGGATCAAGTACATCCGTGGAGGAGTTTCGGGAGCTAAGGAGTAAACTGAAAAAGGGATTTAGAAGGGCAAAACGGGGCCAGGAGATAGCTCTGGCGGGTAGCATTAAGGATAATCCCAATTTTTTAAAATAAATACATAAGGGGTTAAAGGGAAACTCAGGAATCACAGCGGCCACCTCTGTGTGGAGCCACAGGAGATGGGCAAGGTCCTAAATGAGTATTTCTCCTTTGTATGTACCAAGGAGAAAGACAGTAGGACGGAGGAAATTGGAGCAGTCACTGGATGTGGCATGAGAGCAGTCAGGGTTACCGTTGAAGAAGTACTGAAGGTACTGCCGTGTTTGAAGGCTGACAAATCTCCAGGGCCTGATCAGATATATCCAAGGACATTGTGGGAAATTAGAGAGGAAATTGCGGGAGCCCTCGTTGATTGATTTTTTTGAAGACGATCAAAAAGGTTGATGAGGGCAGAGCTGTAGATGTTGTGTACATGACCTTCAGTAAGGCGTTCGACAAGGTTCCACATGGTAGGTTGCTCTGGAAGGTTGCCTGTGACTCGTGGTGTACCTCGGGGTTTGGTGCTGGGCCCATTACTGTTTGTCATCTACATCAATGTTTTGGGTGAGAACATACATGGCAAGATTAGCAAGTTTGCTGATGATACAAAAGTTAGCATTTTTTCAGATAGTGAAGATGGTTGTGAACGATTGCAGCAGGATCTGGATTGATTGGCCAGGTGGGCGGAGAAATGGTTGATGGAATTTAATATAGAGAAGTGTGAGGTGTTGCATTTTGGGACGTCGAACATGGGCAGGGCCTACACAGTGAATGGTCGGCCTCTGGTGTTGTAGAGCAGAGGGATCCAGGAGTACAGGTGCATGGTTCCATGAAGGTCGAGTTACAGGTAGATAAGGTGGTCAAAAAGACTTGTGGCACTTTGGCCTTCATCAGAGCATTGAGTATAGAAGTTGGGAGGTCAAGAAGCAGTTGTATAAGATGTTGGTGAGACCGTATTTGGAATATTGTGTTCAGTTCTGGATGTAATGTTATAGGAAGGATATTGTCAAGCTTGAAAGGGTTCAGAAAAGATTTACAAGGATGTTGCCAGGACTAGAGGGTGTGAGCTATAGGGAGAGGTTGAGTTGAGTAGGCTGGGTCTCCATTCCATGGAACGCAGGAGGATGAGGGGGGATCTTATAGAGGTATACAAAATAATGAGAGGAATAGATCGGGTAGATGCACAGAGTCTTTTACCCAGAGTAGGGGAATCGAGGACCAGAGGACACAGGTTGAAGGTGAAGGGAAAAAGATTTAATAGGAATCCGAGAGGTAACTTTTTCACACAAAGGATGGTGGGTGTATGGAACAAGCTGCCAGAGAGGGTAGTTGAGGCAGGGACTATCCCATTGTTTAAGAAACAATTAAGACAGGTACATGGATAGGACAAATTTGGAGGGATATGGACAAAGTGCAAGTAAGTAGGACTAGTGTAGCTGGGACTTTTTTGGCCAGTGTGGGCAAGTTGGGCCGAAGGACCCGTTTCCACACTGTATCACTCTATGACTCTACTACTCCTGCATTCATAGTCAAGTGGAGACTATAGCAGCAAACTCATTACTTGTCATTCCGTACTTGATCAGCTGTTGGCTCAAATGGAAAGGCCAAAGTCCAAACTTCTCAGTTCCACATTCCCAAGTAACTTTCTGTCTGATTATCGTGCCCTTATAACTCATAATGTAACGTTTCTGGACAGTTAGGAGGATGAATGTCATTGTGGAATACCCAGCCTTATTTTACCAAGTGCTGCTCAATCCAACTTGATGTTGATAGCGGGGCATTTACAATGCAGACAATGCCACTGAATGTTACCAGAAAGTGATTCCACTTTATAAAAACTGGTCAGGTAACAAGAAAAACACTTGTCAGAAATATCTTATGGTTGGCTGGAACAAAGGCCCAATTCTGAATGCTGTACCTGTTTTACTAAATCTGGGCATAGACTAATAACTGCTGGAGGAATTGCAATTGAAATTATACACTCAAGAGGAAGCAAGAGAAGTGAAGACGATTACAACCTTTAACGATATTTGAACATAAATAGGAATAGCAAGGGTTTAAAGATCCATGGGCCCATAAAATGAGATTAGCTGTGGACAAGGTGGGCCGCAAGCCCCGTTTCCATGCCACGTGGTTCTACGCCTCAATGAGACTGAGCAATCAGGGAGATTCCCCACTTCTTATAATAAAGATGTATGTTCACTGAAACAGTTAATCCAGGACACTTTCCCGAGCAATTTCTCAGGTTAATGTCTGACCTCTAACAACTACGTCATCCAGTTTTGTGCAAGGTCTGACTGCATCCAGTGAAGAGTTTTTGCTCCAATCCACATCAACTTCAAATGTTATTGTAGAAAAAGACAAATTAAAAAAAATAATGCATCCATTTTCTGATGTTAAAATGATTAGGGCAAGGAAAAGCACGATAGTCAGACAAAATGTTTAAGAAGGAACTGCAGATGCTGGAAAATCTAAGATAGACAAAAATGCTGGAGAAACTCAGCAGGTGAGGCAGCATCTATGGAGCGAAGGAATAGGCCCTTCTGAAGAAGGGTCTCAACCCGAAACGTTGCCCATTTCCTTCGCTCCGTAGATGCTGCCTCACCCGCTGAGTTTCTCCAGCATTTTTGTCTACCATAGTCAGACAAAAGGTTTCTTGGGAAAGAGGAACTGAGAAGTATGGACTTTGGTCTTTCCATCTGAGCCAAAAGATTGTCATCTGATTGAGTACAGAATGACGTTCATGATGAACTAGGGCAAGATATTCTATCAAGTTGTGAAAAACTAACAAAGATACTCAAATCTAACAATCACACAAAAGAAGCTGTTTAACAAATTAAAATGGGATGCTGAACAGAGAGCGCTTTAAAATATTTTTAGAACAGAATCTGACTTTCTGGAAAGGGAAACAGACACCTGCTTATAAAAGTGTGATAATGTTTTGGGCTGGGGTGTGAGGAGCACCCAGATTCAAATGCTCAAAATATTTGATGATTAGTCAACCACAATGTTTGTTTTATAAAAACATAACATCTATCCCGCTTTAGAATCTCACTGCAGCTTCCATACTAGTATTTTGTGTAAACCAAAATCATTTGTAATTTCATTGTCAGTTCAGTTCTTTGCAATCTAGTTGTGCCATTCCAGAGACATCGTATTCAGTCCACATTTTGAAAGGCTGCTTCCATCAGAATATGGAAACAAAATAAGCACCAGGTATAGAAGTTAATGTGATAGAAACAGAATTAGGCTATTCAGCCCTTCAAGTTTGCTCTGTCATTCAATTATAGCTGATCTATTTCTCCCTCCTAGAAACATAGAAACATAGAAAATAGGTGCAGGAGTAGGCCATTCAGCCCTTTGAGCCTGCACCCCATTCAATATGATCATGGCTGATCATCCAACTCAGTATCCCGTACCTGCCTTCTCTCCATACCCTCTGATCCCTTAGCCACAAGGGCCACATCTAACCCCATTCTCCTCCTTTTCCCCACAACCCATGACACCCTATTCACTCTTCCTGTGCTCCAACATTACATACTGTAGGCAAAACACAAAATGCCAGAGGAACTCAGCAGGTCAGCCAGCATCTGTGGGGGATTGAACAGGCAACGTTTCAGGTGGGGGCCCATATTACATCATAGATAGATTCCTGATTAGTACAGGTGTCAGAGGTTATGGGGAGAAGGCAGGAAAATGGAGTTAGGAGGGAGAGAAAGATCAGCCATGATTGAATCGATGGGCCGAATGGCCTAATTCTACTCTTATTCCTTATGACCTTACATCTCAAGGCTGCAGTATACTGTTACTGTCTTGGTTTAAACGTACTGAGATAGGAAGTTTCATATCACAATGCATGGAGCATCTCATTCTTTCTTATTCTCAAAGCTCACTTTTTGAAGTTATGACATATCTCAAAGCCGATCACAATCAATATCAGCTGTACATTTTCTTGATATTTTTAATAAAATAATGATCCTGTTGTGCCAATTCTACAGGCCCAAGAATATTTCTTCAATTATAAGGAAAATATACATCTCACTAGCAATAGATTCCTCTCAAGATCAACGCAACCATTCCTCTGAAAATCACCAGCTTGTTATAGGATAGAACTTGTCCATGCTGACCAAGATGCCCGTCTAAACTCTTAAGCTTGCATGTAATCTGTGAGAAATTAAAACTGCTTAAATAATCACAACAGTGACGCAGCAGTAATGTTGCTGCCTTATGGGCCTGTCCCACTTAGGCGATTTTTTCTGCAACTGCCATAGTCGTAGCAGGTCGCCGAAAAGCCCTAACTCCCCTACGAGAATGTCTATGACAATGTCTACAACAACCTACCACCTAGTCGACGTCAAGCTACCGACATTAGGACGACCTACGATCATCTACTACCGCACCCATGTCCACCCGCGACAAGCCACGACAAGGTAAGACAATTCAGTCGCCGGCACCTGTCGCCGGTTGACGTAGGTAATCGCCTATGGAATTCACCGAAGTCAGTACCGGCAACTACCTACGTCATCCTAGCGACAACTTACGACAGCACCTACGTCAGGAGAAGTCAAGCTACGCTCATTGGCGTCAAGCCGACTGTCGCTGAAAAGTTTTGAACATTTCAAAATCCAGCGGCGACCAGAAAAACGCTACGATTCTTTGGGCAACTGAGGAGACTATTCACGACCATACAGGCGACACCCCGGCGACCATGTGGCGACAGACTAATCGCCTGTAGTCATCTAAAATTGCCTAAATGGGACAGGGACATTACAACACCAGACCCGGGTTTGGTCCTGACCTTGGGTGCTGTCTGTGCAGTTTGCACGTTATACCTGTGACCAAGTGGGTTTTCTCCAAGTGATCCGTTTTCCTCCCCCATCCCAATGACGTGCAGGTTCGTAGGTTAATTGCTTCCGTAAAATTGTCCCTAGTGTGTAGGATGGAAGTAGTGTAGGGGTGGTCGGTGTGGACAGTGGGCCGAAGGACCACTTTCTACGCTGTATCTTTAAAACTAAAACTAAAGACTGATCCTGGACAATGTGCAGCAAATTAGTGTAGCAAAAACTCCATGATGCGGAAAACTAAAGCTCACTTTTTAATTAATTACCGATCAAGATATATTTAGAATGTTAGTTCCATATCACAATGCATGGCGCACTCTATTCTAATTTATTTTCGATCATAAAAAACACCGACAAATTTGACCAAATACTCGGAGACATAAGAGGCTGCAGATGCTGAAATCTTGAACAATTCCTCCCCCCGGTATAGTCGCCTGCTTGTGAATCCAGAGTTCATGTAGGGTCATTAGCACATGTGACACAGCTCAACCTCTAACCAGAATTGTATGCAGTGTGTTATGAAAATGGAAAGGAAATTACTTCAGGATAATATCTCTAATACAAATCGGATGCTCGGCAAAAAGCAGAGAAAGAAACAGAACAAATTTAATCACGCAAAGAATATCATAAAGATAAGGGACTGCAGATGCTGGAATCGTGAGCAAAGCAAGTCAGTGGATCATGCAGCATCCGTGGACTCAAGGGTCCCCACCCGAAGCAACCATTGCCCATTTCCCTCCACAAATTCCAATTCATGCTCAACTATGCCTTCCCTTAATGTCAGAGCGCTTGTAAAAAAAATGCCACTTTCAAAATCGGATCAACTATTTCATAATACGACTGAGCAACAAATTCACCAAAAATATCCAAGTGAATAATCTTCAACTGCAGTACATTGTACATATTATTGGGAAAAAACATCACTAATCCTTTCCAAAATCAGATCAATGCCAAGTAGCCAGTCACTTTTGCACATTAGAGCACTGAACAATACACTTGTGAACTAGCAATGGGCTGGAAAATTAACCATTTTAGTAAAATATTTTACATGGTGTTACATGTTGTACAAAAGCTTTTTGTACCTCAGTATGTGTAATAAACTAAACTAAAAAGTACTATATGTGATAGAAGCGAATGCTCCATAGACTGCTGCCTCACCCGATGAGTTTCATCCCAATATCAGCGCAAAGCGAATGACTTGAAATCTGGTGCTCATTCATGGGGGTTTGTCATTGAACTATTCATTGATAAATTTAACCAGTTTGCACGGGAAAGGGACGATGGGTGCACTCGGGGGAGAAAGTAACTAACGCAAACAACGGTGATTACATGAGGGGGGGCGAATTTTCCCATGTATTATTGAAACCCAGATTGGTACAAACACTTCCGTTATTACTGTCACTGGAACATATCCAAGTTAGGATAAGGGAAAGGAAATTGCTTCGGGGCATAAGGACAAGGAAGGGGAGCGGGATGCTGGGAAAAAGAGCTGAGAGCAAGGTTGCAATCGACCCGATTCAAGTCAAATTTAAGCACGAAAGATAGTACATTGGCATAAAGATGCGATGGCGGGGGCGGATACTCAGACGCCAGTTTGGTGCCTATTGGATTAGAGGAGGGGGCGTGAAGCAGATTCGATTGAAGCAGCATCTTTTGTATGGGGATTGACATATTGGGGGCGCGGAACCCGTTGGCCCCGGGGGGGATGGAGTAATGGATTGGGCAACAACTCAGGCTCAAAGGGGGGCGGAGGAGCACATCTGTCTTGAAAGGGAAGGATGGGAGCTCTGACGGGGGAATTGGGAAATGAGGAGAATGAGTTTGTGAGAGTTGGGTCAATTTAAAGAAGTAAACCGGGCGGCAGCTCTTCTTGGGGGGGGATAACGCAGAGGAGTTTCAATTCTGATTTTTTTTCTGTGTAGGGGGAACCTGAGTTTCAGGTCGAGGACATGGACAAGAGTGGACGGGGGGGGGTGTGGGGAGGGGGGGGGGGGGGGGGGGGGGGGGGTGGGGGGGGGGTTGGAAAGGGAGGGGGGGGGGGGGGGGGGGGGGGGGGGGGGAAAAGAAAAATTAATATATAATAAATATATAAAGAAGGGGGCGGGGGTTGGGGCGGGGGGGGGGGGGGGGGGGGGGGGGGGGGGGGGGGGGGCATGGGGGGGGAAGGGTAAGGGGAACGTAGGGGAGAGGAGAGGGAGGACGGGGAAAGGAGAGGGGAGGAGGAAGGGGAAGGAGAAAGAAGAGAGGGAGGGAGGAGGGGAAGAAAGAGGGAGGAGAGCAGGGGGGGAGAGGGGGGCAGGAAGAGAAGGGGGGAGAAGAAGAGAGGGGGGGGGGAAGGGGGGAGGGGGGGGGGAGGTGGGATGGGAAGGGAGGAGAGGGGGAGAAGGGGGAGGAAGTCTGGGAGGAGGGAAAGGGGAGGAAGGGGAGGAGGGGGGTGAGGAGCCACAGAGAAAAGAGGGGGAGGGAGAGGAGGGGGAGGAGGGAGGAGAGGGGAGGGGAGAGGGGAGGGGGAGGAGAGAGAGAGGGAGGGGAGGAAACAGAGGGGGGGGAGGAGGGAGGGGAGGGGAGGAGAGGGGGAGGGAGGGGGGAGGGAGAGGGAGGGGGGGGGAGGGGGGAGAAGGGGGAGGAAAGAAAAGGGGGGTGGGGAGAGGAAGGGAAGGAGAAGGAGGGGGGGGGGGGAGGAGAAAGAGGGGAGGGGGGGGAAAGAGAGGGAGAGGAGGGATAGGGGGGGAGAGGAGGGAGGAGTGGAGGGGGAGAGAGGGAGAGGGAGGGGGGGAGGAGAGGGGGAGGAGAGGAGAGGGAGAGGAGGGGGGGAGAGGGAGGGAGTGGAGAGGGGAGAAGAGGAGAGGAAAGGAGGGGGAGAGAGGGGGGAGGAGCGGGGAGGGAGAGGGAGGAGAGGGGGATGAGGGGGAGAGAGGGGGGGAGGGAGGGAGAGAGGGGGGGGGAGAGAGGGAGAGGAGAGGGGCGAGAGGGGGAGAGAGGAAGGGGGGCGGGGGGGAGGAGAGGGGAGGGGGGGAGGGGAAATTGAGGAGGGAGAGGAGAGAGGAGAGGGGGGAGAGGAGGAAGGGAGGGAGGGGGAGAAGAGGGGGGGGTAGAGAGAAGAGGAGGGAGAAAGGGAGGGAAAGGAGAGGGGAGGGAGAGGGAGGAAGGAGAAGAGAGGAGAGAGAGGGGAGGGTGGAGGGAGAGAGGAGGAGAGGGGGAGGGAAAAGGATGGAGGAGAGGAGGGGAGGAGAAAGGGAGGAGCTGGGAAAGAAAGAGAGGAGGAGGGAAAGGAGGGGAGAGAAACTAGATGAGGAGAGGGGGGGGGGAAAGGCAAGGGGGAGGGGGAAGAGAACAAGAGGACCCTTAATATCAGGAAGGAGAGGGGAGGAGAAGAGGAGAATGAGGAGAAATTAGATGGTGGCTCAGGGGACATGGGGGTCTCAAAGAAGAGAAGAAGAGAAAGATCCAAAGGGAACGGAAGAGGAGGGAGAGGAGAGGGAGGAGTAATCAAAAACATCAGGAATCAACGAAAAAAAATACCCGCTGGGAGGCAAATTAAAAGGGGGTGGCAGCATGGTCAACGATTCCATTCTAAGAGAATTCCTGGAACAGAAACCAAGTTATCAATTTCAAGCTCCATTAAGAAAAGACAACAAGTCTCTGCACTCGCAAGAACGTAACTAACGCAAACAACAGTGATCCATTTTATCTACTTCTGCGATTTTCCCCTTTACTTATTGAAACCAGATTTGTAACATTGACAAAGGCTAAAACCGACGAGTCTGTAAAGCGACACCGCTCTCCGGGAATAAGCACATAATGCAGGATGGCTTCGGAGTTTCCTTGGGGACACAGCCAAACCAACCAAAAAAAAATCAACAGTGGATCTCACTTCACTCGTGACAACTTTGGAAAGCGAGGAGGAAAGAAAAGATTTACACTTTAAACAGGCTGGCAATTTTAACTTAGCAACATCTCCGAATGGGAGGATCAGACAAAAGTCTCCCATAAGGTAAGGATAGGCACAAGGAACAAGGATGCTTGAGGGAAACAAAGTGCTGGAGAAACGTTTTGGTTCAGGCAGCCTCTGTGGAATGAAGTTTCAGCTCGGGACCTTTCTTTAGCCCGATTCAGAAAAGACCCGACCCAAAATCTGTCAAGTCACTTTTGCACGTTTGTGTTCTGAACAATACACTTGCCAACGAGCAATAGCCAGAAAAATAACCACTTCTTAACATGTTTTACATGTTTCTAAAACGATGGATACAAACACTTTTTCGATCATTTTTTACCAGTTTGGTGCCTTTTGATTCTTTTTTTAAAACCAGATTCGTAAATGTTGCCTGATCCCACCGAGTTCCTCCAGCACTTTTTTTTGCTCAGTAACTTGACATTATTGATCAACATTTGACAAGGCCAACAGCCCCTGGGAGGGAGGTAGGGAGAAAGAGACAAAAAAAAGTACCTGGTCCTGGTCAAAAATAACACTCGATTACAATTAAAATAGTGGGGAAAAGGAATGGCAATGTTTTTTTGGGGGGTAGTAGAAGAAAGATGCAGAGATTTGTGCTGTCTGTTTCCTTTGTTTGTGAAATGAAAACACGCAGACACACCTCTGAATGGGGAATGGGGAAATGAGGAGAATGAGTTTGTGAAGTTGGTTCACTTACAAAAACCTCTGGACGGGGAGGTGGGGCTGTAATGGAAAGAAGGAATTGTGTTACTTGTAACCGGGTCCAGCTCTTCTTGGGGGGGGATAAATCAGAGGAGTTTCAATTTATGATTTTTTTTTCTGTGTAGGAAGAAACTGTAGATGCTGGATTAAACCAAATAGAGACACAAAATGCGGGAGAAGCTCAGCTGGACAGGCAGCATCTCTGGAGTGAAGGAATGGGTGATGTTTCGGGACGAGACCTTTCTTCAGACTGAAGAATGAGTTACTCCAGCACTGTGTCTATCTATGATTGTTTTTTTAGAGGGGGGGGGGGGGGGGGGGGGGAGGGGAAGGGAGAAGAGGGAGGAGGGGGGGGGATAGAGGGGGGGGAGGGGGAGACGGAGGGGAGGGGGGAAGGAGGGTAGGGGGGAGGGGAATGGAGGGGAGGAGTGGAAGGGGGGGGAGAGGGGGAATGGGGGGGGGGGTTGGGAGGGGGGAGAAGCGGGGGAGGGGGGGGGAGGGGGAGGAGGGACGGGGGGGGGAGGTGGAAGGAAGGGGGGGAAGGAAAAGGGGGAAGAGAGGGGGAGGGGGGGGGAGTGGGGGGGGAGGGGAGGAGGGGGGAAGGGGGGAAAAGGAGGGGGAAGGGGGGGAGGCGGGGGGGAGGGGACGGGGGGGGAATAAGAGGGGAAAAGAAGGGAAAAGAGGGGGAGGGGGGGAAAAGAGGGGGAGAGGAAGGGAGGGAGGAAAGGAGAGGGGGAAGGGGGGAAAGAGGAGAGGTGAAGGGAAAAGAGGGGGAGCAGGGGGAGAGGAGAAGGGAGGGAGGAAGAAGGAGAGGGGGGGGAAAAGAGGGGAAAAAGAAAAGGGTGGGGGAGGAGGGGGGAAGGATTCGGGGGGGGGGAGGGGGGGGGGGGAAAAGGGGAGGGGGAGGGGTAGAGAGGGAAGGAGAGGGAGGAGGGGAGGGGGAGAGAGAGAGGGGGGAAGAGAGGAGGGAGGGGGGGAGAGGAAGGAAAGGAGGGAAGGGGGGAGGAGGGGGGAGGGGGGGAGAGGGGAGAGAGGAGAGGAGGGGGGGGAGGGAGGGAGAGGGGGGCCAGAGGGGGGAGGAGGAGAGGAAAGAGGGGCAAATAGGGGGAGGAGGGGAAGAGGGGAGGGGGAAGGGGGGGGGGGGGGGGGGGAGGGGGGGGGGGGGGGGGAGGGGGGGGGGGAGGGGAGGAGGGAGAAGAAGGGGAGAGAGGGAAGGGGGGGGAGAAAAGGGAAGGGAGGAGAGGAGAGGGGAGGAGAAGGGAGGGGGGGGGGGGAGAGGGGGAGAGAGGGGAGGGGAAGGAGGAGGGGAGGAGAGGAGAGGAGGAGAAGGGAGAAGGGAGGAGGGGGAGAAGGAGAGGGGGAGAGGTAAGGAGGGCGGGGAAGAGGAAGAGGGGGAGGGGGGAAAAAAAGAGAAGGGAAAGGGGAAAGAGGGAGGGGGGAAGAGCGAGGAGGAGGGGGGACGGGGAGATGAGGGGGGAAGAGAAGAAGGGGGGAAGGAGAGGAAGAGGGGAGAAAGGGGAAAAAAGAGGGGAAGGAGAGATGGAGGGGGGGGAAAAGGCAGGAGAGGGGAAAAGAGGGGAGGAAGGGGAGAGGAGAGGAGGGGGAGAAGAGATGAGGAGGGGGGAGGAAAGAGGGGACAGGGGAATGAGGAAAGAGGGGGGAGAGGGGAGAAATGGAGGAGGGAGAGAGGGGGGGGGGGGGGAAAAAGAGAGGGGGAGAGAGTGGGGTGGGGGGGAGAGGAGGGGGGAGGTGGGGGAGAGGGAGGAGGGAGATGGGGGGGAGGAGAGGGGGGGAGGGGAAAGAAAAGAGAGAGGAGGAGGGGGAGGAGGAGAAGAGGAGAGGGGAGACAGAAGGAGAGGTGAGGGGGATGAGGGGGGGGGGGAGAAGGGGAGGGGGGGGGGGGGGGGAGAGGGAGGGGGATGAAGGGGGGGGGGGAAGAGAGAGGGAGGAAAAGGATGGGGGAGGGAAAGATGAGGGGAAGGGGGGAAAAGAGAGGGGGGGGGAACAGAGGGGAGGGGGGGGGAGAAGAGAGGGGAGGGGTGGAAAGATGAGGGGAGGGAGGGGGGAAGAAAGGGGGGGGGGGGGGAAGATGAGGGGGAGCAGAGACTTTACTAGGGGTCGTTGGTGAAGCGGGGACTGCGGGGAGGCTGGTATCCGTACAGATGGCAGTAGAGGACGTCGAAGCAGAAGCCGCACATCTCGGCGTTTGACCACCCATGCTCCTGCCGCCGGGGAGGGGGCCGAGGCAGCCGTTGGTGCGGCCGCCTCCTTGCAGTGGTTGTCGCCCGTGTTGGCGGCGCTGACAGCGTTGGCGTTGGCGAGAGGAGGAGGACGACGACGAGGTGGACGACGAGGAGCAGCTCGACAGCTTCTGCTTCTTCACTCCGCAGCAGCCCGCCGCCATCTTGCTGTCCGCCGGCGCCTCCTCCGCGAAGCCGCGCTTCCTACCCATAGTCCCCGCGCCCGGGGGGGGGGGGAGAGAGAGGAGAGGAGGGAGAGAGAGAGGGAGGAGGGGAGAGAGAGAGGGAGGGAGAGAGAGGGGAGAGAGAGAGAGGGGGGGAGAGATATTGATGAGAGGGTTGAAATAGAGAGGGGGAGAGAAGAGAGGGAGAGAGAACAATGTTTTTTTGAGGGATGAGGGAGATAAGGTTTGAAAATTGAAGTGAGAGAGATAGAGGGAGGGAGAAAGAGAGAGAGGGAGGGAGTGGAGACAGGGAGGGAGAGAGAGAGAGAGATAGAGGGAGAGAGAGAGATAGAGAGAGAGAGACAGAGAGAGAGAGAGAGACAGAGAGAGAGAGAGAGAGAGAGAGAGAGACAGAGAGAGAGAGAGAGAGGGAGATATAGAGAAGGAGAGAGGGAGGGGGAGAGGAGAGAGAGAGGAAAGGAGGGAAAGAGAGAGGGGAGGGGAAGAGAGGAAGGGAGAGAGAGAGATAGGGGAGGGGAGCAGGGAGATACAGAAGAGAGAAAGGCGTGGAGGGAGAGAATGAGGGAGGGGAGGGTGGAAGTAGGAGGAGGTGTGGGGAGGGAGGGGAACAAGAGAGGAGGGTTAGAGAGGGAGAGAGAGGAGGGAGGCAGAGGGAGGGGGGAGGAGGGGACGGTTAGAGGAGCAGATGGAGAGAGGAGGGGGGAGAGGAAGAGATAGAGGAGGGGTAGATAGAGAGAGGGAGGGGGAGAGAGAGAGAGAGGAGAGGGGGTGGTAGAGAGAGAGAGATGGAGAAGGAGAGAGGACAGAGGCAGGAGAAGAGAGGGCGAGAGGACAGAACTGCAAGGAGTATAGAGGGAGAGGAGAAAGGAAGGAGAGATGTCGGGGGAGAGGAGAGAAGTGCCTGCAAGGGGTTGAGAGAGAGAGACGGAGGAGGAGAGGTGGGGAGAGATGAGAGGACCTACAAGGGGCAGAGAGAAGGAGAAAGAGATCAGCGCCCCCCATCGCCATGGCAACGCGGCCTAGCCCCGGCAGAGAGGATGGAGCTTGCCCCCCCTCCCCGTGAGTGACCCACACCTTACTCACCCCCCCCCCCCCCCCCCCCCCCCGTCCCCCGCTTCAAACTACTGTTTTAGAATTTGTCGTTAAGTGTTTAATTGTCATGTCTGGTGAGAATCGAACAGTGAGATTCTTAATTGCATGCAGCATTGCAGGCCTGTAAACACTGTACCTGCATAGACACAGAAGTGCAGGAGTAGACTATTCAATATGATCATGGCTGATCATCTAAAATCAATACCCCGTTCCTGCTTTCTCCCCATATCCCTTGATTCCTTTCGCCCCAAGAGCTAAATCTAACTCTCTCTTGAAAATATCCAATGAATTCCATAGATTCACAACTCTCTGGGTGAAAAAGTTTTTCCTTGTCTCACTCCTAATGGCTTATCCCTTATTCTTAAACTGTGTGACCCTTGCTTCTGGTCTCCCCCAACATCGGGAACATTTTTCCTGCATCTAGCCTGTCCAATCCTCTAAGAATTTTATATGTTTCTGTAAGATCTCCTTTCATCCTTTCCAGTGTATATGAACACAGTCGATCCATTCTTTCATCATATGTCAGTCCCGCCATCCCAGGAATTAACCTGATGAACCTACACTGCGTTCCCTCAATAGCAATAATGTCTTTCCTCAAATGAGGAGACCAAAATTGCACACAATACTCCAGTTGCGGTCTCACCGGGGCCCTGTACAACTGCAACAGGACCTCCTTGCTCCTAAACTCAAATCCTCTCGCTATGAAGGCCAACATGCCATTAGCTTTCTTCACTGCCTGCTGTACCTGCATGCTTACTTTCAGTGACTGATGTACAAGCACACCCAGGTCTCGTTGCATCTCCCCTTTTCCTAATCTGACACCATTCAGATAATAATCAGCCTTCCTGTTCGTGCTACAAAAGTGGATAACCTCACATTTATCCACATTATACTGCATCTGCCATGCATCTGCACACCCAACTTATCCGTCACCCTGCAATATCATAGCATCCTCATCGCAGCTCACACTGCCACCCAGCTTTGTGTCATCCACAAACTTCATTTAATTCCCTCGTCTAAATCGTTAATATATATTGTAAATAACTAGGGTCCCAGCACCGAGCCTTGCGGCACCCCACTAGTCACTGCATATAATGTACACACAAAGTATACATGAAGGAACTGGAGATGCTGGAAAAATCAAAGGTAGATAAAAATGCTGGAGAAACTCAGCGGGAGTGGCAGCATCTATGGAACGAAGGAATAGGTGGATGTTTCGGGTCGAGACCCTTCTTCAGAATGAACACACTGTTCATTTTGTGTTATGTGTACCGAGAACAGAACTATGTATTCTTACTTTCAGCAGCATAGCCAGGTCTGTAAACACACACGCACAATGTATCATAAACACTGTTCCTGTGCCATATTTACTGAGAATGGAACGATGAAATTCTGAACAATGAAATTCTCCCATGCAGCAGCCTGTAAAAACAGTACGTGCACATAATGTATAAACAAAACACACTGTCCTTCAGTGTCATGCGTATAGACAACAGACGATATTCTCACTTGCTGCAGCACAACAGGTCTGTAAACACACACTCACTCACTCACACTGTCCCTGTGTTGTATTTACCGAGAATGGGACAATGAAATTCTTACTTGCAGCAAACATAACAGGCCTGTAAACATACTCTCATAATGCATAATAAACCAAGCACACTGCTCCTCTGCCTGATGTACCGAGAATGGAACTTACTTGCAGCAGCGTGTCTGTAAACACACAGTCATAATGTACAATAAACAAAAAAACACTGTCCATGTCATATTTACTGAGAATGGAACAGTGACATTCTTACTTCCATCAGCATAACAGGCCTGTAAACAGTACACACACACAGATAACGTACAATAAACTAATTACATTGTCCCCCTGTGTCCTTTATGCCAAGAATAGAACACAGTGCACGCAGATAATGTACATTAAAACCAAAACACACTGACCCTCTGTGTTATGTGGACCGAGAATAGAACGATGATGATCTTACTTTGTGTCATCCGCAAACTTGGAGATGTCACATTTAATTCCCTCGTCTAAATCGTTAATATATATTGTAAATAACTGGGGTCCCAGCACCGAGCCTTGCAGCAAAAACGGGTCAGTAAACACACACACATACTGCATAATAAACAACACACACACTGTCCATGTGAAATATCTACTGAGAACGGAACTATAACTAATCTTACTTAATGAATAAAAGATAGTGTCCCTCTGTTTCATATGTATCAAGAACAGAACTATGAAATTCTTACTTGCAGCATAACAGGCATGTAAACATAGTACACATAATGTAAATCTAGTCTAAAAACAACAACAAAAGCTATCAATACAGATACAAGATGCTGGTTTACAAAACAAGACAACTTACTGACAGCAGGTAGGCAGCATCCATAGTGAACATGGATAGGTGACATTTCAAGTCGGGACCCTTCTTAGGACTAAGGGTCCTGAAGAAGGGTCCAGACCTGAAACGCCTCCTGTCCGTGTTCTCCAAAACACACTGTCGCTCTGAATTATATTTATGAGATTCTTAAAAGGTTGTAAACACAATGCACACAGATAATGTATAATAAACGAGACAAAACATAAACTGGGCTGGTTCCTGTCCATCTTCAGAGCCTGGCAGTGGCTGGGGTAGGAGCACAATCTCACATAAGGCCCAGCCACAGCTGTCAATCAACATCCGTCAGGCCAAAACTCAATGCTCAAATGCTGCAATGAACTCAGTGGCGGGTAAATTCAGAGAGGACAAGTAATCATGAGGATCATCCTACCACAACCAGAGAGACGTGCTGAACTACCATCTACCTCTTTGGTAATCCTCGGACCATCCTTAATCGGACTTTGCTGGCCTTACCTTGCACTAAACGTCATTCCCTTATCATGTGTCTATACACTGTAAATGGTTGGATTGTAATCATGTATTGTCTTTCCGCTGACTGGTTAGCACGCAACAAAAAGCTTTTCACTGTACCTCGGTACACGTGACAATAAACTAAACTAACTCACCAGCTACCATTTTGTGCAAGCCTAAAAGGGTTAAAAAGAGGGTGGGGGAAAGAAAAAGTCATCAAGCTCTTAATATTTGCAATTCTTGCAGTCATTGAAGGTAGGCATGCAGGTGCAGCAGGCAGTAAAGAAAGCGAATGGTATGTTAGCTTTCATTGCAAAAGGATTTGAGTATAGGAGCAGAGAGGTTCTACTGCAGTTGTACAGGGTCTTGGTGAGACCACACCTGGAGTATTGCGTACAGTTTTGGTCTCCAAATCTGAGGAAGGACATTATTGCCATAGATAGAGGTGCAGAGACGGGTTCACCAGACTGATTCCTGGATAGTCAGGACTGTCTTATGAAGAAAGACTGGATAGACTTGGTTTATACTCTCTAGAATTTAGAAGAATGAGAGGGGATCTTATAGAAACTTACAAAATTCTTAAGGAGTTGGACAGGCTAGATGCAGGAAGATTGTTCCCGATGTTGGGGAAGTCCAGAACAAGGGGTCACAATTTAAGGATAAGGGGGAAGTATTTTAGGACCGAGATGAGAATATCTTTTTTCACACAGAGAGTGGTGAATCTGTGGAAACTCTCTGCCACAGAGGGTAGTTGAGGCCAGTTCATTGGCTATATTTAAGAGGGAGTTAGATTTGGCCCTTGTGGCTAAGGGGATCAGGGGGTATGGAGAGAAGGCAGGTACGGGATACTGAGTTGGATGATCAGCCATGATCATATGAATGGCGGTGCAGGCTCGAAGGGCCGAATGGCCTACTCCGCACCCTAATTTCTATGTTTTCTAGTTTCCAAAAAAGGAATTTGGAGTAGTTGTGACCCAAATATTTGAGGGATTCAAAAAAGACACAAAGACTGGGGGTAACTCAACGGGCCAGGCAGCATCTCTGGAGAGCATGGATAGGTGTTGTTTCGGGTCAAGACCCTTCCTCACATTTGTTACTCCTTTTGTTTCACATCTTCTGTCTTTTCATCTCTGCCTAGCAACCCCCAAGCCTCATCTCCTCTCTATCAATCTATTACCTGTCAGGCTTTGTCTTGCCTCTCCTCTCTTCCAGCTATCCCCTCCCCCCCCACGCCCCACTACAATCAGTCTGAAGAAAGGTGCCGAGCCGAAACGTCACCTCTCCATGTTCTTCAGGTATACAGCCTGACTCGCCGTCTGTAGTTTTATTTATTTATTTATTTATTTTTAGTGGTTTGGCTTTTGTTATAAAAGAAGAAAAATAATTGTGCTCTTAAGACTTGCAATTCTCATAGTTTTCAAAAAAAATATTGATGTAAGTCAGACCTAAACAGTGTGGGTTTCTTTTGTTATGGATTTGGCTTCCCTTGTGCATATGTACAAATTGACAAATCTTAAAGATCCATTCAAATTCTATATACTATTTTCATCTTCATGAACTAGAACTCAATAAGAAGGTCTTGGTACCAGCAGAACCGGCAAATGTTAGACAACGAATCTGTAATTCACACTCCTCCAACAACTCAACTGCTAATACAGTATAGCAAGATGAAAGAACGTTAATGAGAGCAGGACAAATTAAAACCGTACATCTGAAGAGGGGTCCCGACCCAAAACAGCCCCCGTCCATTCCCTCCGCAAATGATGCCTGACCCGCTGAGTTCCTCCAGCACTGTGTGTTTTGTGGAGATCAGTACATCTTTGTGGGTTAAAACTTTTTTTTTAAAGCTAATTAAAAAAGTCAGTCAAAGTGGATCAGGGAAGCAAAACAAATGTTCAAATCGTTGCTTTGATATGAGACCAGATGCTGGCCAAAGCAGGGATATCTGCATTCACTAAACCATGAGAAAATCATTCTCTTTGAAAGTATACAATTCCAGTTATCCAGTATTTATGTTACAAAATGATAAGGAACGAGATTTTATTTTGAAAAGGAGAATGTAAGGTTGCAGACTGCAACGAGAATGGCTAATTAAAATATTGGCAAAATTATTACGTGGAATGTGGAGGTGTGCGCATTGAGGTTGGGGGTGGGTGGGGGTAGTGGGATTGTTGGGGTGAGGGTATATTCTTTTGCCCAGGGTCGGGGAAAGCTGAGGACATGGGTTTAAGATAAGGGACAACATTTAAGTAGGAATCTGAGTGGCAACTCTTTCTATCACACAGAATGGTGGGTGTATGGAACGAGCTGCCAGAGGAGATAGTTCTCTCAAGTTGAGGCAGGTGCTAAGGTAGCATTTAGAAGACAGTTGGTCATGATAGGGTAGGTGCTTTAATTATGTCTATGACAAAATTTGTAACCAAACATATTTTGACAATGGTCCCACACAAGAGATTAGTGTGCAAAATTAGAGCACGTGGTATTGGGGATAGGGTATTGACATGGATAGAGCACTGGTTGGCAGACAGGAAGCAAAGAGCAGACTGGAATTAACGGTTCCTTTTTAGAATGGCAGGCAGTGACTAGTGGGGTGCCACAAGGCTCAGTGTTGGGACCCCAGTTATTTACAATATACATTACCGATTTAAACAAAAGAATTAAATGTAAAATCTCCAAGTTTGCAGATGACAAAGCTGGGTGGCAGTGTGAGCTGCAAGGAGGATGCTATGAGGCTGCAGGATGACTTGGATAGGTTGGGTGAGTGGGCCTATGAGGTTGCATGGCAGATGCAGTATAATGTGGATAAATGTGAGGTTATCCACTTTGGTGGCAAGAACAAGAAGACAGGTTATTATCTGAATGGTGTCGGATTAGGAAAAGGGGAGGTGCAACAAGACTCGGGTTTCTTGTACATCAGTCACTTAAAGTAAGCATGCAGGTACAGCAGGCAGTGAAGAAATCAAATGGCATGTTGGCCTTCATAGCAAGAGGAGTTGAGTATAGGAGCAAGGAGGTCCTACTGCAGTTGTACAGGGCCCTGGTGAGACCACACATGGCGTATTGTGTGCAGTTTTGGTCTCCTAATTTGAGGAAGGACATTCTTACTATTGAGGGAATGCAGCATAGGTTCACCAGGTGAATTCCCGGGATGGCGAGACTGACTTATGATGAAAGAATGAGTCGACTGGGCTTGTATTCACTGGAATTTAAAAAGATGAAAGGGGAAATTAAAGAAACATATCAAATTCTTAAAGGGGCTGTCCCTCTTGGGCGACCCAATTGGCCAGTTTAGAAGAGTTTGAAAAAATGATATGTTGAATACCTACTTCGATCTCCTTCAACTATGTTAAAGACTAGCTACGACTAGCTACGACTAACTTCGGAAAAATTGGACACCGAATAGTGTAGAGTGAAGTCGACCTCCTTCGATCTGTCTTCGACTATGATGAAGACTATTTACAACTACCTTCGACTACCCTCAATTACATACGACTAATATGCCGACCTACTACGACATACTACGACTAAACCTACGAGTAAAAAAAGTATTAATTTTTTCCATGGCGACCTTTTTTTACTCGCGGGCATTTTTTAACATATTGAAAAAAACGCCGCGACCTAGCTGAGGCCTCGAGTACGCGGGGACCACTCTCGAGCAGGAAGGAGAGTTACAAAGACCTCCTACAACCTCGTGTTGACCATGCTACGAGTATGAGTCGAGGGCAAACTCGTCAGAACTCGCGGATTAGGTCGCCCAAGTGCAACAGGCCCTTAAAGGACAGGACAGGCTAGATGCAGGAAAAATGTTCCCGATGTTGGAGGAGTCCAGAACTAGGGGCCACAGGGGTGGGCCATTTAGGACTGAGATGAGGAGAACATTTCACCCGGAGAGTTATGAATCTGTGGAATTCTCTGCCACAGAAGGCAGTGGAGGCCAATTCATTGGATGTTTTCAAGAGAGAGTTAGATATAGCTCTTAGGGCTAATGGAAGCAAAGGAAATGAAGAGAAAGCAGGAACTGGGTAATGATTTTGGATGATCAGCCATGATCATATTGAATGGCTCGATGGGCTGAATGGCCTACTCCTGCCCCTATTTTCTATGTTTCTATTTTGAATAAAAATCCCGTGGATATAATCCGACACCAAATTGCTGCCCTCATAAGAAGATGTGAATGCTGATTTACATTTTTCACTAAAAGCAGAATCCAAAAGAACTGAAAAACTTAGCATTTTATCGCAGAAAATATGAAGTGGGCATTTTAACTTTTTGCCATAGAAAATGTTTGTTTTTTTTTAAAACAAAGTAACACTTGCACACGTTCAATTTGCTTCTGGACGGCAACTAATGCTTTACTGTTAATTTCAAAAGATACTCAAGGTCAACATGTAATGTTGGAATTTAAATATGCTTCAAGGTTAAAGATACTATCATTGGAAGTTAGTGGAAACACAATAACCGGAACCCGGCAGGGAAAAAAATATTGTTTCTTCATAACTCAGTCATGACTAAGAGTGGATTTTGTACATATCTTTCAAGAGACCAAAAACATGAATGGATTTCATTTTATCCTATTATGTCACCAAATTATTTTTCCAATGTTCAGTATGTATTGATTTTTTCAATGTCTAGGTTCCAATGTCAACCCAACAAAGAACAAAGCTGCATGCATTATGTTTAAAGTTACAGATTTTGCATAATATGAATAACTAGAAACATAATGACCTCTATTTACAATTCTTTGGATTATTTTCATCATCTCTTAGCTAACCAAAAATTGTATCATTTCTGTGTTTAATGCTGAAGACTTTTAACAATAATACTTTGGTCAAAAATATTAAGATGATACATTTCACAAAGCATGTATTCATAGCCAATTAAAGAATCTTATCTTTTTTATTGACCAGAAAATATTAGGTTTAATCCAATTGTCCTCAATTGAAACAAGAGTATGCCATATGCCCCCAGCATTCTGAGTTGCCTTACAATAAAGATCATAGCGGACTCATTTTTGGCTTCAACATTTCCTGCCCAGTCCCACTAGCCCCCAATTTCCTTCTATCCCAAAAGCTATCCTTCTCAAGGCATGAAAGCTCTCAGGAATAGATAATTCCATAATTTAGAAGAGCATTTTCAAAGGATTCCTAGTAAATTCTCCTAGTAAATTAGTCACACATGCATCATAATCTCAGGAGCGGCCAAATTGGCGGTCAGCGAAGGAGATGGCCTTCGACTGCCTGTAAGTAAATAACAATCCCACTCCACTGGCTTTGACCAAACGGCAGCCTATTTTTAGTCGAGGCCGGTTTTGATTTTGTTGAAATAATCACAGGAACATCGAAGAAGCCTCGACCACGCGGAAACCACTTTCGACCATTAGGGAGAGTGACCAAAACCTCCGGGAACCTCATGGAAACCTTGGGTGGGGCACAAGGTCACCAGAGGTTTCCGTTCGGGTTTCCTAAGTGGCACAGAGGTATTAGCCTGATTCTGCGGAGCTCTAGGGTATCCCATCCGAGAGAAGTCGGCATATTATTCACGCTTGATTTGCGCTTGTAGTCATTACATACAAAGCGGGCTGCTCGGCGTTGTACTTTACCACAGTGTGGTGACCAGAACAAAAGTTGGGGGACTGAGGCTGCCAAAGTTGGAAAGTTGGGCAGAGTCTTGGCGTAAGGAATTTAACCCTGATGAGTGAGAGTTGATGCACTACTCCAAATGTGGCCAAACCAGTGTTTTGTAGAGCTGCAGCTAAAACATTCCCCCTCTTATATTTGGTGCACCTACCTATGAAAGCAAGCAAGTCAATTGACTTCCTCAGAGTCATCACCCTACCAACACGAGTTGCCACTTTCAAGAAACTATTTACATGGACCCCTAGATCTCTCTATTTAACATCACTAACATCTACTCTGTATGTTCGTCCCCTACTTGACTGCATTCAAACTACATCAACTCTCACTTATCGGGATTAAATTCCTTCTTCCAACACACGGCCCAACTTTCCCACCGATCCATATACTTTGACAGCCGCATATGTAGAAAGAAAGAACTGCAGATGCTGGTTAATACACAAAACAACACAAAGTGCTGGAAAAACTCAGCAGGTCAGACAGCATCTCTGGAGATGGTGGATTGGTGATGTTTTGGGTTGAGACCCTTCTTCATACTGGTCTAATATGGTCTAAAGAAGAGTTTCATTCCAAATGTCACCTATCCATATTCTCTGAAGAAGGATCCCGACCCAAAACGTTACATCCTTTTTCTCCATAGAAACATAAAAACATAGAAAATAGGTGCAGGAGGAGCCAATTCCGCCATTCATTGTAATCATGGCTGATCACCCCCTTTCAATAACCCGTGCCTGCCTTCTCCCCATATCCCTTGATTCCACTAGCCCCTAGAGCTCTATCTCACTCTCTCTTAAATCCATTTAGTGATTTGGCCTCCACTGCCCTCTGTGGCAGGGAATTCCACAAATTCACAACTCTCTGGGTGAAAAGGTTTTTTTCTCATTTCAGTCTTAAATGACCTCCCCTTTATTCTAAGGCTGTGGCCCCTGGTTCTGGACTCGCCCAACATTGTGAACATTTTTCCTGAATCTAGCTTGTCCAGTCCTTTTATAATTTTATATGTCCAGAGATGCTGCCAGGCCCCTGCTGAGGTACTCCGGCACTTTGTGTCTGTCTGTGGTATTCCTGGGATGTCAGGACTTTCATATGAAGAAAGACTGGATAGACTCGGCTTGTACTCGCTAGAATTTAGAAGATTGAGGGGGGATCTTATAGAAACTTACAAAATTCTTAAGGGGTTGGACAGTTCTAGATGCAGGAAGGTTGTTCCCAATGTTAGGGAAGTCCAGAACAAGGGGTCACAGTTTAAGGATAAGGGGGAAATCTTTTAGGACCGAGATGAGAAATGCATTTTTCACACAGAGAGTGGTGAATCTCTGGAACTCTCTGCCACAGGAGGTAGTCGAGGCCAGTTCATTGGCTATATTTAAGAGGAAGTTAGATGTGGCCCTTGTGGCTAAAGGGATCAGGGGGTATGGAGAGAAGGCAGGGATGTGATACTGAGTTGGATGATCAGCCATGATCATATCGAATGGCGGTGCAGGCTCAAAGGGCCGAATGGCCTACTCCTGCACCTATTCTCAATGTTTCTAAACCAACATCTGCAGTTCTTTGTTTTTGCAGAGATGTTGCCTGGCCCATCTTGAGTACCTCCAGCACTTTGCACCTACCCTTCGACGTTAAACAATTACTGCAGCCTGGGCAACGTGGTTTAGGCTCTTCCATGGTGCTTCAGAAAGGGCGTCTACGATCTCTTGTCATGCGTCAAACAAAATTGCACACCGTCCTGTATGCCATTGTCATGAAATTGCTAAAGGCTGAATCATGACATTTGAATTTCTGGCATGATATGAGGCACCCGGAAATGGTAATTATCATGTTTCACTTCAAAAAAAATGCTTCTCGGTTGCAGAACGTTGAAAGAAGAGACAGTGTTATGCAATTCAACTTTTGTGCAAGATGATCTGCTCAACAAAAGAATTTCCCACTGAATTTAGCTGATAAAGTAATTTCCAAATTAGTGCAAGGAAAGCATCTCTCCATCATTTTACAAAACAAATCAATTGCAGTAGTATTCTTCCAACAAATCATTCTTTTGAACTTTCAGCTGGGATGGATTATAACATTTGCCATTCTTACAACTGTCTTCATGAATAATTTGCAAGTCAAATATCATACACACACACACACACACACACACACACACTCACACACACACACACACACACACACACACACACACACACACACACACACACACACACACACACACACACACACACACACACACACACACACACACACACACACACACACACACACACACACACACACACACACACACACACACACACACACACATACTATTATACTGCCAAAAATTACTGCACATCTTCTAACCCTACATTTAATTTGAAACATATCTAACAACGTAGATTTGTTTTCAAACTCTAGGTGCGATAGCTTTTTTAAAAAGAGATTTATCTTTAAATATAGTGCCTGGCTTTGAAGTATATGCATTAAAAAAAATTAAATTCATCTTCCTGGCTGTGAAAGGAATTTAGGAGATTGAGAGGGGTTCTTATAGAAACTTACAAAATTCTTAAGGGGTTGGACAGGCTAGATGCAGGAAGATTGTTCCCGATGTTGGGGAAGTCCAGGACAAGGGGTCACAGCTTAAGGATAAGGGGGAAATCCTTTAAAACTGAGATGAGAAGAACTTTTTTCACACAGAGAGTGGTGAATCTCTGGAACTCTCTGCCACAGAGGGTAGTCGAGGCCAGTTCATTGGCTATATTTAAGAGGGAGTTAGATGTGGCCCTTGTGGCTAAGGGGATCAGGGGGTATGGAGAGAAGGCAGGTACGGGATACTGAGTTGGATGATCAGCCATGATCATATTGAATGGCGGTGCAGGCTTGAAGGGCCGAATGGCCTACTCCTGCACCTAATTTCTATGTTTCTATTTACTCTCAGGGGGATAGCTGTAAAACAATGGAACAACCAATTAGAAACTCGGACACAGTGTAGTTCTAGAACCAGGCTGACCTTCTAATATGTCACATAACTTTCCCAAAAGCCATATCTGAAAGTGAGCAAACTAGCAATCCTGAACAGAAACTCACAGTCTATTACTAAAATGAATTTGCAACGTGAGTAGATCATTTTAGAATCATCCGGTTGCCCCAGTAGAACAAGAATGTAAGCATATAAATGAATCATGTTTCCATTCCTGTTCATTATCAGTCCCAGTCCACGGTCACCAACAAAGGCTTCAAATGGATGCCTCTTCAAGTGTGGGGACTTGGTTCGTGGCAATATGCGAATGGTGCAGAGGCAGAGCATGGTTGAGTTCAACTACCCACATTGTCCTTGGTTGGCAGAGTGGTCTGAAGGCATCTATGTTTGAAGACGGGTCCCGACCCAAAACATCACCCATCCTTTTTACTCCAGTGATGCTGCCTGACCCGCTGATTTACACCAACACTTTGTGTCTATCTACGGTATAAACTGTGCAAAGTACTTATGACACAGAATCGTTATATATCACAACAAGTACTTTCGTTTGTATAAGATGTTTAAGAAGGAACTGCAGAGGCCGGAAAATAGAAGGTGGACAAAAATGCTGGAGAAACTCGGCGGGTGAGGCAGCATCTATGGAGCAAAGGAAATAGGTAACGTTTCAGGTCGAAACCCTTTTTGAAGGAAATAGGCAATGTTTCGGGTCGAAACCCAAAGGGTTTCGACCCGAAACGTTGCCTATTTCCTTCGCTCCATAGATGCTGCCTCACCCGCTGAGTTTCTCCAGCATTTTTGTCTACCTTTCATTTGTATACATGCATGCACGAGGTGGCGGTGGTATGGGAAACCTGACATGGATTATGGATCAGGTCATCAGCAGCAAAACCAGACACGGATCAAATCAGCAATACTGTTTGATCTACATAAACCAGCAGTTCCTTGTTTCCACTTTCTAAACTATGGAAGTGAGTAATACTGCCAGTGTGACCATCCCCGTGGCCAGGACCAATCTGGATCTATAGTTGGTCTGGAAATATATTATGTAAGCAATGTAGGTAATAAGAATCAGAATAAAAATATGTGTGTACTGGTCTTCTTCAAGTTATGAATGCCCGACTTATGTACTGTCCGTGTGTACAAACAAGTGCCTGAGAGATTGGTGGGATTAGATTTGCTGACTGCTACAGGCATTTCCCGCTGTGTGGGAACTTGGTTTGTGGCAATATCCGAATGGTTTAGAGACACAGCACGGTTGAGTTAAACAGTCTGGTTCAACTGCACATTGCCCTTGGTTGGTCTAGTGGTCTGAAGAGCTGATTGGCTGAAGCCCGTGGGAAATGTGAGTCAGAGGTGAGTCAGAGGGGGAAAAACCGTTTAAAAAGAGCGCCAAAAATCAGCCAGAGTTAGCCCAGAGCTTACGTGGATCTTGGACAAGCAGCAACAAAGAGAAACAGGGAGAAGGGCTGAAGCCCGTGGGAAAAGTCACAGGGGAAAAACAGTTTCAAACTGAGGAATTTGGTTTGTTAATTGGTAAATTAGGCAATTTCTCAGTCAATATAAGCAAGGTTGCTCTCAGGGAGCGGCAGTGAGGGAGCGGCCTTGTGAGTAAAGTGTGAGTCTTTGGCCCGAGAGTCTTCAGCGAGGAGGCTGAGGGAGGACGCCACACCAAACGCTGGAGAGGGAGAGACAAAAGAAGGAGATGTCAAGCAAGGTGATTCAGTGTGATGCTTGCAGTATGTGGGAGGTCAGGACACTGCTGGTGCCTCTGGCTGCTACAAATATGAGAAGTGCATCCAGGTACTGGTGTTGGGGAACTGAAGAAGCAAGTGGATGACCTCAGGTTTGTCCGAGAAGCTGAGTCTATCCGCGACGTGTCCTACAGTAAGATTGTTACACCCAAGGTACTGGAAGAGAGAAGATGGGTGACGGTGAGAAAGGGAAGGAAACATGGAATGCAAAGGTCCCCGGGTGTTGCACCTCTAGTGAACAGGTTCACCCACTTAGAAGCTGTAGGGACAGAAGATGTTATCACACTGAGCGGCGGACTGGCATGCGATGCAAAAAGTACTTTTGAGCTAAAACCAAGGAGGCCGATGTCAGCCAACGCCATGGTAGTTGGAGACTCCATTGTGAGAGGTACGGACAGGGGTTTCTGCGGCAACAGACGGGATTCGAGGATGGTTTGCTGCCTCCCTGGTGCCAGGATCCAGGATGTCACGGACAGAGTGCGGAAAATCCTCAACGGCGAAAGTGAACAGCCGGAAGTGGTAGTGGATGTTGGCACAAACGATGTTGGAAAGAAGGGGATGAATATTCTGAAGCGTGACTTTAGATGACTTGAGAGCTCAGGAAAAGTTCTCGCGAAGGCAGACGAATCCAGGAGAGGGCCGTTATCCTCCGCCGTTTGCTGAAACAGTTCCCTCGCTGCTGTGTGAGAGAAGGAACTGGGAGATACAGCGACCATAATGTCGTGGGCTGAGGAACTGGGTGCAAGGAGGGCAGGGATTTTTAGATTCCTATGCCACTGTCACCACTTAGGAAACCTGAACTGAAACCTTTCATAACAAGGGGATTTCGATAGGGAGGGAACGAGGTTTTCGCATAGGAGAGAAGAGCTCTGGTAGACCACATTCGAGATTGTGTATAATTTGGTTCTAATTTGCGGAAGGACATCTTGCGTATTGCGGTAGTGCGCGTATAGTTTTGGTTTTGGTGTGTTTCTATTGGTTTGGAAGTGGGTCCTTGTGATTGAGTCTTTTTTGGGGGGGGGCTGGTCTGGTCTCAGGGGGGCATCCCTGGGATTGTCCATGCGATGGCGGGACTGTACTATGAGAGAAAGATTTTGAACAAGACCTAGGCTGGTAATTGGCAATTTGAGTGGCTGAATACTCTCAGGAACTCTCTGCACCAGGAGGGTAGTTGGAGCCGCAAGTTCATTGGCTATATTTAAGAGGGAGTTAGATGTGGCCCTTGTGGCTAAAGGGATCAGGGGGTATGGAGAGAAGGCAGGTACAGGATACTGAGTTGGATGATCAGCCATGATCATATTGAATGGCGGTGCAGGCTCGAAAGACCGAATGGCCTACTCCTGCACCGAATTTTTATGGTCTATGTTTCCTATGTATTCACACTAGAGCTTAGAATGATGCAGGAGAGCGACCTTAGAAAAAACATAAAAGTAAGAATAAAAGGACTGGACGACAAGATACACGAGGCCCCCCAGGAAAAATATTCCCATAGTTGGTCCGATGTCCAGAACCAGAGGGGCCATACAGCTCTTTAGAATAAAGGCGAGGCCATTTAAGACTAAGAGTGAGAAAAAAACTTTATCACCCAGAGAGTTGTGAATTTGTGCAATTCCGAGAACAACAGAGAAGGGCAGGTGCGAGGACAAAATCACTGATTGGGATTGTTTTTAAGAGAGAGAGTAGATCGAGCTATTCTAGGGGCCTAGGTGTCCCGAGCAGTCAAGGGCTATAGGGAGAAGAGCAGGCACGCGCCGTTATTGCATGGGGTCACGATCAGCCAATGATACACTGAATGGCTCGGTGGTGATCTGGTTCGAAGGGAACGATATGGACTCCTCCATGCCACTATTTTCTATGTTTAATATGAAAGAAAATCGTACCGCTGCGCCACCGTGCCGCCATAGCCCTCGAAAACACTGTGCGCGCGCGAGCGCACTCTGCCCACCAGCAGACGGCTCTGAAACTGCAGAACTGGTACCGCGTTTTTATATTAATTTGGGTGTCTGGTGTCTTTAATGTATGTTTTTGTTATTTTATGTCTTGGAAGGAATGGGTGTGTGGGGGCGGGTGGGGCCGGTGGCTGGTGGGAGTGGGGGGACTTTTTGATCTCTCCCTGCACTGGGAGACCACACCCACCCCCCCCCCCCTCGTCGGGTCTCAAAGTGCGTACCCCTGCACCCCCCCCCCCCCCCCCCCCCACCAGGACCCCCCCCACACGAACTTTTCTCGTAGGGTCTAAGTGTCGTTGCCGGCTGCAACGAAGGAAATGGAGTGCCGACAACGGGAAGAAAGCCGGGGACTCTCCGACGTGCCGATTCCACAGTTCGCCGTCGAGGCAGCCTGGCCGGGACAGGAGCGGGTGGACGGCGGTGGAGGAGCGCCGGCTGCATGCCGCAGATGCTGATGCTGCCGCCGACGATGCCGCTGCTGCCCTGCGGCATGCCGAGGAGAGCCTGCTACTTCCGGCGTCTGCGCCGACGGCGCGTCCGGAACGGAGATGCCCGAAGGTCCCACGGAGGGAGACGCTTTCTTTTTTTTTTTGGGGGCTACCTGCCAACGCGCTGGAATTCTCACCCGCACCGAGTGTGTGGTGGTCGCAAGAGATCCTGGGAGCGGGGCTGACCCACAGCCGCTCACCCCGGCGCGGCTGGGAAATGGCCACGCCGTGGACTGATCTGTGCTGAGTTCTGGCCCACATCGGGGGCTCCACACCAAGATCGGTGTGCGACTTTGCGCATACGCACCACACGGCGGGCTTTAATGGCGCGCGGGAACAATCGCCATGCCAGCTCGGGGAACGCTTGGACTATTGCACTTGACATCGATGCGGGGATGGGGTGAGAGTGCTAGTGGCGCATGTCGAGATGAGAAGTTTTTTTTTTTTTTTTTTTTGCCTTCCATCACAGCTAATGTGATGGATGTTTATGTAAAAAAAATTGTAATTATGTTGGTAGTCTGGGGTCTATTGTGTGTTAATGTATGGCTGCAGCAAACGGCAGTTCGTTTTGGGACCTCCAGGGGTCCAAATGACAATTAAATTGACTCTTGACTCTTGACTCTCTCTCTCTTGACTCTTGTGCAATGACATTAAAGTTGAATTGAATTGAATTGAGGTGACCTCACCCAGGTTCCACGAGTGCTTTCAGCACATTTGCCTGCTACACTTAACACTCATCTTTAGAGCTGACCAGCAATTTCCATCTTACTGCAAGTGCTTTATACTGGAAATCTTATGCATCCATCAGTTATTTTCTTTCATTGTCATTTTATTTGTCCTGTCAGCTACAGTGGCAATAAAATGACTGACCCTTGTTTCAGATTAACAGCTGGAAATATTATATTGAGTACCAACAAGTCTTCCTCGAACTTCTCTCACCCTCTTTGTCAGCTACTTGTGTCTTGTCAGTCTCAACTGAAATCCCGAGTTTTCCAATGATCTATCTATCATAGTATTTCCAGGCTCTTTCTGAGCAGAGACACAAAATGCTGGAGTAACTCTGCGGATCAGGCAGCATCTTCGGAGGAAAGGAATAGGTGACTGTTTGTGTCGGGACCCTTCTATCAAGAAGGTTTCTGAATCAAAACATCACCTGCAGTATTCTTTCCTCCAGAGACGCTGCCTGTGCCGTTGTTGCTCCAGCATTTTGTGTCTATCTTTGGTGTAAACCAGCATCTGCAGTTCCTTCCGACATTCTTTCTGAGCATATTGCGAGTGTCCAATGGATTAGTGAAGCATTGAAAATCTTCATCAGTATTTTAGACAATTAATACAACGAAAGTTTAAAGAGGAATTATTTAAATTTAATGTAACATTTAGGTTTACCATAAAATTATGAATGCATAACAAGTTTTAACTATTCACTGGTATCAGTCATCCTATATTGATTCAGACACTTTAACTTGTATGGAAGTCACCCGAATAGTAGAACAAGGTTTCTGTGAACTCTCTGCCACAGAGGGTAGTTGAGGCCAGTTCATTGGCTATATTTAAGAGGGAGTTAGATGTGGCCCTTGTGGCTAAGGGGGTCAGGGGGTATGGAGAGAAGGCAGGTACGGGATACTGAGTTGGATGATCAGCCATGATCATATTGAATGGCGGTGCAGGCTCAAAGGGCCGAATGGCCTACTCCTGCACCTAATTTCTATGTTTCTATGTTTCCCTCTGTCATTAATGAAGTTATTTTCTCTTCACTTTAAGAGGAATTGTTTGTCTTTAGCCAGATGGTTACAAGATAATAAATAAAGATATATTTTGACCACATTTCATGTTCACCATAAGATTCATCATTTATAAGCTTGCAAAGAGTGAAGATTGACAATTTTCACTCAAATTCATTACACCATTATTGTTCTTAGTTAACTACCTCATGTTTGTGAATAAGTTTGCTATTCCTTTAGGTGAGGATTTGTTCACCTTTACAATACGCTTTTCAACAGAAACTTCACTCGCCAGTTATAAGATTATAATCCCAACACAGATTAAAGCCAGATTCAACCCTTGAATCAGTTATATTCGTTTAATTTCAAATGCCAAACTTTATAGAGTTCTTTCCCCTTTCCCAAGAACAAGGTTGCAATAATCAGAGAGAGCAGTTTGTTCTTGTTTTCTGAAGCGGCGCTCACTTTTCATCCCTTGCACTAATTAAACAGGGAAAGGAATCTTCAGGTAGACACAAAATGCTGGAGTAACACAGCGGGTGAGGCAACATCTCTTGAGGGAAGGAATGGGCGACGTTCAGGTCGAGACCCTTCAGACTGATGTCAGGGGAGGGGATTGGATTATAGTCGGGAGAACTGGGAAAGGGAAGGGGATGGAGAGAGAAATTTAGGGCTATCTGAAGTTAGAGAAGTCAATGTTCATACCGCTGAGGTGTAAATTACCCAAGCGAAATATGAGGTGCTGCTCCTCCAATTTGCACTGGGCTTCACTCTGACAGTGGAGGAGGCCCAGGACACAAAGGTCAGATTGGGAATAGGAGCGGTAGTTGAAGTGCTGGGCCACCGGAAGATCAGGTAGGTTAAGACTCACTGAGCGGAGGTGTTCAGTGAAACGATCGCCGAGCCTGCGCTTGGTCTCGCCGATGTAGAGAGTTCGGAGGAGGTGCAAGTGAACCTCTGCCTCACCTGGAAAGACTGTTCGGGTCCTTGGATGGAGTCGAGAGGGGAGGTAAAGGGACAGGCGTTGTATCTTGTGCGGTTGCAGGGGAAAGTAAGATTCCTTTTTCTGAAGGAATCTTCAGTTAGAACTACTCTTTCGAAGAGTCATTCAGCATAGGAACAGGGCCATCGGCCTACCTTGCTCATGTTGACCAAGATGTCCCATCTGCACTAGTCCCATCTGCTCGTGTTTGGCCCATATCCCTCTAATCCTTTCCTATCCATTTTCAAACAATGTAACACATGAATCATCATGGACGAAGCAACATTAAAATAAGCTTTACATCATACTTTCATAAACGTTGGATGTATTTTGATCGACTTTTGTTAAAAGGATCAAGCAGATCGTGAATGTAATGGCACACAGTTCTGGATATTCTTGCCTTTTCAATGTTCACATATCAGATTGAACTTATCATCAGAAATTCCCATGTAGAGCCCAAGTAATGGTGATGTAGAAATCTAACACGTGCATTGTACTGAATTGGGGGCTGTTCAATTGTGCGATTTATATTCAATTACTTTTTTCTACTGTGGAGGAAAGAACCAATTGAAACAAGGATCTTTTCTTTTTTTTTTTAAGTTCCTTACAACTAAAATGGCTTATTGAATAGAGTAACTTTTGTCTTGAAATTTCTGCCTTTATAAACCTCAGTCATTAAAGGTTTCAAAGCTTCTCTGTGACTTTTATAACGTGAGCTCTTTGTTCAAATCACGTATCTTTTTAGATAACATTTACTAGAATGTTGCCTGGGTTTCAACAACTAAGTTACAGAGAAAGGTTGAATAAGTTAGGTCTTTATTCTCTGGAGCGCAGAAGGTTAAGGGGGAACTTGATAGAGGTCTTTAAAATGATGAGAGGGATAGACAGAGTTGATGTGAATCAGCTTTTCCCTTTGAGAATAGGGATGATTCCACCAAGAGGACATGACTTCAGAATTAAGGGACAGAAGTTTAGGGGTAACATGAGGGGGAACTTCTTTACTCAGAGAGTGGTAGCGGTGTGGAATGAGCTTACAGTGGAAGTGGTGGAGGCAGGTTCGTTGGTATCATTTAAAAATAAATTGGATAGGCATATGGATGAGAAGGGAATGGAGGGTTATGGTATGAGTGCAGGCAGGTGGGACTAAGGGAAAAAAGTTGTTCGGCACGGACTTGTAGGGCCGAGATGGCCTGTTTCCGTGCTGTAATTGTTATATGGTTGTTATATGGTTAACATGTTTCATTGTTATTGTACAGGCAGACATCACCGTAATTGAATAGTGACAAAATCCCTTGAAACTTAAAAAAAAATGCATTCAGTAATAGGAATGTCAGTAGTTAGTGTTGAGATTTGTGGATGGAGTTTTTCAGTTGGTCAATGAGATGAGTGGTAGGATGTCGTAGACATTGTCATAGATATTGTCATAGGGGGTCCAGTCGCCGTTTTTTGGGCGACCTGCAACGATTATGACAGTCGCTGAAAAAATCGCCTAAGTGGGACAGGCCCATTGGGATAGGCGAATTAATCCTCCTTGCAATATTACATGTATAGTCTTTAATTTACTCCTCATACTTTAATCCCATTGTTCAAATTGTTACATACAGAGATATTGAGCACCAGTTCCACCACTACTTTTATATAGGCATTTTAGATTTAAGTATCTTATTGTCACACACACCAAGGCACTGTGAAACGCTTTGTCTTGCATCCTAATTTTCCTTTTTTTTTTTGCAGTCACTTATTTTAAGAAAATAGTTCAAAATGTTGAAATATGTTCTCTTACTCTCTACTTTATGCAAATAATTCATAGAATACCCATAGAATGTAGCTATGGTTTCTTTCTAATCACTTTCTTTGAAGGTATTAACAATAATTTTGATAATGTAGCTTCAACTAGCTTGTACAAAGCAGAAAGTGCTTTTACACAATTATACCATAATAATTATACCATAATAATAATAATAATAATAATAATAATAATAATAAACTCTATTTCGGACTCAAGGTCCAGACAAGGGGCAACATTACATTAAAAAATGCATTGCGGCAACAGACCCAACGGGTCTGCACTTGGTCTAGTATCACATAAAAACATCATCATTTATATTTAACAAAAACCCACAATACTTAAATTAAAAATCCAGATTAAAAGATGATCAATGTCCGACAACGAGACAATGATACCAGTGTCTCCACAACTGGGGTTCGTAGCGTGTAGTGCTAACCCTTATGTTTGTCAAGGCCACAATAAGCACATTTTTAGAGTCATTTATCCTGCAAATGAATTTATTCATGTGGTGTCTTAGGATAGCTTCTAAAGTACTGACTCCTGCAGCCACAAACATATTACTGGCACTACACCATCTAGATTGCCTTAGCAGTGTTCTCATGGCACCGTTATATGCCACCTTTAGTCTCTGCATACTTGTCTTTAAATAGTTCGACCACAGGTGCGCAGTGTAGAGTGGTGTGCAGTATGCTCTAAATAGCGACATCTTCACCACATCTGCACACGCACCAAATTTACGCAAGAGGATATTTGCCTGTACATACAGCATGCATCGTTGCCTATAAATATCCTCATCATCTGTCATTTGTTCTGTAATAATATGCCCTAGATATTTTATCTTATTACAGACACTAAGATTGTTGTCAGACAATTTAAAAACAGGATATTTTAGGCATTTATCCTCTTTGGTTCTACAGATCATAACAGCACTCTTACTAGCATTATATTTAATGTCATGTTCCACACCATACACAGAACATATAGTTGATAATTGGAGACCAGCGCTAGATGGACTAAAGACCACAAGATCATCTGCATACATAATATGGTTCACTAAAATATTACCAATCACGCACCCAATGTTACAGGCTTTCAATTGTTTAGACAGATCATCAATATATAGATTAAAAAGGACTGGGGACAAAATTCCCCCTTGTCTAACACCATTGCTAACCCCAAATGGGGCTGAGACCCTATTGCCCCATTTTATTTGCATATAGTATAAAGTTGCATGATTGTTTAACTTTTATCCAAATTAGTTAAATAATAATAATACTAGATTTAGAATCCACACTTAAATACAGGTCCACCACTGATTTTCTGGCAACTGGTGGTCGGGAACCTCATTTAATCCAGACAAAATTACAAGAGAGCACTTTCCTGGAAGTCCATCCGAAAATGCGGCACCTAGGCTGGGTGAGGTGGCCGATCTCAGGACTTCCGCATCGATCGGCAAGTCGAATTTGCCACCTGAGGCTGGGGCTCAGGAAACTCCGGCCCGGCAGACCTTCCTAGACCAACTACGGACCAGTATCTCGGCCCACTCCCTGCGGCTTCGGCAAACCGCCCCGGTAACATTGGACTCCTCCCGGAGGCCGTGACCTCTACTGGTCCGGCAACATGGTTAATCCAGAAAGGCTCTGGAACCAAGGGTGCCAGAAAAATTAGTGGTGGCCATGTACTTTATTCATGGGATTTATTGGCAACCCATCCATAAACCCAAATGTTCATTGCCTCTGCCTCTGCCACTGACATTGCAAACCATCTAGTATCTGGCCTGTCCCCTCTGACAGCACCTTCCACATTACTACACACTGCAGGCTCTACTCCAGATCAGCAAGCTATTCCGTCTTGCAAATATTTAAGAAAGAACTGCAAATGCTGGAAAAATCGAAGGTGGACAAAAATGCTGGAGAAACTCAGCGGGTGAGGCAGCATCTGTGGAACGAAGGAACAGGCGACGTTTTGAGTCGAGAAGAAGAGTCTCACAGTCTGAAGAAGGGTCTCGACCCGAAACGTCACCTATTCCTTCGCTCCATAGCTGCTGCCTCGCCCGCTGAGTTTCTCCAGCATTTTTATCCACCTGCCTTGCAAATATGTCACTCATCCTTCATTGTTACTCGGTCTAAATCCTGGAACTCTGTGTGAATACCTTCATCAAAAAGACTACTGCAGGTCAAGAATGTGGCCCTCTGCCACCATCTCAGGACAATTGGAATGGGTCAAGTCAGCGAATGCCCACACCCCAAGAAATAAATGTTACAAAATCACATATTGATTCGGAAACGGAATTTACAAAAGGTGTTGCTTTAATAACTGAGCTTATATTATTGGCTTCCCTCCAACAGATACAATACCTTAAGAGGACAATTACAAGACAAGTAAAACTGAGGTACGTAGTTGATATTAATACACCATTTAAGACAGTCCTAAATAGCACGTTTTTTGGATACTTTCCCAATGAATATTAAATTACTGCAATGGTAAATATTATGATTTTGGCTGGTGCCAAAATTGGGATTTGTTCCATATTTCTAAGAGATTACTGGTGAGAATAGATACTGTACACTGGAAAGCTAGATTGTAATCATATATAAGAAAGAATTTTAAATGTAAATGCGGAACTCATTGAGGTTTTTAAAAAATGTCTGAAGCAGGGTCTCGACCCGAAACGTCACCTATTTCCTTCGCTCCATAGATGCTGCCTCACCCGCTGAGTTTCTCCAGCATTGTTGTCTACCTTTGTCTTGTCATGTATAATAATAATAATAATAAATTTTATTTATGGGCGCCTTTTAAGAGTCTCAAGGACACCTTACAAAAATTTAGTATAGTCTTTCCGCTGACACAACAAAAGGCTTTTCACTGTACCTCGATACACGTGACACTAAACTAAACTAAACTACATTGATTAAGGCAGTGTCAAACTTATCAGATTTGTTGGACTCTAAAGTGACTGACCAAATATTTGGTGTTAATTCTGTTTCACAATCTTTATGCAATGCAACTAATGGGGAAGTATTGAAAAGTACTTTCTACTTTTCTTCATTTACTTTTAACATAAGTTATTTAAGGGCAGCACAGCGGCGCAGTTGCCTCACAGCACCAGAGACTCGGGTTCAATCTTGACCTTGGGTGGTGTCTGTGTGGAGTTTGCACGTTCTCTCTGTGACCGTGTGGATTTCCTCTGGGTGCTCTAATTCCTCCCACTTCACAGGGTGGTGGGTGTACGGAATAAGCAGCCAGAGGAGGTAGTTGAGGCTAGGACTATCCCATCGTTTAAGAAACAGTTGGACAGGTACATGGATAGGACAGGTTTGGAGGGATATGGTCCAAGCGCAGGCAGGTGGGACTGGTGTAGCTGGGTCATCTTGACGGTGTGGGCAAGTTGGGACAAAGGGCCCGTTTCCACACTGTGAGACTCTATGATTATCCCGAAGACGTATGGATTTGTAGGTTAATTGGCTTCTACATTTCCCCTAGTGTGCAGGGAATGAATGAGAAAATTGGACAACATGGAACTAGTGTGAATGGGCATTTATGGCCTTTGATTCAGTGGGCTAAACATAGAAACATAGAAGTTAGGTGCAGGAGTAGGCCATTCGGCCCTTCGAGCCTGCACCGCCATTCAATATGATCATGGCTGATCATCCAACTCAGTATCCCGTACCTGCCTTCTCTCCATACCCCCTGATCCCCTTAGCCACAAGGGCCACATCTAACTCCCTCTTAAATATAGCCAATGAACTGACCTTGACTACCCTCTGTGGCAGAGAGTTCCAGAGATTCACCACTCTTTGTGGGAAAAAAGTTCTTCTCATCTTGGTTTTAAAGGATTTCCCCCTTATCCTTAAGCTGTGACCCCTTGTCCTGGACTTCCCCAACATCGGGAACAATCTTCCTGCATCTAGCCTGTCCAACCCCTTAAGAATTTTGTAAGTTTCTATAAGATCCCCTCTCAATCTCCTAAATTCTAGAAAGTATAAACCAAGTCTATCCAGTCTTTCTTCATAAGACAGTCCTGACATCCCAGGAATCAGTCTGGTGAACCTTCTCTGCACTCCCTCTATGGCAATAATGTCCTTCCTCAGATTTGGAGACCAAAACTGTACGCAATACTCCAGGTGTGGTCTCACCAAGACCCTGTACAACTGCAGTAGAAACCTCCCTGCTCCTAGACTCAAATCCTTTTGCTAAAGGGCCTGTTACTGGGCCATATCTTTAACCTCATCTGTCTTTTATGTGTACAATTATAGTCAGTTTACACAATTCTATAGGTTTCCTATTTTCTCACTGAAATTCAGCAAATAATTAATGGCTTTTATGAACACACTGCCCCTTTCAGGACTTGGGTGTAATAACAGAAAATTCAAACATGCAAAAGCTGCAAGGATGATATCAGAATTTATAGAACAGCACAAAAGCAGCAGAGGGAAATAAAAATACCCGAATGTCAAGCCAGTTAAAATCATTATTGCAGGAAGAATTAAGTGCATAAATCAGCTGCTGGGACTGTAGCTTTTGAGCTGTTAAGTACTAATGGGCCTGTCCCACTTAGACGATTTATTAGGCGACTACAGGCGACGAAGCTGTTGCCACATGGTCACCGGGGTGTCACCTGTATGGTCGTGAGTCATCTCCTCAGTCGCCCAAGGAGCAGTAGCATCTTTCTGGTCACCGCTAGATTTTCAACATGTTGAGAAATTTTCGGGAGAGAGTCAGCGACAGTGGTACATAAAATTGCTGGAGAAACTCAGCGGGTGCAGCAGCATCTATGGAGCGAAGGAAATAGGCAACGTTTCGGGCCGAAACCCTTCTTCAGACTGATGGGGAGTGGGGGGGGGGAGAAGGAAGAAAAAGGGGAGGAGGAGGAGCCCGAGGCCGGGCGGATAGGAGGGTGGGAGGAGACAGCTAGAAGGTTAAGGAAGGGGAGGAGACAGCAAGGGCTAGCAAAATTGGGAGAATTCAATGTTAATGCCATCCGGACGCAAGGTCCCCAGGCGGAATATGAGGTGCTGTTCCTCCAATTTCCGCTGTTGCTCACTCTGGCAAAGGAGGAGACCCAGGACAGAGAGGTCGGATTGGGAATGGGAGGGGGAGTTGAAGTGCTGAGCCACCGGGAGGTCAGGTTGGTTATTGCGGACTGAGCGGAGGTGTTCGGCGAAACGATCGCCCAACCTACGCTTAGTCTCCCCGATGTAAATCAGCTGACACCTAGAGCAGCGGATGCAGTAGATGAGGTTGGAGGAGATGCAGGTGAACCTTTGTCGCACCTGGAACGACTGCTTGGGTCCTTGAATGGAGTCGAGGGGGGAGGTGAAGGGACAGGTGTTGCATTTCTTGCGGTTGCAACGGAAAGTGCCCGGGGAGGGGGTGGTGCATCAGCGACAGTGGGTTTGCCGCCAATGAGCGTAGCTTGACTTCTCCTGTCGTAGGTGCTGTCGTAGGTTGCGGCCAGGTTAGCGCAGGTTGTCACTAGTGCTGACCATTTTTTTTAGTTGTCAAAGTAATGATTCGATTTCAAATTTTATGTCGAAGGGGGGGGGTGTCCAGTCGCAGGTTTTTTGGCGACCTGCTACGACTATGACAGTCGCCTAAAAATAGACTAAGTGGGGCAGTCCCTTAAATCATTCACGATAATTGTTACCTCTTCCATAAAGCAACAAGTAACACAAAACAGTCAAATCATTCTACCTGACAGGTTAACAAGTTTCAATCCACTGTCAGCAGAAGATGGCTCATCTCTCTTGCAGACTCCAAAGCATTTCTTCTTCAACAATAGTTCAGTGTGTTATTGGACATTTTACACAACAAATGCATTTTGTGGAGATTGTTGGGCGACAGAGGTGGGATGAAAGAATGGAGATGAGCAGGGAAGCAGGAGAAATTAGAGTAGTGTTAGATAACAGAGCTGGAGGGGGCAGGTTCAAGGTAACCTCTGAAGGTCTGGAGAGGAGATAAGCCAGAAGCCTTGTTCTGCTGGTACAGAAAATATAGACAATGAGTCTATATCTGCATCTGCCATTGTGCTTGTAGATTGGGCAGTATAGAAGTCGGGAGGTCATGTTGCAGTTGTATAAGACGTTGGTGAGACCGCATTTAGAATATTGTGTTCAGTTCTGGGCACCATGTTATAGTAAAGATATTGTCAAGCTGGAAAGGGTTCGAGAGAAGATTTACGAGGATGTTGCCAGGACTAGAGGGTGTGAGCTATAGGGAGAGGTTGAGCAGGCTGGGTCTCTATTCCATGGGGCGCAGGAGGATGAGGGGGTGATCTTATAGAGGTGGACAAAATCATGAGAGGAATAGATCGGGTAGATGCACAGAGTCTTTTGCCAGAGTAGGGGAATCGAGGACCAGAGGACATAGGCTCAAGGTGAAGGGGAAAAGATTCAATAGGAATCCGAGGGGTACATTTTTCACACAGAGTTGGTGGCTGCAACAAGCTGCCAGGGGAGGTAGTTGAGGCTGGGACTATCCCATCGTTAAGAAACAGTTCGACAGGTACAAGGATAGGACAGGTTTGGAGGGATATGGAGCAAGCACAGGCAGGTGGGACTAGTGTAGCTGGGACATTGTTGGCCGGTATGGGCGAGTTGGGCCGAAGGGCCTGTTTCCACGCTGTATCACCACTCTATGGGCTCCCTTCATCTCCCAGTCTGATCACGAGCTGTTTGTTAACTGACTTGTGAGAATCACCAGATTTTTAAAAATAAGTTCTGACGTCAAATTTAAACTGGCAGTCACTGTGATGTCATCAGTGGAATGTTCTACCCCTGCTATACCAACAGTCTACAGCAACAGCTCCATTAGTGCTCTAGATACATTCCTGGAAAATAGAGGATCACTCTTTTCACATATAAACAATTTCTGGGTAAAAAACAGTTTTCTCTCAATCATAAAAGCTGGAGAAACTCAGCGGGTGCAGCAGCATCTATGGAGCGAAGGAAATAGGCAACGTTTCGGGGGGGGGGAGCTGGGGGGGGGGCTACAGCCCCTCCACTTTTTTTATCGAGACACGCTTCATAACCCGAAATTATCCGTATTTTGTCTCTTCTGAGGACCTCCGCCATCCAGAATCTCAGATCAAGCGCGCAGTGACCGAGCGCGGCAAAAGCCGTGGCGGAAACCAACTGCCCCTCCCAAAACCCTCCCTCCCCCCCATCAGCCCATCACAGCGCGGTTCACAGTCGAAATATGGGGCAGTGAACAAAGCCACTTTTAAGAAGCCAGACAACTTTTAATAAGCCAGAGATACGCAGCTGTGAAGTTTAGCGAGCATTTAACATTACCGGTCGGTTTTCCTTGCTTCTGAAAACTCGTGCTGACCCGTTTTTCCCCCCAATGAGCCAATGGAAATGCCCGGTCAGCAAAGGAGATTACCCACGGCTACCTCGACTGCCTACAATGACATGGCGACCCCACTACAACTGCACTACCACTCGCTGCTGCGACTCGACTCCTGGGGCTCGGAGGCTCCAGCAACGCAGCCGCAGGTCCGGTGGACTGTGACATCGGGAGCTCGCGGGTCTGGGAGGAGAGAGAGAGACCGCTTCCCGGAGCTCCCGCAACGCGACTTCTCCAGCCCGTATCGCGGGGTTGGAACGACCCGGACCGGGACAGTACATCACCCGGCACGGCTTCATGGCCGTGGGACTCACCATCGCCCGTGGGGGTTCCAACCTTGGACTTTCAGACCGGGAGCGGGGCCGTAAATCGCCCCGCGCGGCCTAAAATGGCCGTGGGACTCATCATCGCCCGCCTGGGGCTTGGATATCGGGAGAGACACGGAGAACAGGGGAGAGAAAAGACTTGCCTTCCATCACAGTGGCTTCACTGTGATGGATGTTTGTGTGAATTTAATTATGTGTATGTCTGTAAGACAGTGTCTTTGTTTGTATGGCTGTGGAAACAACATTTCGTTTGAGTCTCACTGGGGCTCAAATGATAATAAATTTGTATTGTATTGTATTGTATTGTATTGTATTGTATTGTAAAAGTATCGATTTCCTCCATGCCGACCAATTTTTGGTCGCAGAAAAATGTTCAACATGTTGAAAATCTTTCCGCGACCAAACTGAGGCCGCGAGTAGTAACCACTCTGCGGGAACTCCTCTCGCCCATGATGGAGACCTACCAGCGACCACCTACGACCACGTGTTGACCATGCTGCGAGCTTGTGGTGAGCGCAGACTCTCCTAAACGCGCCAATAAGGTCGCCTTAGTGGGACAGGCACTTAACTAATCTGTCAATCTCAGCTTTAAAAATATCTATTGACTTGGCCTTCTGTGGCAATCAATTCCACGGATTCACCACACACTGACTAAAGAAATTCCTCCGTATTTCCTTTCTAAAGGTACGTTTTTAGGATTAGGGAGTAGGTGTAGAGTCTCTACAGGAAGCAGGTTGGGAAGAAGTGTAGTCTAGATACCTGTGGGAGTCCGTGGGTTTATAATAAATGTCAGTCGATAGTCTATCTCCTGTGATGGAGACGGTGAGATCGAGAAATGGTACGGAGATGTCTGGGATGGTCCAAGTAACTTTGAGTACAGGTTGGAAATTAGTAGTAATTGAAGAGTTAATGAAGCCAGCGAGTGCTGCATGGGTGCAGGAGGTAGCACCGATGCAGTCATCGATGGATGCAGGCTTTTCACTATTTGGTAAGTTTCAATGAGGTTGCCCCCTCATCCTTCTAAACTCCAACGTGTACAGGCCCAGTCATATGTTAACCCAATCATTCCTGGGATCATTCTCGTAAACCTCCTCTGGACCCTCTCCAACGTCAGCACACCCTTCCTCAGATATGGGGGCCAAAGCTGCTCACAAGCGGTTATTATGTAGGAACCTGCAACTCAAACCAGCTGCTCTGGATAACCAAAAGGAAATGAAGAACATGTGGCAGCACTGAAGAGGGCAAGGGGTATTGCTTTAAAATTGTATTTAGTTTCAGTCAGCAGTACCTTATCATACTGTGCCAGATAATGCGTTGAATGTGGTGCACAGGCCAGCAGCCTTCAACATATTGGCACACTTATATAGACCTCCAAGGAAAACAACCAGCACCACTTGGGACAAAATGCACTCGTGTAAAGAGAAGCTGCAGTTAATCGGAGAGTGAGGCACCTCCCAGGTATATGTACAGTACACTTGTGCAATGCTGCAGTTAACCAGAACTAACTGGCTTTGTAAATGGAGCTGCCAGACTACTTTCAATATCTATATTATATATAAATATATATATGTGTGTGTGTGTATATATATATATATACACGTGTATGACTGTATATATATATATGTGTGTGAGCGTATATGATATGTGTGCATGTATATGCATGTGAGTGTATGTGTGTGAGTGTGTGCGTGTATGTATGTGTATCTGAGTGTGTGTGTGTCTGAGTGTATGTGTTCAAGTGTGTATGTGCGTGTGTGTGTGTGAGTATATATGTGCGAGTGTATGCGTGAGTGTATGTGTGTGAGTATGTGTTTGATTGTGTATGCATGTGTGACTGTGTGTGTATGTGTGTATGCGTGCGAGTGTATGTGCGAATGTGTGTATGAGTGCGTGCATGTGTGTGTGTCTGTGCAAATGCGTATGTGTGCGAGTGTGTATGTGTGCGAGTGTGTGTGTGTGCGAGTGTGTGTGTGTGCGAGTGTGTATGTGTGCGAGTGTGTTTGTGCGAGTGTGTGTGAGTGTATATATGTGTGTATGTGTGTGCGAATGACTGTTAGAACATTTCAGAATTTTTATATACAGTGTACTATGTTTGCATATTCTGTCGTGCTGCAGTAAGTAAGAATTTCATTGTTCTGTTTGGGACATAGGACTATAAAACACTCTTGACCTCTCTCGCTCTCTCTGTGTCTGTCTCGAAGATCATTTCCTTTGAGCGCTGTTCCCTAAAATCCTGCCCACTCACTGAACATATCCAAGGGCCATCACGTTATTATATTTTGAGGACACCTACAAATGATTTAAAACGTGTAAGCATACTTTGTGGAGCATGATCAATCAATTTAAGGAAATATTTCTTGTGATTGCTAAGAATACATACGTTCTAAAATATGCTGTGGCTGCACATTCATCTGTAGCTAAAATTTTTTTATATTTAACAGTGAAAAATATGAAAGGCTGTACAGGGAAATAGTAACGGACAGTGTGTCGGAAGGAACTGCAGATTCTGGTTTATTACTAAAGATAGACACAAAATAGTCCGAAGAAGGATTCCGACACAAAACATCGCCTTCATTTTCTCCATAGATGCTGCCTGACCTGCTGAGTTACTTCAGCTTTTCTGTCTACCGAAGAGCAATGGGCATGTCCCACTTAGGCAATATCTTAGAAACATAGACATAGAAAATAGGTGCAGGAGTAGGCCATTCGGCCCTTCGAGCCTGCACCGCCATTCAATATGATCATGGCTGATTATCCAACTCAGTATCCTGTACCTGCTTTCTCTCCATACCCCCTGATCCCTTTAGCCACAAGGGCCACATCTAACTCCCTCTTAAATATAGCCAATGAACTGGCCTCAACTACATTCTGTGGCAGAGAATTCCAGAGATTCACCACTCTCTGTGTACATTTTTTTTTTCTCTTCTCAGTCCTAAAAGATTTCCCCCTTATCCTTAAACTGTGACCCCTTGTTCTGGACTTCCCCAACATCAGGAACAACATTCGGCGACTAAGGGCAACTGTCGTAAAATGTGAGGTGTTAGGTGTTACCAGGTGTTACCAGGTGTCGTAGGTGAATCCCAGTTAAATCTAGTCGCTGGCAGTCGCTTAAAGAGTCGCCTAAGTAGGACAGGCCCATAATGGAATCTGGCTGACTGGATCATTGTATAATGAAGATAGACACAAGTTGCTGGAGTAACTGGGAAAAACTTAGAGTGTAAGGGCTTTCTCCTGTGATGTAATAATTCTACAATCTTATCATTTGATGCTACAGCTTTCTTGTGCCATTGCATCAGAACCATGCTACTAAATAGGACACATTTTAAATTGTTAAAGAGCAAATTTCAACATGTATATCAAGTTACAAACGTAACAATTGGGAAAATGTGGAAATAACGTATCGTGCATGTGATGTTGATTAGTCAGAAGCTGGTGACTTGCAGTTTAGAAAAGTATAGATACATTTTTATTTTGTGCTTTTGCCAAATTAGGTTTGGCAACTTACCCAAGTAGAACATGAATGTGATATTCTACACAATAGTTCTCAGTACATTGCGTGCTTGAGTCATTCAGCGGGTCAGACAGCAAGCATCTCTGGAGAATATTGATAGGTAACGTTTTGGGTCGGGACCTTTCTTAAGACTGATTATAGTTGAGGGAGGGGGAGAATAAAGCTGGAAGTGAGATGGGGGCAGGACAAAGCCAGGCAAATGATGTGGTTACAGTTGAAGGTGTTCATTGGCAGATGGGTAGATAACGGCCAGAGATGAAAAAGAGACAAAAGGATGTGAGATCAGAAGAGAAGAGGCATGTTAGGCCAGAGGAGGGGATGTCGGAGGAAGGTGGGAAAATGGAGGAAAGGGGGGGTGGGATATGTTGATAGAATGGAGCAGCTGGGCTTATATACTCTGGGGTTTAGAAGGATGAGAGGCAATCTTATTGAAACATAAGATTATTAAAGGTTTGGACACGGTAGATGCAGGAAACATGTTCCCGATGTTGGGGGGGGGGGGGGGGGGGGGGGGGGGGGGGGGGGAGTCCAGAACCAGGGGCCACAGTTTAGAAATAAGGGGTAAGCCATTTAGAACGTAGACGAGGGAAAACGTTTTCACGCAGAGAGTTGTGAGTCTGCGGAATTCTCTGCCTCAGGAGGGGATGTCGGAGGAAGGTGGGATTGTACTTCCGGTGGCGCTGGTGCCAGCAGCCTCCACCTACAGCCCGGTATCTTTTTGTTTTTTTGTTTATTTAGTTATGTTAAAGTGTGTTTTTTTGTGTTTGTTTGGTGTCTTTATGTGGGGGAAGAGGGCACGGTGCGGGGGATACCGTACTTCAGCCGCTTCCTGGTGAGGACGCGACTATTATTCGAGTCGCGTCCTCGCCCCCCCCCCCCTCCCCCCACAGCGGCTTACCTACCTGGATTGGCGCGGCCTTTCCTGCCGGGATCGACCGGAGCTCCCAGCAGCGGCGCTGATGGACAGCGCTGGAACATCGCGGGGCTGGCGATGCCTTACCGGGGGTCGCCGTCTGGAGCCCGGAGTGCTGGACCTGCTGCACCAACATCATGGAGCTGCGGTTTGCGGAGCTCCCAACGCGGGCGGCGCTGACTAATCAACGCGGGGTCCTGTGACTCTGCCCGGCTCGGCCTGCGGACTCGGGAGCTGCAGACTCCGGCTGCGGGAGGCGGCTGATCCAGGAGGTCCGCGCCGCTGAGGAGGAGGATGCTCACCGTCGAGGTTCGGCGTCGGCGTTCCACCAGCCCGGCGTGAGGGCCTGAACATCGGGCCACCCGGGGCGGCGACTGCCGGTGCTCGGAAGGCCCCGACCACGGATGAACATGGAGGGGAGGCTGGCTGGACTATGGTGCCGTCCTCACCTTGGTGCCATTTATGTTATGTTGTGTCGTGGACTTTCTGTGTTTGTGCTTTTTTTACATTTTAATTCAATTTCAATTTTATTTTTAATATGTTTTATTATTTATTTATTATTTATTTTTATTATTTCTTTGTGATTTTTTTATGATACTGCCTGTAAGGGAAATTCATTTCATTGTCCCAAATTGGGACAATGACAATAAATTTGAATACAATACAATACAATACAAGGAGGCAGTGGAGGCCAATTTTCTGGATACTTTCAAGAGAGAATTGGATAAAGATAGCGGAGTCAAGGGATATGGGGAAAAAGGGTACTGATTGTGGATGATCAACACAGTGAATGGCTCGAAGGGCGGAATGGCCTACTCCTGCACCTATTGTCTATAGTGGGAGTGATGGGTGCACCTCAGCTGGATGCTCCAGCACTGGTGGTTTTTGCGCAAGATTCCAGCATCTGCTGTTGTTGCTTGTGTCCAGTTCTCAGTGAATGATATATTGCAATTGGCCAAACGCCAAATCCATTTTGGAACTTATTCCACACTTCAGGTGCTGTAGGAAATTCTGGTTGATGTAGGTGTAGTGGAGAAGGTACAAAAAATAAATTAAATAAAAGATACAGCAGAACTGAACTATTAGGGAAGATTGAATGGGCTAAGGTTGATATTGGATCTCAAGAAAGTAAACTGATGGATGAGCTCTTGTTATGAAAGATATTGATGGAATCGACATGGCAAAGGTATTCTCGTTCAAGGTGAGCTTAGAATGATAGCAATAAATATAAATAGGAACAAATAGCAGGGAATTTAAGAGTCATACAGCATGAAAGGCCCTTTGGAAGTTGCCCACATTGCCCACATTGGCCCATCTAGACTAGTCCCATCTGCCTGCATTTGGTCCATATCCCTCTAAACCTATCCTACCCATGTACCTGTCAAAATTTTTCTTAAACGATGTGATGGTACCTGCCTCAACTACCTCCTCCAGCAGCACGTTCCATACACCTACCACCCTTTGTATAGAAAAGTTACCCCTCGGGCTCCTTTGAAATCTTTCCCTTCTCACCTCAAACCTATGCCGTCTGGTTCTCGATTCCCCAGCTCTGGGTAAAAGACTGTGCATTCACCCTGTCTATTCCTCTCATGATCTTGTACGCCTCTATAAGAGAAAACTTTTTTTTTTTGCCCAGAAATTGTTTAGAATGTGAAACTTGCTCCCACACGGAGGTTTTGAGGCGACTAGATTAGATCCGATTTAGATGAAGCTGAAGGATCCCGACCCAAAAACGTCACCCATCCTTTTTCTCCAGAGACGCTGCCTGACCCACTGAGTAACTCTGTTTAAATCGACAGTAGACAAAAATGATGGAGAAACTCAGCGGGTGAGGCGAAGGAATGGAGCGAAGGAATAGGTGACGTTTTGGGTCGAGACGTACAGGTTTCCTAAGTGGGACAGGGGCATTATTCACCCTTGGCTAATTTACTTTCCATGTCTACATTATCAACATCTCATCTTATTTTGTGAAACATTCATGCATTTACCGCTTCAAATTATAGCTTCGAGATTCAGCGCAGAAACAAGCCTATCAGTCCGGGTCGACCAGTGACCAGTTATCCCCATCCACTGGCACTATCGTACACACTAGGGACAATTTACAATTTTTACTGAATATAATACAATAACACTTTATTAGCCAAGTATGTTTTGCAACATACGAGGAATTTCATTTGCCAAGTCAGTCATACAAATAAAAAGCAACAGAACACACAAAACACATTTTAACATAAACATCCACCACAATGACTCCTCCATATTCCTCACTGTGATGAAAGACGAAAAAAAAAGTTAAATCTCTTCCCTTCTTTGTTCTCCCGCGGACCGAGGCCTCGAGCCCCTCCATTGACGGGACGATCTTACTCCCGTAGCAGGTGGGGCCCTCCACGTCGGGGCGATCAAGTTCCTGCATCGGGGGGAGGGGGGATGTCAGCCCCCCCGCGCCGAGCAATCTGACCCCGGTTGTTGAACCTTCTGCGTCAGTGGAGCTCTCGATGTAAAGTCCGCAGGCCGCGGTTGGAGTGATCCCAGGCAGGGGATCGGCTCCGATGGTAAGTCCAGTGGGTCTCAAAGTCAGTATTTGAGGAAGGCCTCCAGCTCCACGATGTTAGGCCGCAGAGCGACTCTTCGGTAGGCGGCGCGACTCTCGTCAGCAGCGGCCTCTGCAGCCCATCTGCATTTTTATTATTTTTTGTCTATGTTTCTATGTAGTTTTTGTTATTTTTTGTTGGGGTGTGTGTGTGTGGGGGGTAACTTTTAAATCTCTCCCCGCACGGGAGACCCGACCTTTTCTTTGTCGGGTCTCCGTTGTCGTTGGGGCTGCAACGAGGAGCGGCCTCCAACAGGAGAAGACTGGGGGCTCTGGTGCCGACGACTCACCGTCACCATCGCGGAGCTGGCCGAGTCCAGAGCGGGTGGAGCGGTGGTGGAGCGCTGCTGCGGCCCGACCTCCAGAGATTCGGAGGCTGCAACTGCGGGTCTGGCGGACGGCGGCACCGGGAGCCCGCAGGTCCCTGGAGGGAGACCGCTTTTCAGGGCTCCCGCAACGGCGACTTCTCCCGCCCGAGTTGCGGGGTTGAAGAGCTCCTGGAGCGGGGCCTGACATCACCGCCCCGCGCGGCTCGGCTAACATCAAGAACCCGGTGTGCGACCTCGCACCACCCGGCGTGGCTTTAATGGCCGCGGGACAATCGCCATCGCCATCGCCAGCCGGGGGCTTTGACTTTGACTCTGACATCGGGGGGGGGGGGGGGGGGGGGGGGTGCAGTGGAGAGATAAGTTTTTTGGCCTTCCATCACAGCAATGTGATGGATGTTTATGTAAATTATGTTGTGTCTTGGGTCTATTTGTTTGTAATGTATGGCTGCAGAAACGGCATTTCGTTTGGACCTCAAGGGGTCCAAATGACAAATAAATTGAATCTTGAATCTTGAGACCCGGAAAACAGGTATTTTCAATCTCCGGCAGGGTAGGAGTTTCCCCCGAACTTTCCCCCGAACTCCCCCCCCTCCCCCCCCACATAAAAACCAGAGCACATTAACACAAACGTTTAAAACACATTAAAAATAACAAAAAAGATGAAAAAACAGTCAGACTGTTGGCAAGGCTGCCAATTGTGTGGCGCCCCCTGGTGGACCCAATTAACCTACAAACCCGCATGTCTTTGGAGTGTGGGAGGAAACCGCAGCACCCGGAGAAAACCCACGTGATCACGGTGAGAACGTACAAACTCCGTACAGGATCGGGACCCGGGTCTCTGGCGCTGTGAGGCAGCAACTCTACCGCTGCGCCACCCAGTGGCTCATAGGATAAACATTTATGTTCCCAAACAGCTAATGCTCCCAGCTCTTTTTGTTTAAACGTTACTCAGTCACTACAACTTTCAATTACATGCTGCAAACCAGGCAAATGACATCCATGATGACTGGGAGTAATGTCCCTGTAGAGAGAGCCTGCTGGTGCCATTGTCAAGGTTTCAACTGACTCTGCAGGGGGCCGGGAAGCTGACAAAATAACTTTGTTTAGAGAGAGTCAAATCTGGACCAGGGAGGTGGGGGATTAAGCAAATGAGTCAGAAAGCAAAGAAATTCAAAAATTCTTGCACTTCAGTAAATATCCTTGGAACTGAATGCAATGAAAATATGACACATAAAACAGTACAGCCAATGAACAGGCCCTTCGGTCCACAATGTCTGTGCCAAACGCTCTGCAGAGAGTAGTGTGTTCGGCCGACCGCACTATGGGAACTACACTTACCCCCCTGCACATGTCCCATATCCCTCCATTCTCTGCATATCCATGTGCCATTCCAAAAGCCTCATAATGCCACAAACGTATCTGCTTCAACCACCACCCCAGGCAGCGCGTTCCACGCACTCACCGCTCTCTGTGTTCAAAGTAGACGAAAAATGCTGGAGAAACTCAGCGGTTGAGACAGCATTTTGGAGAAAAGGCGACGTTTCGGGTCGAAACCCTTCTCATTCCTTTTCTCCATAGATGCTGCCTCACCCGCCGAGTTTCTCCAGCATTTTTTGTTTGCCTTCGATTTTTCCAGCATCTGCAGTTCCTTCGTAAACTCTCTGTGTTAAAATACTTGTCCCGCATATCCCCTTTAAACTTCGCTCCTCCCACCTTCAAGCCGTGCCCTCTGCATGGTTTAGATGCATCACCGAAATATGACTGGAATGAGCTGTCCTCACCCGTATCCACCTATCACTCACCAGCTATTTCATGCATCTCCTCTCTTTCATCCTCCTGTGCGCTGTAGTCCTAGACTCTCCCACTAGTGGAGCCATCCTCTCCACATCCACTCTATCCAGGCCTTCGTTCTCACCTTGTGAAGGTATTTAAACTGTACTCAACTGTAAGCATTAAGTCTTTTCAAAATAATTACAGGCTCATTGTGAAAAATATAACATTTTAGCAACTAATCCAAATAATACTAAATCCCCCCCTCCTTCTATCCAGGTACCAAACACAGTTAGATTGTTTTATTTAAAATACAATCCCCTCTCGTCTAATTTTGTCACCAACATTCAAGTTTACTTTCTGCACTAGAACAACCATTAACATGTAAAGCACCGATTAGAAAATTCCTATAATTTATCAGATGCGTGTCTACACTTAACATAGGGTAGTCTGAAGAAGGATCTATTCTATTCCTTTTCTCCAGAGATGCTGCCTGTCCCGTTGAGATACTCCAGCATTTTGTGTCTATCTTCGGTATAAACCAGCATCTACAGTTCCTTCCGACACGTTAACTTTTAGCTGGTGCATTATTAGCTCAGTGCCATGAATATCCGTGGTTAGTATCAATAAAGCAGGAAGGAGGGGGCACAAGGAACTGCAGATGCGAAAATCTTGATCAGAAATAACTTGCATGTATCTAATCTCACAGCATACCAAAACCATCCGTACAGATATAAGATCAGCTCCTGTTGACATGAAAATAAGTATCTATAGATTATATACAAATGAGCCAAAACCAAAATGTCAGATGCTGTCTGACCCGCTGAATTACTCCAGCATTTTGTGTCCATCTTCGATATAAACCAGCACCTGCAATTCCTTCCTGCACATACAACTGCAGTATTATTTTCGAGGTGTTATTGTCTGGAGAAATATATTGATGAGGAGGCATCTCTGATCGTCAGATCATAAGATCATAGCAGGCATTTTGTATGGGTGTTATATCTTATCTAAAAGATAGCAATTTCAACAAAGTAGCAATTTATTTTGGATTGCCACACACCATTCGCTTAGATAATATGTTCAAGTCATGGGTTGGGTCTTGCCAAGAAAGAATATCTCTTCCACTGATCGAATATGTCAATAATTAGCATTGTAAATGCAATGTCTTTAGTATAAGCAATAATCCATTTGTAAATTTTGATGTATGAAATTAGCATTGCATACAAATTGTTTTACTCAAAAAAAGAACCACTCTCTATCTCATCTGATTTTGTAATGACATAATAATTCATTTTAACTGAGTTACTTCAGCGCCTTGTACCAATCCACTTGAGGGAGTGCAGCGTAGGTCCACAAGGTTAATTCCTGGGATGGCGGGACTGTCATATGCTGAGAATGGAGCGGCTGGGCTTGTATACTCTAGAATTTAGAGGGATGAGAAGGGATCTTATTGAAACATATAAGATTATTAAGGGTTTGGACACGCTAGAGGCAGGAAACATGTTTTCGATGTTGGGGGAGTCCAGAACCAGGGGCCACAGTTTAAGAATAAGGGATAAGCCATTTAGAACAGAGATGAGGAAACACTTTTTCACACAGAGAGTGGTGAGTCTGTGTAATTCTCTGCCTCAGAGGGCGGTGGAGGCCGGTTCTCTGGATACTTTCGAGAGAGAGCTAGATAGGGCTCTTGAAGATATCGGAGTCTGGGGATATGGGGAGAAGGCAGGAACGGGTTACTGATTGTGGATGATCAGCCATGATCACATTGAATGGCGGTGCTGGCTCGAAGGGTCGAATGGCCTACTCCTGCACCCATTGTCTATTGTCTAAAACGTTGAATTATTAACAAGAAAGCAATACCTAAATTAACATTCAGAAGTATGAAGAATGTTATTATCAAACTTCCATCTGTTTCATTCTATTAAGTTTTCTAGAATGAAATCTGCAAAACCTGGCGATAAACCTTTTAGAATGGAACAGTTAAAGAAAACAGAAAATTAAACACTTCCATTTCTGAACTGTAATATTGCATCAATAACATAAAAGACCAAATTAGAAACATTGAAAATAGGTGCAGGAGGAGGCCATTCGGCCCTTCAAGCCAGCACCGCAAATTGAAGCTTAATTTTTTTTTTAAGTTGCCTCGTCCAAAATACTGCATTTATATGAAGGTTTCAAAATGTAAAGATGCTCCGACACTTTTGGATGATTAGATATAATTTGACTGCAACTTGCGAGTTGATAGGCTAAGCAAGAAAAAAAAAGATCAAACAGGTAGGTTTTAAGGATCGTTGTAAAAGAGGGGAACTGCTGCAAAACACAAAGTGCCGGAGGAACTCAGCGGGTCAGGCAGCATCAGGGGAGGGAATGTGTGGAAAGGAACTGCAGATGCTGGTTTATACAGAATACTTTGCGGGTCAGGCAGCATCTTTGGAGAAAAAGGATGGGTGTCATTTCTGGTTAGGACCCTTCATATAAATGCACACACACACACACTGAACATTTTTTCTCGTTTATTATATTGCTTACAGAGTACTGCTGTATGTTTATGTATTCTGTTGGGCTGCTGCAAGTAAGAATTTCATTGTGTTCCATCTTGGGACACATGACAATAAAACACTCTTGACTCACTCTCTCTCTCTCTCTCTCTCTCTCTCTCTCTCTCTCTCTCTCTCTCTCTCTAGATACATCAATAAATGCAGGATAGCAGACTAGTGTAAAGGTTGAAGTGCAGATAAAATACTAGACTGCAATAATAGAGTATTTGAATGAGGTAGAGTTAATAATATGGGGTAGCACCTCAGTGACAGAGTTGTGAAAGATACAATTGGTCCAGGAGTTTAATAGCCATGGGTATTACCATGCTGAAGATGAGAGATGTCTTTGAAATCAGTGCATCACTGGAGTTGGGTAAACCATCTGAAGAAGGATCCTGACCAGAAATCTCACCTATCCATTTTCTCTGGAGATGCTGCCTGACCCGCTGAGTTACGCCAGTGCCTTGTACCAATCCACTTTCTTCAGAGATGCTGCCTGATCCGCTGAGTTACGCCAGCACTTGAAATCTATCTTTGGTGTAAATCAGCATCTGCAGTTCCTTCTCAATACAATACTGGAATAGGAACCAGTGAGATAGGTGGGATGAGTGACGGGGACTTGGGTGGGTAAGAATGCAGGCAGTAGACCTTTGCATGGAATCTATTATAGCAAGGTTTGAGGGGCAGCTTTTCCACACAGAGGGTGGTGGGTCTATAGATCAGGCTGCCAGATGAAGCAGTTGAGGCAGGTACTATACCAGCATTTATGGACAGGTTTATCGAAGGGCCGAATGGCCTACTCCTGCACCTATTTTCTATGTTTAGAGGGATATGGGTCAAATGCAAGAAGGTGGGTCAAGTGTAGTTGGGGCATCGTGAATGAGTTGGGTCTGCTATGACATGTGGTCTCTGCTGGAAAGTGACATGCAGATTACTTCAAATAACCTTTGCTTTCCCTCTCTCTCCAACTCTCCCTCTTCCTAGTTCTCCGACCATCTAACTGTCCCCTGATTGCATTTTATCTCTGTTTGCTTCATTGTCACCTTCTTCTAGCTAACAATGATCTATTCCACATTTTCCTTGATTCCCATCCCCTTTGATGTCTCGTTTTCACACCTCACCCTTCCTTATCTCTGTGTCTCCCACTCCCCTGACTCCCAGTCTGAAGAAGGGTCTCGACCCGAAACGTCACCCATTCCTTCTCTCCAGGGATGTTGCCTGTCCCGCTGAGTTACTCCAGCATTTTGCGTCTATCTTCGGTGTAAACCAGCATCTGCAGTTCCTTCCTGCAGATTTAGTGAAGATTGGACTTGGTTACGAGGTCTTCAGCAGTTGGGAAGGCTAGCCACACGGGAAACAGCACATGCTGGACTCTCAGCAAAGCACAAAGCACTGGAGGAACTCAGTAGGTTAGGCAGCATCTGTAGAGTGTCTGAAATATAGAAACATAGAAAATATGTGCAGGAGTAGGCCATTCGGCCCTTCGAGCCTGCACCGCCATTCAATATGATCATGGCTGATCATCCAACTCAGTATCCTGTACCTGCCTTCTCTCCATACCCCCTCATCCCTTTTGCCACAAGGGCCACATCTAACTCCCTCTTAAATATAGCCAGAACTGGTCTCAACTACCTTCTGTGGCAGAGAATTCCAGAGATTCACCACTCTCTGCGTGAAAAATATTTTTCTCATCACGGTCCTAAAAGACTTCCCCCTTATCCTTAAACTGTGACCCCTTGTTCTGGACTTCCCCAACATCGGGAACAATCTTCCTGCATCTAGCCTGTCCAATCCCTTAAGACTTTTGTAAGTTTCTATAAGATCCCCCCTCAATCTTTTAAATTCTAGCGAGTACAAGCCGAGTCTATCCAGTCTTTCTTCATATGAAAGTCCTGCCATCCCAGGAATCAGTCTGGCGAACCTTCTCTGTACTCCCTCTATGGCAAGAATGTCTTTCTTCAGATTAGGAGACCAAAACTGTACGCAATACTGCAGGTCTCGACCCAAAACATCACCATTCATTCTCTCCAGAGATGCTGCCTGTCCCAGTGAATGGACAGATGACATTTCAAGTGGGGACTCTTCTTTTGGGAAGACTACTTGTATACATACTGTAGGCTTTCAAAGAGAGTACAATCACTTATTTAGTGATTAATTGACTATTTTACTAAACTTGAGGGGCAGCTTTTAGCGTTTAGAGATACAGCACAGAAACCTACGCTGACTAGTTCACACTAGTACAATGCGATCTCACTTTCGTATACACTCCCTACACACACTGGGAACAACTTACAGAGGGGCCAACCAACTTACGAACCTGCACCTCCAGAGATGTCGCAGGAAATGTGAGCACCCAGAGGAAACCCACGAGGTCACGGGGAGAACCTGCAAACTCCCTATAGGCAACACCCAAGGTCTGGTGAGAGGGAAGCTCGAACCAGCTGTGCTGCCCTTATGCACATTACCTAAGGACTTGGTATATCCAGTAAATCACCTTGGTAAAAAGAACTACAGAATGACAACAAAAAAAAACATAAAAAGAGAAAATCAAGCTGGAAAGGGTACAGAGAAGATTTACCAGGATGTTGCCAGGACTAGAGGGTCTGAGCTATAGGAAGAGGTTGAGTCGGCTGGGTCTCTATTCCTTGAAGCACAGGAGGATGAAGGTGTATAGGTGTATAAAATCATTAGAGGAACAGATCGGGTAGAGTCTCTTGCCCAGAGTAGGGGAATCGAGGACCAGAGGACAAAGGTTTAAGGTGAAAGGGAAAAGATTTAATAGGAATCTGATGGGTAACTTTTTCACACAGAGGGTGTTGGGTGCATGGAACAAGCTGCCAGAGGAGGTAGTTGAGGCTGGGACTATCCCATCGTTTAAGAAACAGTTAGATAGGTACATGGATAGGGCAAGCTTGGAGGGATATGGACCAAATGAGGACAGGTTGGACCATAGATGGTACATGTTGGCCAGTGTGGGCAAGTTGGGCTGAAGGGCCTGTTTGCACGTTGTATCATTCTATGTCTCTATAACTGAATCATTTAGATATTAGTGGTTACAGATCTTGGTAAGGGTCTAAAGAGGGAAGAAGAGCAAAGAGGTCCTTCTGCCCTAGTGAGACCACACCTGGAGTATTCTGTGCAGTTTCGGTCCTCAAATTTTAGGAAGGACATTCTTGCTATTGAGGGAGTGCAGCGTAGGTTTACAAGGTTAATTCCCGGTATGGCGGGACTGTCATATGCTGAGAGAATGGAGCGGCTGGGCTTGTACACTCTGGAGTTTAGAAGGATGAGAGGGTATCTCATTGAAATATATAAGATTATTAAGGGTTTGGACACGCTAGAGGCAGGAAACATGGGGGAGTCCAGAACCAGGGGCCACAGTTTAAGAATAAGGGGTAAGCCATTTTGAATGGAGATGAGGAAACACTTTTTCACAGAGCGTTGTGACTCTGTGGAATTCTCTGCCTCAGAGGGTGGTTGGTGGAGGCCGTTTTTCTGGATGCTTTCAAGAGAGAGCTAGATAGGGCTCTTGAAGATAGCAGAGTCAGGGGATATGGGGAGAAGGCAGGATGATCAGCCATGATCACATTGAATGGCGATGCTGGCTTGAAGGGCAGAATGGCCTACTCCTGCACCTATTGTCTATTGAAGGTTGATTCTAACATGCCTGACATGAGGCAAATTGTGGCTAGGATTGGTGTATCAGGTGAGGGAGAAGACTGGACATGGGTTTGGTTCTTGATGCCAACACATGACTGATTCCATTGGAACTTCGTCCTTGTGGTTGGGCAGTGGGAACACCGATGATCTCACCATACCATCTATTATCACATTACAATGGGGATTTCGTTTTTTGGTGAACGCCAGATTTTTTTTTTTTTTAGGGGATGACAAGTCCCTTTAACAGTGGACAGAATGAATTAGAGGAGCAATGAGATTCGCCTTGCCCCTGCCACAGAAAGGCGACTGGCCATGTTTCCAGGTGAAACATACATGGCAAACAGGAAAATTGGGAAGAATTGCTTGGATTTTCGGCCATTAGACCCAAGCGGGCGGGGGGTGGGTGGGGGATAGAGAGAGAGAAGAATAGTAACAGGGGTAGAACATCGTATCGCTCTGGATGTTAAATAGATGGGTGGTTTGGCGATGAGATATTGTGGACAGAGAGCGCATCTGTCCCCCCACACACCATCGCACCGAATCGCAGGGTCGAGGAGAGAGGGAGAGAGCAGAGCAGTAAATCAGAGCCACAACACAAGGCAGCAGACACAATGCGGGGCGAATTGACAGCCACTGTGATATCAAAGGGACGATGGAGGGGGGTTTTGAACGGCTGGCTTCTTACCGTGTTAAGACGGGCAGTGCAGCCGCGATCACAGGTCGCTGGGGCTCCACACACTGCCAGGACGGAGGAAGGAAGAATGGTCGCTGCAAAGAGTAAAATCCGTCGCGATTATAACCAGGGCGACCAAGCTGAGTCACCAGCGGCTCAATCTTTCAACATAGATTCTCGCTGCGTTAGAATTTAAAAAAAAAAAAAAAAAAAAATCCACATCTGCACCACCAAAAAGAAGGGCTCCCAAAATAGCGCACCCTCCAAATCACTTGCTACTGGCGACGAGAGAAACCCGACAAGGTCTTTAATATATACATCATGCCACGAAACGATAGGATCCTTCAGTCTCAGGGCGAGGCGAAACCCACCATTGAAGATGGATGGAGATGTGAGCACATTCCTCAACACAAGCGGCACGACAGCATCTTTAGAAAGTGCCTGGCTTCCTCTGTTGACCCCCCCCCAACAACCAATGGTTCCACGGTACTCTATTTGTCACGTGTACCGAGGTACAGGGAGAATCATTCCTGTACACAGTTCACCACACATCCTCACTTGGATTCAGATTCAGATTCAGATTCAGATTCAGATACAGATTCAATTTAATTGTCATTGTCAGTGTACAGTACAGAGACAATGAAATGCATTTAGCATCTCCCTTGAAGAGCGACATAGCAAACGATTTGAATAAATAATAATAAGTGTCCGGGGGGGGGGGTGGTGGTGATTGGCAGTCACCGAGGTACGTTGTTGAGTAGAGTGACAGCCGCCGGAAAGAAGCTGTTCCTCGACCTGCTGGTTCGGCAACGGAGAGACCTGTAGCGCCTCCCGGATGGTAGGAGTGGTAACACAACAGTCCATGGTTGGGGTGAGAGCAGTCCTTGGCGATGCTGAGCGCCCTCCGCAGACAGTGCTTGCTTTGGACAGACTCAATGGAGGGGAGCGAGGAACCGGTGATGCGTTGGGGAATTTTCACCACCCTCTGCAATGCCTTCCGGTCGGAGACAGAGCAGTTGCCATACCATACTGTGATGCAGTTGGTAAGGATGCTCTCGATGGATCCATCTTCAATAAGCATATAACCATATAATATAACCATTTAACAATTACAGCACGGAAACAGGCCCTACAAGTCCGTGCCGAACAATTATTTCCCCACCTGCCTGCACTCATACCATAACCCTCCATTCCCTTCTCATCCATATGCCTATCCAATTTATTTTTAAATGATACCAACGAACCTGCCTCCACCACTTCCACTGGAAGCTCATTCCACACCGCTACCACTCTCTGAGTAAAGAAGTTCCCCCTCATGTTACCCCTAAACTTCTGGCCCTTAATTTTGAAGTCATGTCCTCTTGTTTGAATCTTCCCTATTCTCAAAGGGAAAAGCTGGTCCACGTCAACTCTGTCTATCCCTCTCATCATTTTAAAGACCTCTATCAAGCCCCCCCTTAACCTTCTGCGCTCCAGAGAATAAAGACCTAACTTATTCAACCTATCTCTGTAACTTAACATCTCTGCAACTGGTTCAGGAAGTAAGTTTATTGGCCAAGTATTCACATACAAGGAATTTGCCTTGGTGCTCCGCCCACATGTAACAACATGACATACAGTGACAGTTACGAATGACTCAGAAAACACTAAACATTAATAATAATAAAACATGAATGATAAAACACCATTGATCAAGCATGTGGACCAACAAAATACCAGATCAAAGGGAGGCTACAGATTTTTGGCTGTTGATTAGAGCAACTACTCGTGGATAAAAAACTGTTTTTATGTCTGACTGTGGCAGCTTTGACAGTCCGGAGTTGCCTTCCAGAGGGAAGTGATTCAAAGAGTTTGTGGCCAGGGTGAGAGGGGTCAGAGGTGATCTTGCCCGCTCGCTTCCTGGCCCTTGCAGTGTACAGTTCGTCAATGGAGGGAAGGTTGCAGCCAATAACCTTCTCTGCTGATCGGACGATTCGCTGCAGCCTCCAGGTGTCGTGCTTGGTGGCTGAGCCAAACCAGACCATGATGGAGAAGGTGAGGACAGACTCTACGATGGCCGTGTAGAATTGGACCATCATTGCCTGTGGCTGCCCGACGCACTGAGTTACTCCAGCACGATGTGTATCTTGTTTGCAAACAAGCAACTGCAGTTCATTGTGCTAAAAATACCATACGTTGCCTGAATATAACGTGTGACATTAATGTGTGATGATTCGTTTCCACCGCGTGGGCTTGTGACGTTCATCTTCAGCAAAGGGGTTCTATGGCAACTGCGGAACTAGCGGAGTCACCAGCATTTGCGTCAAAGCCCGTATTCCAGGAAGGCCCGGCTGGAACCTGTGGCTTACCTGGATCGGGTACTGCTCCAGTAGGCTGAGAGCTGAGAGCGGGTGGACATGACTTTGGACTTTGGAAATAGCGCCAAAACTTGGCGGCGCCCGCAAGGGTAAATATGCAAAAAGAAGATTACTGTGCCTACTATCTACCTCATTGGTGACCCTCGGACTACCTTTGTTTAAGAAAGAACTGCGGCTGCTGGAAAAATCGAAGGTAGACAAAAATGCTGGAGAAACTCAGCGGGCGAGGCAGCATCTATGGAGCGAAGGAATAGGTGACGTTTCGGGTCTCGATGGTAACCATGTATTGTTTTTCCGCTGACTGGTTAGCACGCAACAAAAGCTTTCCACTGTACCTCGGTACATGTGGCAGTAAACTTCCATTCCAATTTCCCTCCGGGGATGAATAAAGTTTTATCATATCGTATCGTAAACTGAACTGAACACCTGAAAGGGTCAAGAATTAACTCGTCCATTTCCCTCGAGAAGGTGATGTTAAGATTCTCTTTTGAACCTCTGCAGAGTGATTGATGAATGGTAATACATTTCCAAATCAGGATAGCTTGGCCTCATGTGATCTGTCCAGATTTTTGAGATGGTGGGAGATTTGGAAATAAATAAAACAAATATTCAGGATTGTTATTGCCTTTTAACTGAGTAACATGAATGTAGCAAGTTGCTTAATGAATCCAGCCCTCGACCCACAGAGTCTTCACCAACCAGCGATCATCTTAACACCACCAAACTCCACCAGCTGGGCCTCAGCTCGCCGATATGCGATTGGATCCTGAACTTTCTGATGGAGCGACCGCAGGCAGTGAGACTGGGCCCGCACCTGTCCTCCACTATCACCCTGAGCACCAGCACACCACAGGGCTGTGTGCTAAGCCCCATGTTCTACTCCCTCTTCACTCACGACTGTGTTCCTGCATTCGACACCAACACCATCGTGAAGTTTGCAGACGACACAACAGTGATTGGGCTGATCACCAACGGTGATGAAACAAAATACAGGGCGGAGGTGCAGAACCTGGCGAACTGGTGCACGCGTAACAACTTGTCACTAAACACCTCCAAGACCAAGGAGCTGATTATTGACTTCAGGAGGTCACATAATGGAGAATACGCCCCAATCTCCATCTACGGGGAAAGTGTGGAGAGAGTGTCCAGCTTTAAGATTCTGGGCACTCACATTTCAGAGGACCTCACATGGTCCACCAACACCGCTGCGCTGGTCAAGAAGGCACAGCAACGACTGTTCTTCCTGAGGACATTAAAAAAGACTGGTCTGCCCCAACAGCTGCTGACAACGTTCTACCGCTGCACCACAGAGAGCATATTAACGTATGGCATCTCTGTGTGGTATCTCAGCTGCACGGAGGCGGAGAGGAGAGCTCTTCAGCGCGTCGTCCACAGAGCGCAGAGGATCATTGGGACACAGCTACCAGCCTTGGAGGGCATCTACCACACACGGTGCCTCAGGAAGGCCGTCAGCATCCATAAAGACTCATCACACCCCTGTAACGGACTGTTCGAACTACTTCCCTCCGGCAGACGTTACAAGACCTTCTACGCCCGTACCTCCAGACTCAGAAACAGCTTCATTCCCAGAGCTATAGCGGCTCTGAACCGGCCCTGCTGAGTGCCCCCCACCCCTCCGACTGTCTCCCTCGGATGGTCACGTCGCACAGCTTATTTATTTATTTTACTTTTCTTTTTCATCGGTTGGAAGCTGCATACTAAATCTCGTTGCACTGACGTGCAATGACAATATTATTATTATTATTATTATTATTATTATTATTATTATTATTATTATCCCGTATGCTAGCACTATCCGACATACTAGGGATAATTTACAATTTGACCGAAGCCAATTAACCTACACATCTTTGGAGTGTGGGAGGAAACCAGAGCACCCGGAGAAAACCCGCGTGGTCACAGGGAGAATGTACAAACTTCATGGAGACAGCACCCGCAGTCAGGATCGAACCCGAGTCTCTGATACCGTAAAACCCCTGTCACACTGTACGAGTTCATTCAAAGAGTTCTCCCAAGTTTGCCCTGATTCGAACTCGGAGATTTACGGTAATGGCCGCTCGTAGGTACTCGGGGCTCTCGTGGACATTTTTCAACATGTTGAAAAATCTTCACGAGTCTTCCCGGGCTTACCGCGTTTCCCGAGCTCCTGCCGTCAGCGTTACGAGCCGCTAAGAGACGTCCCCGAGCTCCGACGTACCCGCTACATTCTACGTGCTTACCACGAGTTTGATTTTTTTTTTAAACTCGGGAGAGCTGTTGAATTAGCTCGTACAGTGGGACAGGGCCATAAGGCAGCAACTCTACCGCAGCACCACAGTGCGGTCCCCATTTTTCTTACTGAATATTTGTGTTTGAGTTTGTTTATTGTCACGTGTACCAAGGTATAGTGACAAGCTTTTGTTGTGTGCTAACCAGTCAGCAGGAAGACAACACATGATTACAACCGAGCCACGCATAATGTATAAAATACAGGATAAAGGAAATAACATGAATAATAATGTATTTGAACCACATGCCATCAAAAGGTTTGTGTTAAATGCAGTTATTTGGGGGGTGAAGTTTAGGCTACGATCGTCAAAGATCCTGACTATTAATCTGAAAAAAAAATGTAAAGATCCAAAGGAATAAAAGATTAAAGAGCGTAACGAGTCCCCAACAATATGATTAATCCCATGTTTTGGACTCTAATGGAAAGTAATATTTATTTATTAATATATATGCAAAACTCAACAGTTTATCAAAAGGACTGCACAGCACATCAAACTAGTTCTGTAAGTGAGTGCAGTACATTTACAATCTTTGGCGTGCAGACTATTGTCTCTTGTCTATTTCTTAAAGATAGCGGAGTCAGGGGATATGGGGAGAAGGCAGGAACGGGACAATGATTGGGGATGATCAGCCATGATCACATTGAATGGTGGTGCTGGCTCGAAAGGCCGAATGGCCTACTCCTGCTGCACCTATTGTCTATCATCTATTGGTAACAGACCTTTGCCTTTTTTTATTTTATATTTTGCAGGTGAAGTACTTTTCCTAGTGTTGTATATAATTAATTAAAACCAACTTGAACTCCCTCGACCTATTCACACCAAGAAAGCATTAAAAATAAACATGGAACATCGCACAGTACCGCGATGTTTCAACCCACAATGCTTGTGCTGAACATGATGTTCAGAACTGATCTCATCTGCCAACACATCGTCCATATCCCTCTGTGTGGGAAGGAACTGCAGATGCCGGTTTAAACCGAAGGTAGACACAAAATGCTGGAGTAACTCAGCGGGACAGGCAGCATCGCAGGAGAGAAGGAATGGGTGACGATTCGGGTCGAGACCCTTCTTCAGACTCTCTCTCTCCATATCCCTCACTTCCCTGCACCTCCATATGCCTAACTAAAGCTTTGTAAACACATCTATCCTATCTGCTTCCACCACCACCCCTGGCAGCACGGACCAGGCTCCCACCACTCTCTGTGTCAAAAATCCTCCACGGCACTTCTCCATTAAACATAGAAACATAGAAAATAAGTGCAGGAGTAGGCCATTCGGCCCTTCGAGCCTGCACCACCATTCACTATGATCATGGCTGATCATCCAACTCAGTATCCTGTACCTGCCTTCTCTCCATACCCCTTGATCCCTTTAGCCACAAGGGCCACATCTAACTCCCTCTTAAATATAGCCAATGAACTGGCCTCAACTACCTTCTGTGGCAGAGAGTTCCAGAGATTCACCACTCTCTGTGTGAAAAATGTTTTTTTCATCTCAGTCCTAAAAGATTTCCCCCTTATCCTTAAACTATGACCCCCTTGTTCTGGACTTCCCCAACATCGGGAACAATTTTCCTGCATCTAGCCTGTCCAACCCCTTAAGAATTTTGTAAGTTTCTATAAGATCCTCCCTCAATCTTCTAAATTCTAGCGAGTACAAGCCGAGTCTATCCAGTCTTTCTTCATATGAATGTCCTGACATTTGCAGGAATCAGTCTGGTGAACCTTCTCTGTACTCCCTCTATGGCAAGAATGTCTTTCCTCAGAATAGGAGACCAAAACTGTACGCAATACTCCAGGTGTGGTCTCACCAAGACCCTGTACAACTGCAGTAGAACCTCCCTGTTCCTATACTCAAATTCTTTTGCTATGAATACTAACATACCATTCGCTTTCTTCACTGCCTGCTGCACCTGCATGCCTACTTTCAAAGACTGGTGTACCATGACACCCA